>NC_081559.1:145766734-145815014 GCF_022355385.1 Mustela nigripes
TAAACTCTACTTTTCCTAAATAACAGTTTTTGAAATGAATGTAATTGGGCGGGTGGGCGGGGGGGCAGTTAGGGAGCCTTCTGAAGTGTGGCAATAGCAGTTACATTTTGAAAAAAAAAATGCTTTCCTTCTATTTGAGGAAAAGAAATTTATAGCATCTGCTCCAATGACAGAGTAAAAAGCGTCCTGGTTTGGTGTATTCCAATTGTACAAAGAGCCTTTCTACTTTGATGCTTTTGGCTTTTATCAATTGATTTTCATAAGGGTTAACCAACTAGGTGCTCAAAATTGCCACATACTTTCCTCGTACTTCAAACATAAAATCTTTCTGGCACCCAGAGCTAGGATCTGAAAATGCTAAGCATTAAGCAAAATGGATTAGTCTTCAGAAGGGGAGCTTCAGAGTGTTAGTGCCAGAGGGGTTAATGGAAAACAGTGTGTCATATTTGCCATTTCCCCTATATTATCTTGCCGAGAACACCTGCTTAATGAACTAGACATAAATTATCATAGTATAAGCACATTCTTTAATAAAAGACTGGTGGAAGCATTCCTTCTTGTTGAAATAATAAACTCAGAAAAATGATTTTGATGAAGTTTTCTCAAATTCTACATGCAAAAAATGTAAAAAAAATTGATTGATGACTCCACTAGATTTTTCTATTTCCTGGGAGTAGTAAAAATCATTTTATAATTTTAAGTGGATTATTTCAACTGGAATTTGAGATTTGGTTTATCAGGGTTGTAGGTGCTTTTGATTTATTAAATTCTTAAGCCTGTAAATGATCCTTTTATGATTTTTCCCCGTCATGTTTTTTTCACTTGTAGTAGTAATTCCTTAGTTTTCCTTTTTCAGTTTTCCCCTTTGAGATACAAATATATATCAAGATAAGGTACATATTGGGTAATTATTACTTTAGTTATTTATATCCAAAGATAAGAATTCTTTAAATATTCAATATATTTAACTTAATGATGCTTGTCATTAAATACAAGTTTTGCTAATTAGGAATATATGGATAAATATTGGTATTAAGTCCACATGTCATGCTGATGCATGATGCTTTTTTATTTTTTTTAAAAAAGATTTTATTTATTTATTAGACACAGAGAGAGAGATCACAAGTAGACAGAGAGGGGGAAGTAGGCCCCATGCTGAGCAGAGAGCCCGACGCGGGACC
This sequence comes from Mustela nigripes, assembly GCF_022355385.1. Classification (NCBI taxonomy): domain Eukaryota; kingdom Metazoa; phylum Chordata; class Mammalia; order Carnivora; family Mustelidae; genus Mustela; species Mustela nigripes. The sequence goes on from NC_081559.1 coordinate 145,767,916, forward strand.
TGATCCCAGGACCTGATCCCAGGACCTGAGATCATGACCCAAGCCAAAGGCAGAGGTTTAACCCACTGAGCCACCCAGGCGCCCCGATGCTTTTTTCTTTTATGTTTTAATATTCTATTAGAATTCTGGAAAATTAGCTAGATGGAATCACTAAACCAAGTGGTATCTCTTTTTAAAAATGTTTTGTATTATGATAATGAAATGAAGTCTGCTCTGAAATAAATATTTCCCTTCTTCAAATCCAAAATATTTCTTCAGAGCATTGTTTATTTTTATTCCATTCATAATTCTGTAGTCCCTCCTAGTTCTTACTGCTTCTTATTCCCCCCTCCATCTTTGGCTAAAAAAATCTTCCATGATGCACACTGGATCATAAGTGGCATTAAAATCATAGGGGAAGACATTCCCAAACACTTTAGCCAAATATTTTCTTTCACTGAGAATTTGCAACTAATAATCTTCACATGAAACATCAAAAATTTATCTAAAATACTTTCTAAAAAACTGCAAAGTGGGGCTCCTAGGTGGCTCAGTCAGTTAAGTGTCAATACTCTTGATTTTGGCTCAGGTCATGATCCCAGGGTCCTGAGATTGAGCCCCATGTCAGGCTGCATGCTCAGCAGGGAGTCTGCCTGAGATTCTCTCTCTTTCTCTCTCTCTCTCTCCCTCTGCCCCTCCCCCCACACTCTCTGTATCTCTCTCTCTCAAATAAATAATAAATCTTAAAAAAAGAAACCACAAAGCAATGAAAGGTGATAACAGTTCTTCCCTTTGTTTTGTATTGTGTTGTTTCCAGCAATTTCCCTGTGTTAGAATATTTGATCTTAAGAGCTTTAGTGGCAATGGTACCCTGATTCCAAAGGCTGGCATCAAAATATAGGATACTTCTACATTGACAATTTATCATATAATCACCTAATTTACATTTTTAAATAGCTGGAATTATAATTACAATGAATTAGCAACAATTTTTACTTAGAAAAACTCATTTTTTTGTTGCCCTCTAAAATTGAAGTTTATTGGCAGAAGAGATGTTACTAGGTATTTTTAGATTCAGGATGTAGAGGTTCAAGGGAAACTATATCAGAAAACTGGGTATTATTGTTCTCAGAGGCAAAGGGGTTGAGATTATATTATGTCATCAATGTTATAGAGCCAAACACTTGTGGAGCTACTCTTCAGTGGCTTCAAAATGTCTACAAGAGGTTTAGGGTCCAGATTGGAGCCACTTCTTGGAACTCACTGGGAATAGAAAATATTCTTTGAATTTGATTGAATAACTATTTTTTTGTGATATAAAGGTGTTTTGTATATAAATTTGTTTATTTTGGTAAATAAATCATAAGCTTACTGTGGATTGTTAAGAAAGTAATAGAGACTTGTTAATAGGTTAAAAATCTTTCCCAATAGCTACCTATTTTGTTACTATTGATAATCATAGAATTGTGTTTCTGAGTCACATCCCTCAAGCCAGGTGATCTCCTTTGTATCAGTGCAAACTATATTTTGTACCCAAATGTTAAAGCAAAATTGTGTCTATACCTTGGTTTTGCTTGCACCTGAAAAAATATTTCATGTAACACATATACAGTCCAATTTTGATAAAATGGATTAGCACATATACAATCCAATTTTAATAAAAGTAGATTCTAGATAACTTAAGATGTCTATAAAGTAACATCTTAAAGCATAGTTTGTTTGTCTTGGGGATATAAGCTAGAAGTTACATAGTTTTATTATCTGTTGGTTTGAAAAGCTATATTCATACAAAGGATATGGATGGGAGGAAGCATATGTCAAGGGAACTCTCAGTTAAACAATTCATTAAATGGGCTTTATATTTAGTACATTGGGTTATGGTGAATGATATTTTGAGAAAATATTTCAAAAAGATATTCTGTGGGGGCTAAAGAAAAAAAATTTAATAAAAAACTTGAAGTATAAATGACTAGTAATTAGTGAATGCTAATATAATCCAATAAGACTTCAGGGGCTGAAAAGTTTTGGTGGTTTAAAAGACAGGCTTCTGGGCGCCTGGGTGGCTCAGTGGGTTAAGCCACTGCCTTCGGCTCAGGTCATGATCTCAAGATCCTGGGATCGAGTCCCACATTGGGCTCTCTGCTCGGCAGGGGGCCTGCTTCCCTTCCTCTCTTTCTGCCTGCCTCTCTGCCTACTTATAATCTCTCTCTGTCAAATAAATAAATAAAATCTTTAAAAATAAATAAATAAATAAAAGACAGGCTTCTGTTTTTTAGTTTGATGGATCTGCTTATCTTTATAAATACCTCCTATTTTTCACGGCTTTTCCATCCTTCTAACCTATGTACAGAGATTTTTGGAGACCTTCCCATTATGGAACATATTGTCATATTTTTAATTAGAAGTTCCAGCTTACAGATTTGAAAAGATTTTACATTTTTTATATTTTTCTTGGGAATTAGTATATGTGTCAAGAAATGCATCCCACAGTGAGAATTATGATTTATTAATTAACACTGGTTATGATACTAGCACTTGCCAAAATATCACAGTAGGAGAGAATATATATGAGAAACATAATTCAAACCCTGTCATTTTATGAACGGAGGGGCTTATATCATGCCATGCATTATAAAATCTAATAAAAATGAAGATTATTATGACCATAATGATTCTTTTTTCTCAATGTATTTTTTTGTTATTTTCAATTACATCTGTTTTAGTTTTTATTTCTTTTTAATTATGTACTAGACACTAAATTTTTAAGTTATAAATTTAATTTTGTTAATTTAAGATTACTAAAATTAATTCTTCAAGGCCCTTTAACTATGCACAAACTTTCTGTGGGAAGTTGAATTTTGATGTTAGAATTTACTCATTAGTAAATTTAAATGTCTTTAAGTAGCTGATGAAATATGATACATAATCAAATAGATTATGTATCATATTCACTATTTGATTTGTTTTACTTAAAAATCCTCCAGAGTTCTTGAAACACTGTATACACTGGAGAGAATGCAAAGGATTCTATTGTCAAGTCAAATATACACACAAAAAAGATCTTATATTCAGGGTATACCTCATTATTAACTATTCATTAGTCAAGGGGAACAGGTGAAGCAAGAAGATGTTAAGCTCCCCCAATATGATTCCTTAGCCCTTTGCTCTCTCACTGGAAGAAATGCTGACTCAGGTTAACAGATGAAGTATATATTGGTATTTCACTTAGGAAGAGCTTTTTAAGTCAGGAAAGATCTTAATTTTATGATCTGTCATAGCCTGAATGCCTTTTCCAAGTTCTTATGTTGAAGCTAGCCCTCAGTATAGCTATATTTGCAGACGGGACCTCATAAGGAAGTAATTAAGTTTGAATGAGGTCAAAATGGTGGGGTCCTAATTCAGTTGGTTTAGTGTCTTTACAAGAAGACACACCAGAGTCTGTTTTCCACTGGATATTTTTTCCTGATTTGTCAAAGTTTATTTGACCATAGAGTTGAGAGTCCATATCTGGACTCTCTACTCTGTTCCATTGGTCTATGTGTCTGTTTTTGTGCCAGTACCATGCTGTCTTGGTGATCACAGCATTGTAGTTAAGTTTGAAATCAGGTAATGTGATGCCCCAGCTTTGTTTTTCTTTTTAACATTTCCTTAGTCATTTGGAGTCTTCTGTTTCCATACAAATATTGATTGTTTGTTCCAGCATTTTGAAAAATGCTGGTGGAATTTTGATCAAGGTGGCATTGAAAGTATAGATTGCTCTGGCATACAGACATTTTAACAATGTTTATTCTTCCAATCCGTGAGCATGGAATGCTTTTCCATCTTTTTGTGTCTTCTTCAGTTTCTTTCATGAGTATTCTGTAGTTCCTCAAGTACAGATCATTTACCTCTTTGGTTAGGTTTATTCCAAGGTATCTTATGGTATAGAAGAGTGAAACTCAAGCACTCTTACATCATACACAAAGATAAACTCGAAATGGATGAAAGATCTCAATGTGAGGCAGGAATCTTATCAAAATCCTAGAGGAGACCATAGGCAGTAACTTCTTCAACATTGGCCACAGCAACTTCTTTCAAGACGTGTCTCCACAGGCAAAGGAAAAAAAAAAAAAGCAAAAATGAACTTGTGGGACTTCATCAAGATAAAAAGTTCTGCACAACAAAGGAAACAGTCAACAAGACAGAGCGGCAACACATGGAATGGGAGAAGATATTCATAAATGACATTACAGAAAAAGGGCTGATATCCAAGATCTATAAAGAACTCCTCAAACTCAACACCCAAAAAGCAGATAGTCATGTCCAAAAATGGGCAGAACGTATGAACAGACACTTCTCCAAAGAAGACTTAGAAATGGCTAACAGACACATGAAAACATATTCATCATCATTAGCCATCAGGGAAATTCAAATCCAAATCACATTGAGTTACTGGCTTACACCAATTAGAATGGCAAAGATTACCAAGACAGTTAACAAGTGTTGGAGAGGATGTGGAGAAAGGGGAACCCTCTTACACTGTTGGTGGGAATACAAGCTGGTGCAGCCACTTTGGAAAACAGTGTGGAAATTCCTTAAGAAATTAAAAATAGAGCTACCCTCTGACCCTGCAATTGCACTACTGGGTATTTACCCCAAAGCTACAGATGTAGTGAAATGAAGGGCCATCTGTACCCCAATGTTCATAGAAGCAATATCCACAATTGCAAAACTATGGAAAGAACCAAGATGCCCTTCAACAGACAAATGGATAAAGAAGATGTCATATATACAATGGAATATTATGCAGCCATCAGAAAGGATGAATACCCAACTTTTGTATCTACATGGATGGGACCAGAGGAGATTATGCTGAGTGAAATTGGTTAAACAGAGAAAGTCAATTATATGGTTTCACTTACTTGTGGAGCATAAGAAATAACATGGAGGACATTAAGAGAAGGAAAGAAAAAGTGAATTGGAGTAAATCGGAGGGGGAGATGAAGCATGAGAGACTGTGGACTCTGAGAAACAAGCTAAGGGTTTTGGAGGGAGAGGAGTGGGGGTATGGTTGAGCCTGGTTGTGGGTATTAAGGAGGGTACATATTGCATGGAGCACTGGGTGTGGTGCATAAACAATGAATCTTAGAACACTGAAAAAAAGAAAAGGAAAAAAAAAGACACCAGAGAACTCTCACTGCATATACACACTGAGGAAAGATATTGTGAGAATCCAGCAAGAAAGAAGCCAACTACACCTTAGGAAGAGACCTCTTAGCAGGGGCTGAATTTGCTGGTACCAATGATCATGGACTTCTGGCCTCCAGATCTGTGAGAAAATAAATTAATATTATTTTAAGCAACTCAGCCTATAGTTTGTTATAGCAGTCCTAGAAGGCTAACACATGCTCATATAGTTATACTGCTTTTGGGACACTTCCTAGGAAGTCATGGCTAATAAATTTATGGATTGCAGTTTTTACCATACCTGTCTTTGAAAACCAGGTATATTCTGATAAAAGGAAGGAAAGGAGTCTGCTGCCAGCAAAAATACTTTGAGTATATTTACAGGGAGATTGTGAGAAGGAACACATGCTTGCTTTCTTTTCTAGGAGTGTCCCCCACTAAAATCTCTTCCCAGATACAGGATAGAATGGATTGAAAATCTTTTGCTTATAATTCTTATTTCACTGTTTACACATTTCTTTTATTCTGTTTAAGATATGTTTGTTATGTGTTTGTTATCAGAACCTATAAAATAATACTTTTTAAAATAGTTGTATAGTTGGCTTATTATATGAAAACATTTAATTTTATAGAATTTTTAACATTGATAGACATCTCAAGTATTTGTTAACAAACTGCAACATGTTTTATATTTAACTATATTTGACAGTTAATTGTTTAAACATATTTATGCTCTTTCTCTCATCTTCATGGCCCTCTTTGATTTTGGGTTCAGCCATATGACTTGCTTTAGTCAATAGAATGGTCAGAAGTAGCTGTTTGCCAATTCCCAGCCCAGGCCCTGGGAAATCCTGCATGTTTTTGCTTGCTTTCTGGAGCTTCTGTTATCAGCCTGGAAGGAATATGGCCAGACTAACACTCTGGATTCAGGGAAAGAGGATGAGATAATGTGAAGCAAAGCCAGAGTTCTGTTGCTGGATCTAGGCTACATCAGACAAAGACCCTCAGATGTATGAGTAAGCCTCGTCTTAATCAGTAGAGCTGCTCAGATGAATTCAGTCTAGGCCAGTTAACAAATGGATGAGAGTAAATTATTCTTGTTTCATTAGAAATTTCTTTATTCTTACTTATTTTTATTAAGCACCAGCTTAATAATATATAAAATTCAAATCATCCTTCAATAACCCATTCTTCTCTCCCCCATACAAATTCTTAATAAAGAGCTCTTCAAGTGAAGACATGCTCTCTTCTCTCTTCTGTATAAAACTTTATCAAATAAGGGCAAAGAACTGTGTATATCTTGCTGTAAAATGCTGCCCACACCTGTGGAAAGTATCTGCCCAGGCTCTTTTCACTGTCCAGGTCCTGAAAGTCTCTTTTTCATGAGCTGTCTCTTTATAAAATAAGTCCACCACTTGCTATGTTTATCATTCTGAGGGTCAAAAATGTTGTCACAAATCTCTGTCCAGTTTCTTGTCTCAACTGCTGTAAGTAGGCCCTTAACACCTTACCTTCCTGTTTGTTTGCTGGGGTGGGATAGATTGCATGAAGTTTAAAACCAGGCTCTCCAGGAATGGGAAAATTACTGATTCCTAGTGCATACATTTCTTTTTCACCTTGGTTTTTGGAATTGCACTTTTGGAGATTCTTTAGACACTCAACAAAAGTGTAGAGAATTATATATATCAAGGTTCTATTAGCTTCATTCTTAATCTTATAGTTTTTTAATAAGACATTGGCCTTGAAGTAATAGATGGCTTCATCCACAATGCCTATATCTTTTGTCTCTCTAGGGATGGGTCCTTTGAACTGACTTCTGATAGGCAACAGTGCCATGTTTCTAATGATTTTGGTGTCAAGGTCCATGAGAGAAGAGTGGTAAGCTGGGATCTTGGTGGTGCCCGGGTTTCAAGCAAGACAAGGAAATTAGGGTTCGAGCCTGGCGCTTCCAGTCTGGTGGCTGGGGCTAAATTTTTCATGTTTTAAGTGACTGAATTTTAGAATAGTTTGTTATAGAGTATTTTGTGGTAGTGGCCACAAAATGTATGCCTAGATGAGGGATATATTTTTAGAACTAAAAATGTTGGGACAATGAATATTTCCTTCATTCAGTACATTATAGATTTCATTCTTTATTGATATTCTTAATATATGTTTCATGATAAAACTAAGTCAGTATGTGTCTCCATTTATAGTTCCCACATTTGGAAATTTATCCAAACATGATACAATCCTGAAAACATTAATCTTACTAGTCTTTTCTTATTTTATTTGTTAATTGCATCTTTCTATATATATTATAGACATGGATATCTTATTTTTACAGAAGCATGGAAGTTCAAGATTATATAGTCTACTGAAGTCAAATATATGAGCTCTGTCTCTACTGAACACTCTTCTTTATAGAAAAGTTCTAGGTGTGTATACCTTCCTGAAAAGAATTTGGTACGTTCTGTGTGCCCCCTTATTGCTATATGGAGCTTTAGGATTCTCTACAGTAGAACACAAAACTTAAATTCTACAAATAGTTAAATTATTAATGATGGTTTTTGGTCAGTGTTAAGTACTCCAGAAGTGAACTACATTTGCTAAACTTCTTACTTTACCCAAGAAAATATCTGTCTTCTCAGATTATTGATGCACATGGCAGTGTACATAATCAGAAATATAGTTGTGTTTTTGATACTTGCCAGAGAGTAAACTGTGGACCTGAGAGCTGCTCAATAGCTATAACCACATTGAAAAGAACTTTATTTGCTTAAGCATAGCTGATCCACCTATATCTCTAGACATTGTAAATACCTGTCAAGAGTTTCAGAGAATTGTGTTTATGTGGATCACACTGGTTTCCTACCTAGTTCCTTGTTACTGAATTGTTTGGTGAGTTGTCATCATCCTATTCTAAGAGATATTAGAAGAAACTTCTCTGTGAAGGTCACCGTACTTATTTTGAGTTGTTGATATTGTTTAGTATATAATAGGGCCCTCTCTTTGAAATCTCATAGTAAATATTTTTTTTTCATTCCTACTTGTGCAACCATATTTTTCTGTCTCAAATTTTCACATTTTAAATTCTTTGGGATTGTATGCTAACTGTATTTTTGAAAGCTACTCTGAGACTTATAATTACATAGCAAAGTATAAAATGTGGATGTAAGTAAAAACCTGGTTGAAGTGTGATTAAAGTGAGACAAACATCAGGATGCCCTTTCTATGTGACATTAAATTATGAGACAGAGATGGATTCTTCCACACACTTCATTCCTCTGCATAGCTATTAATTTAACTGCCTATTCTTTTTTGCACTAGGTTAATAAAAACAAATGTGTAGAACTGCTACCTGATTCTCTTTTCCTCTTTGGAATATAAAGGAGAAACTATGGTCCAGAGAACAGTTGTAGTAAATCTAAGTGAACTTAAATCTTTTAAAAGCAAATAATATTGTTTTGTGAGGTTTAAAGGCACAAGATAGAATTAAAGCAAAAAACAATAATGTATAAATGAGGAAGAATAGTAATTGGTGTTCTCATAGGATCAAAGAAGAGAATAAATATACTAGTTAATTTTCAGCGTTGATCCGTTATATATGTGTGTTGTAATTTCTAGACTAATCTTAAGAGAATAGAATACGGAGCATACAGTCCAATGTAGTAAAGGGAAAAAAAAATAGATTTTGAGAAAAAAATACCTACTCAACCAATGACCAAAAGGCAATAATGGAGAGAAGGAAAAGCAAAGAAGAAATATAATTGAAGTGAGAAATTAGATGGCAGATATAGACCCAAATATATCTGTAATTAAATTAAATGTGAATGGAATAAATGTTCCATGTGAAAGCTTAAAAAAAATCTGGCTTCATAAAATATGAATTTTAATTAAATGCTATTTAAAAGATCATATCTAAAGTATCAGAAATGAGAAAATTGAAAGTAAAAAGGTGAAAAATAGGGGCATCTGGGTGGCTCAGTTGGATAAGCATCTGCCTTTGGCTCAGGTCATGATCGGGGGTCCTGGGATTGAGCCCCACATGGGGTTCCTGCTCAGCAGGGATTCTACTCCCAACCCTTCTGTCCCCTCCCCCATGCTTGCTCTCTCTCTCTCTCTCTCTCAAGAAAATAAATAAAATCTTAAAGAAAAAAGGTGAAAATAATACAGTGCTATTTGGTGTGACTATATTAATATGACCCAAAATAAATTTAAAGTAAAAATCATTACTAGACATAAAGAAGGTCATGTTATAAGGAGAAAAAAAATAATCAAGAATGTATAAAAAATTTTGACTTATGGATCTTACAACAGCCTCAACAATTTTGATTGACAGAACCAACAATACCTTGTAAAATGTTTTGGAGTCATGGCATCTAAATGAAAATCCATTTTTTATTTATAATATTACATATTGAAACTTCCAGATATTTTCAGAAGTTTATGATAAACATCATTTATCTTATAGTTAGAAAATATGTTGAAAATGGCTATTTAATTTTCAAATGTCTATTATTTATAGATGTCAACCACAAAATTATCTGATAAAGTTTGATTAAAATTATAACCATATTTGTCACAGAGATTTAGTTTGTAGTTTTTCTTTGCTATTGCTGAAATGATTGATCATGTCTTGTTCTGGTGCTCTTAGTCTGAACTAATTCTTTTTATACTGTATTCCTTTTCAGTTTGGTATAAATATTTGTTTTTTCTTATTGTTGCATAGAGAAGCATTTGTTTAATAATTAGAGTCTGTGGATTAAGTATTGTGATAATAGATTGAAATTTAGATTTGGCTTTTTATTTTTAAAGCACTTTAGTTTTGGCAGTCTTTGTGATTTGAGGTGAGACCTCCCAGGACTTTGGCAACTGGATTTAGAAAAGGAAGGGACTAGAAGAAAAGATTGGTGGGCGCCTGGGTGGTTCAGTGGTTTGGGCTGCTGCCTTCGGCTTGGGTCATGATCTCAGGATCCTGGGATCGAGCCCCGCATCGGGCTCCCTGCTCCGCAGGAAGCCTGCTTCCCTCTCTCTCTCTCTCTCTGCCTACTTGTGATCTCTGTCTGTCAAATAAATAAATAAAATCTTAAAAAAAAAAGAAAAGATTGGTTAAGTCCTTGTTAAGTAACAATAGTAATAATAATGTTAATGCTAACAATAATCATTATAACTTCTGCTACTCTAACTTCTATGGCTCCTCTTAATGCTACTGTATATTGTATTCATTCATGTTTTAAAGATTATTGGTGGGGCACCTGGGTGGCTCAGTGGGTTAAATAAAGCCTCTGCCTTCAGCTCAGGTCATGATCTCAGGGTCCTGAGATTGAGCCCCACATCAGGCTCCCTGCTTCTCTCTCCTCTCTCACTGCCTGCCTCTCTCACTGCCTGCCTCTCTGCATACTTGTGATCTCTGTCTGTCAAATAAATAAATAAAATATTTTAAAAAAAGGTTAAGATTATTGGTTTGCAAACATTTTGAGCATATTCTAGATACTGTGTCGTTACTAGTTATATACATTGAAAATACAAAATTCGTTTGGGTAGACTGTCTCTTGTGGGGCAATTTGTTAAAGGAAACATTGATTTTAATATAATAAGTTTTGTTATTATTTTCTTTTAATTATTTAAAAAAGATTTATTTATTTATTTGTTAGAGGGAGTGTGTATATGAGAGTGGAGAGGGGTAAGGGAAAAAATATTCAAGCACTCTCCACACTGAGCATGAAGCCTGAAGAAGATGGAGCTCAGTCTCAGGACCCATGAGATCATGACCTAAGCTGAAACCAAGAGTAGGCCACTTAACCAACTGAGCCACCAAGGTCACCTATTTTGTTTTAGAATTTGTTTTTTTGTGCCTTCTTAAAAGAAACTATGTGAGATTTCTTTCTATTTACTTAATACTTATTTTATAAAATTTCTATTTAGTATTTATGTTCTTTAATATAGTCTTGCACTTTTCTATGGGATGTAAATATATAGTCCAGAGTTCTTGTAATTTAAGCTTCTTAATTTATAAATCTTTTAAATTATGTATTCTTTCCTCCCCCCCCCTAATTTATTGGAACTCCCATTGTTTTAAAATATTGATCCTTGTTATCTGGCAGTCTTGTTGAAGTCTTATATTAATTCTAATTCTTGTCTGTATATTATCTTGTGTTTATTATATAGATGATATCATCTATACATAATAGCACTCTTTACAATTTTTTTCAACTTTACATCTCTTATTGCTTTTTAAATTTTCTTTTTTTTTTAATTTGGATAAGACCTCATTATATAATGTGTTAAAACAATGGCCCTAAGTAATATCTTTGTCTTTTTTAATGGAAATGTTTCTAACAAATCACTGTGAAGGATGAGGTTTTCTGAGGGTTTTGTAAGTCCTAAAACCTTTCTGTTATACCATACTGCCTTAAAATATTGTATCTTTACATTTTTGAGAGAAAATAGACTTAATCATTTATGGTAGGAAAGTCAGTGATGCTCTTTGGAAATATGAGAAAATGTATGAATTCTCTCTACAGGAATAAAATGGACTTTTGACATCAACAGAAGTACTTTGTGTACAATTTTAGGGGCTCATGGGTCTGTTAAATATCCTTTAATGACTCAAAGTTAAGATTCTTTGGAATAAAATAAATTTATTCATTAAAATATTTAAGAAATTGTATGGACTACCCTTTATATGGCGATGACTAAAATGCCCTGGGTGTGTAGAAAAGAGAACACTGAAACCCATGAGCTCTAGATACTCATGATATAAAACATAAATTAATGTAGATGTTAAAATACGGTAAATGAGACTTTTGAGGAGAATATATGAATTCTTAGCTCAGTGACTTCTTTCTTTGAGTGTTTTAGTGAAAGTGCACAATCGAATTTCAGATACTATTTTGTTACAGTTTATAAGTTCCTGATATGAATAAATATTAGGCTGGGCAAATGAGAATGAGTTCATGTAATAATAAATGATTATATTCTATTCAGCCTCTCTACTCCCATTACTTTTTTCTTTTCTAAATTGCGCTATATATCATCATATTACACTGGTACATACTTAAGAGGCTTTATTTTGGTTCAGCCAACATATTGGCACTCAGTTTTTTATTAGCAGTTTTGCAAAAATGTCTGTAGGTCATTTTTCTCAAAAGGAATAAAGAATCCCTTTGGCTTTTTTGGAAGAAGCTTTGTCGGCCTTTGCCTTCTAAAACGTTGTTGACAAGTTGAAAATAAATAAATGCATAAAATGCTTTGGTTGAACTGATTGTAGTGATGGACAAGGCACCTTCTCGAGGGAAGTATGGCTGCAGGCTTGCTGCACTGAGGATGGATTTAAAGTCTGGAACTTTATCTTACCTGCAGTGCTTGTTGCCTCTTGGCATGAAGAGCAGATGATTATTTTCACTGGACCTCTCAGCTGCTTCTCAGGCCTCCTGCACATTTTACCAGTTTATATAAACTCAGAGGAGGCCTTCTGCCTGTGGCTGGATTAACCTCAGTTTTTCCTGGATCTTTAAAAGGAAGAAGTCAAATTGGTCCAAGCCTTCTTGGGTGTATTTCTATTCTATTGGTCTTTTAAAATGAAATTGCTTACACCTGTTTCTAGAGAGGTTTCAGGAGGGAATTTTCATGATTAATACATGCAGTGGCTTCCTCACTAACAGCTAATGCTAAAAAATAATACATAGAAATATTCTTTTTTTTTAAAGATTTTATTTATTTATTTGACAGAGAGAGAGCACAAGTAGGCAAAGAGGCAGGCAGAGAGAGAGAGAGAGGAGGAAGCAGGCTCCCTGCTAAGCAGAGAGCCCAATGCGGGACTCGATCCCAGGACCCTGAGATCATGACCTGAGCCGAAGGCAGCGGCTGAACCCACTGAGCCACCCAGGCACCCAGAAATATTCTTCTAAACTAAGTTTACAATATGTTTTGGGGCAAAACATAAGTAAATTTGCATATGGATTGTGACTATCAGCTCATACTTAAATTTTTATTTGTGTAAGAAGCTAAAAGATTTGGGGAAAGAACAACTATTATACAATATAATAAAAACACTCAGTACATCTATTACTACAGAAACTTAGGATAGCTCATCAACCGACTAACCATCGTATATGATCTTGGATATAGCTATGTTATATGCCAATCAGATTCTTACCTAGGATTTGTAAAATTAACTAGCTAAAAGATTTGGGGAAAGAACAACTATCATACAGTATAATAAAAACACTCAGTATATCTATTACTACAGAAACTTAGGACAACTCATCAACTGACTAATCCTCAGTATATGTATGATCTTGGATATAGCTATGTTATATGTCAATCAGTTTCTTACCTAGGATTTGTAAAATTAACTATTAGTTAATTAAATTAAAATGAAATCCATTCCATAGTTTAGTTATGAGTTATTCCTTTAATGTTTAATGTTTACATAAACTGTTGGATCATTAGTTCATGCCCAGTCTTGAACTGATCTAAGACTTGAAGCCTTGATTTTTTGTTTCATCAATATTTAATTGACTGAACTCTTTTCCTCTTACAGTGTGAGTGAGTGTAACATATTCTTTATTGCTAAAGTTATCCGTTGTGCTTGGCGTTTTAATTTACTTTCTTAAACTTTTTAACCAAGGACTATTTCAATTCAATTGAGCATACTTTATCACACTTTTTCAGATGATAACATTTTCTCTTTGAAGTATTTTTTTAAATTTTTATGAAACTTGAGAATATTTTCCATCTAGTTTTAGCTTACTAAACATGACATTGAGGTCATACAAGAATCATTCTCGGTATGAATGATTTCTGTATAAATGTATCATGCTTCTAGATGTCAAGTAGAAATGATCCAATATGAGTCATCTTCATTTATCTAATTGATCATTGGTATATGTGACTTATTTAGAATTAAGCATATTAATATAAATTATTATATCTTAGAGAATATTTATTACAAATTACCTGTCATCACCCTTCCCTCCATCCTCCAAATGTTGTTACTCTTCATTAAGTGGTGGGATGGAGTAAGAAGCATCATGTTGAGCCTGCTGTTTACATAGGAGGGTAGGAAGAGATGAATTTTTGTCATATACTTCTGCATATGCTATTTTACTATATGTAAATTGACCTGATTTACAATGAATAGTACTGAAGTTATTGATGTCAAATTAACCATTATTCCTAATACAATTTAATTATGATGCTGTGACTTGTAAAAATGTCTTATGACTTCTCAAGTATTTTCTTTTTCTTATTTTATTCTCATCAAGTAGATGATGAGTAAATGATGTTCATATGTATTTATTAAGTAATATGGTGAAGATGAAAAAATAGTTTTTCTGAAACCCATCTAGCCATCTTTCAGTTACATTGTTGTTAAATATATTTTAAAGTTTCACTGAAATTAAGTGAAATCATTACCTGTATTTGGAGCTTAATTTGTTTAAATCAGACATTTCTATACCATCTTTATGTTTTTTAATTTGATTTTATTTTTTCAGTGTCTGTACCATCTTTAACATAGACTTTAGCTGATTAGTACAGAGGATCCATAATTCTTTTTTTTTTTTAAAGATTTTATTTATTTATTTGACAGAGAGAAATCACAAGTAGAAGGAGAGGCAGGCAGAGAGAGAGAGAGGGAAGCAGTCTCCCTGCCGAACAGATAGCCCGACACGGGACTCGATCCCAGGACCCTGAGACCATGACCCGAGCCGAAGGCAGCGGCCCAACCCACTGAGCCACCCAGGCACCCCAGGATCCATAATTCTTGACAGCAGTGCGGCTCTAACCAAGAGATGTCTTTTGTTTGTCTCATGTACCGTTTTATATTTAAAAATGGGAAATTTATATACAAATCTGGATTCCCAGCTTCTCTTGAAAAGTGAGAATATTGGGTAACAAAGATTTTATGTCTCTTTGTGGAAATCATCAAATAGTGCTAAAGAGTTGCTGTCTCCTTGATAGAAGATACTGTTTTCAGTAATTCAGTCCTTTGTGTCTTCCTGACATTGATGCAGTGTCAGCTGTAGAACTAAGAACAAAATATGATTACACTGTATTACCAGAATTCGTACATGAGACTCACTTTCCTCCTTTGCGTTATAAGCCTGACTACCATAGGCAGTTGATTTGTGACACCTGCTTACATCACTTACTCCTACTTTTGGTTTGTTTATATTGAGTTCTTATTTAAACTTCTGAATATTTGCACATCTCTTCAATAATAGTGTTCCTAGGGGCATCTGGGTAGCTCATTGTGTTAAAGCCTCTGCCTTTGGCTCAGGTCATGATCCCAGGGTCCTGGGATCAAGGCCCACATCGGGCTCTCTGCTAAGCGGGGAGCCTGTTTCCTCCTCTCTCTCTGCCTGCCTCTCTGCCTGATTGTGATCTCTGTCTGTCAAATACATAAATCTTACAAAAAAATCTTAAAAATCTTTAAAAAAACAATAGTGTTCCTTTCTGGAGAATCAGATAGGATTGCCTTATGAATGTCATCTTCATCCTGCAAAATATTTCTTGGGGACTTTTAATCTCAGCTTCACAGTGAAAAGTCTTACATTTATATACCTAGATTTCTTTCTCTTTTTTGGTGTTTAGGCTTCTGTATCTCACTTTCTGTTGCACATCTCCATTTGGGTATAGTGTAGATAGCTCTTATTAAACTGATTTTTTTTCATACAGTTTTCCAGATATGATTTTCCTTCTATATTTCTGAATGCAGAGTATGGTAACATCATACTGTAGCCACTAAAAATTAGAAACACTGAAGTTTTCTGTCTCTCATTCTTTTTCTCAGTTTCTAAGAGCTAAAAAATATGCAGTATTATTTGACCTCTCGAATTGACCATTGACTTAAAAGATACTTATCATCTATGTATGTACTAGAAATGTACAATGAATACAATTAAAATGAGAAAATTATCCTGCTTTCCATATGTTCCTAATTAGACCTATGAATAGGAAAGTACAACTTCATGTGATATGAAAAATGTTAGACTTATGCAGAGGATGTTACAGGACTCAGAAGAGTGCCTTGTAGGGCATACTGAGGGAGACTGGTATGGGAAATAGTGATGTTGCTTTAAATCAATGATGTTTCAGTAGAATTAGTCAATGATGACCTTGGGCAGGGGGAATTCCATGTAAAGAGCATAACCTGATGAAATAGAAGGGATGGTAGATGTAGGAAAATTTATAAGCAGCATGGTTTGCTTGAGGATACAAAGATATGTAGTAGATAAACTGGAGAAACAGGTAGAGATTACATTATGAAAGGCCTTGCATAGGGGCACCGGGTGGCTGAGTTGTTAAGTGTCTGCTTTCAGCCCAGGTCATGATCCCAGGGACTTGGGAGCGAGCCCCACATTGGGCTCCCTCCTCTGATGGAACCCTGTTTCTCCCTCACCCACTTCCCCTGCATGTGTTCCCTCTCTTGCTGTGTAATAAAATAAAAAAAAAAAATAAAAATAAAATAAAATAAAAAAGTAATAAAATTTTTAAAAAAGGCATTGAATAAAAATAAAATAATAAATAAATAAATTAATTAATTAAATAAAATTTAAAAAGTAATAAAATCTTAAAAAATAAAGGCCTTGAATAACATAGGAAGAACTTAGTTGATATTCTCAGAAGATCTGAAAAAAACATTTGGGCAAAGGTATAGAGTCAGAGATGCAGTTTAGTAAGAATATGGTTGAGTGTTTTTATTTGGTACAAAGCTTGAATGGACAAGTCCAATTAGGGAGATAAAGCATTAGTTATGAAATCAAAGTGATGTGTAACAAAATGGTTATAATAAAGAAATAGAGATTTGATCTGATAAATATTTAGAAGGTAAAATATATATTATATAAACATACATTCAAGATATTTTTGGGAAGTTATGACTATGATTTTTTTAATCTCTTGACATGCAAAAATAATTCTCAGTGTATTTTTCCTCTTCATATATCCACTGTTTTATTAATAAAGAAAATACATGTATATATGCATGCATATATAAGAGTGAAAGGAAGTCAGGCATTTCACCAAGAAGCAGAATCCTGCATTTTACATTTAAGAAACATGTTTTCTTTTAGACTGTCATAGGGAAGAATCATTTTACTGTCTCAGTTTACAAATAGCACTTACTTATGAGAGAGTGGTTCATAAGTCAGAAATGTTCCTAGCAATGACTGTTGCAATTCTTCAGCAATCAACTAACAAGCATATAGATTTGTCAAATGGAATGCTAAAGCACAATTTTAAATTGTGAGGTAGTGTTCTTATAAAGCCAGTATGATAAATGGCTTTTACTCATTAGTTTTAGGAAGTTTTATTTTTGTTTTAAAGATTTTATTTATTTGAGAGAGAGAGAAAGCAGAGAGAGAGGAAGAGAACAAGAGCACAAGCTCATGGGAGACTGGGTTGGGGTGCTGTAGGAGAAGCAGACTTGCAGCTGAGCAGAGAGCCCGATGTGGGGCTTGATCCCAGGACCTTGGGATTATGACCTGAAGGTAGATGAGCTGAAGGTAGATGCTTAACTGACTGAGCCACCAAGGAACCCCTAGTTTTGAAGTTTTAGACCTTTAATTAGTTTAATTCTCCCTCTCTAACATATGGGAGGAAGCTCTCTGGATTTACTTTTATAACTTATATTTTACATGTTATACAATAAATCCACATTTACTGCAGAACACTTTTGAAAATATGCATAAGATAATGAGGCAAAAGTAAAGTCTTTTATACTCCCATTACCCAAAACAAATCCTCTTACAATTAGGAATATACAGTTCCATTGTTCATAGATACCCACATATACAAATACACACACACACACACACACACATATGTATGTATATATGTATAGAAGGAGAGAGACAGAGAGAAAAAGGAAAGAACGACACATTTGTTATCTATAATTTTCTTATTTATAACCACACTACTTGAATATTTTATAGTTTATAAAATCCTGCATTTTTTGTTGAATAGCTGTTTTTAATATTTTACTATTGTCAATAGTATACCAATATATATTCCTGTAGCTAACATTTTTGCTATATTTGTCATTATTTCCCTGGGATTAATTTCTAGTGTAAAGTATAATCATTAAGCAAAACATCTTTTAACCTTTAAAATATATTTTGATACATATTGCCAAATACATCAATTGGTTTATATTTCCAAGTTGCTCTCTTGGAAAATTGCATTGTCACCAACAGTGAGGGAGACTGTTGTTTTCCACAGACACTTCAGATTTTGATACTAGCATAGGAATATTTTCAAAAACATTTAAATTACATTGATTTAAGTAACCTAAGAAGTTAAACACTTATGTTTATTCAGTGTTTAAAATTTCTCTAGTAATAACCTTTATACATTTTTAAAATCAGGGTTTTTGTCTGTTCCTTACAGATTTATATAAAGCCTTAAATTAAAAAGATACCATTACATTTTGTTCAGTTTTCGCTAATCAGTTATTGTCTTTCTTTTTTTTTTAAGATTTTATTTTTTTGTCAGAGAGAGGGAGTACAAGTAGGGAGTGTCAGGCAGAGGGAGAAGCAGGCTCCCTTTCCCTCCCCCCACCTTGTGCGTGCTTACTTTCTCTCTCTCTCTCAAATAAATAAATAAATAAAATCTTAAAAAAAAACACTTAAATACTGTTAGGAAAGATCTCAGAAAGATTATATACATTCCCATGTTTATTTTAGCATTTATTCAGGAGAGCCAAAATTTAGACACGCCATTAATGTTCATCTATGGACATTAGTGGATAAAGAAAATGTGGTTTGTACATACAATGGAATGTTATTCAGCCTTAAAAAAAAAAAAAAAGGAATTCTGCCATTTGCAGCAACGTGGGTAAACCTAGAGGATAGTCTACTAAGTGAAATAAGCCATTTCAGAAGGATAGAGAGTGCATGATACCATTTATATGAGGCATCTAAAATAGTTGAACTCAGAGCCAGAGACTAGGATGGTGGTTGCTAGGAGATGGGGGACGAGGATACAGGAAGTTAAAAATCAAAAAGCACCAAGTTTCAATTATATAAGATATGACCTAGACATCTAATTTACAAGATTATATTTATAATTAATAATACTATATTGTATGCTTAAAAATTTGCCAAGGGGATAGATATTATATTGTGTTCTTATCACAAAAAATAAAATGGAGGGCAGCAGGAAGCTTTTGAAGGTGATGGATATGTTTATGGCATAGATTGTGGTGATGGTTTTATGGGTATATGCTTATAACTGATCAAGTCATATACATTAAATATGTACAGCTTTTTGTACATCAGTCATACTTCAGCAATATGATTGTAAAAAAGTCTTTCAACCTTATTACTAGATAAGGGCACAGCTGTGTCAATAAGTGACCAAAGACAATGAAATATTCAATAACCAAGATTAACAGACAATAAGCTGGAAAAGTTAGACTTATTGGCCCTGTGTTTCCCTGTTGCAGACTGATTATTTATTTTCAAAAAAAAATTCAAATCAATACTGTGATTTTCTCCACTTTTTGTGTCACTCTGCCTCTCTTTCTTTTATTGCTCTCGAAAGATTTTCTCATTTGAGGGCCCCAAAGATCAGCTCTGATAAGCTATATTGCCTTGGTGTCTTTTCTTGTCACTTTTGACACTGATTGACCCTATCTAGCTCAGGGAAGTGGTAATACACTACTTTAGTCTTACTCTTATCCTTGCTTCTTTTGTGACAAAAGAAAAGATTATGACCCTCTTGATAAAAGTTGAACAAGTGTCTGTGGGCAAAATATGAAAACTAGCAGAAAATGTCTCTCTTCACACATTTTCAAGTTCTTCCTCAAGAGTCATGTGATTAAATGCATGAATTTTATTCTCCAGCACATAGAAACTTCATGGTCGTTAGTCCTCATTGTGTCCTCAGAGATATTTATATATGAATTTCCAGGAAATTTAATCTGGTTCATATGACTAAAGGAATCTGATAAAAATGGACTGTTGCTTCATAATACTAATAACATTAGAATATCAGAGGAATTTAAGAATATATAGAGAATAATTTTTATAGGACACTTAATTGGACTAGTGTATTTTGTAATAAACTATGTTGTTTGGCAAGTTTTTGAATCACATTACTTTAGAATTCTTTTTATTTATCAGTTGCCAAAATTGAGAGAGCTTATCAAAGTAACGTAGATTTAGGGAGTCCAAGTTGGTCAAGGGGAGAGGCACAATAGACAACCATTATCATGGTAGTTTTAGTACTCTTTGGTCTGCCTTCCTGTCTTTTCCAGTCCTTCCTTTTCTCCATCTTTACTCCATTAGGTCTTTGCCTTTGAGTGACTCAACTGCCCTCCAAGACTCTGGGTCATTGGTGACTGACTGTTTCTGAAATTCAGTTATTAAACGGTTTCATGATTCCTGAGTGACCTGCTTATGGTAACAACAAAGTCATGGTTTCTTGTTGGGAATTCTTTCCTTCATTGACTGAGTTACTTCACTTTCACTGTAAAATATGTTCCAAAAATCTCCGGTTTTTCTCTTCCAAGCATGTGCACACATACATGCACACACACATGCAATGACTTCTATTTAACTTAGCCTCTTATTCTGTGCTTTCCCTTCGGTGATATCTATGAATTTATATTTCTTTTTTGTTTTAAAAGAATAAAGCAGAACTCTCCTTTTCAGAATTATTCACAGTATGTAATTTGAATTCTTTTGATATTTTAAAATTAAATTGGTTTGAAAAGTATAAGAAATGGAAGAAATTTTAACTAGCTCCATCTGTGCATAAAGATGAATGAATATATTAAATTTCAGGAAAAAAATTATCACCATACCTAAGACCTTGGAATAATAATCAAAAAGAGAACTATCTTCAGTTCATTTGAAAAAAAAAAAAGAGAAAGAATTCGCACCAACCCTAAGTTATTTCTGTCATTTAAAGATTGATAAGTTTTAAAACCTGAAAATGTTAATACCATTCAGTTCTTATCAAAGTAAGAATATAGAACAGTTCTTAATTTGATATTGTACTTCTAGAAGTTGGTTGTTCAGTGATTTAGGACTCTGCCATTTGCATATGGATTTCATTTGTTTCTAAGATATCTTTGTTTTGTCAAAAGAGTATAAAATTAATTATATTGATTTAATATCATGTCTTATTAGTTACATATTTTGATTTTTCTCTTTTAAATACCATTTCATCTTGACTAAATATTTCTTCTGTTTTGGCATGTATAATGTGAAGCCTTTTTACCAATAAATAATTAATATTATGGAGCTTTAGCTTATAATGTAATAATTTTCTTCATCTAAAATGTGATGAACTGCTCTGCATTCTTCAGCTGTACACATGAGGACAAGGATATGTCAGTTGTTGACCCATTGCCAAAAATGTCCTTGATATGGATGGATCAACCTCTTTCTCTTTCTCTCAAAATCCCTCTCTCTCCCTCTCTCAAGATATCTTATCTTGATTTACTTTGTTGTTGTTTTACATGGTACTTAAAACCTTCTAACATTGTATGTTCTTTACTTATTCATATTTATTTTTATTTACTGCTTTTCCTGGTTTAATTTTTTGGGAGGCAAGGTACAATTATGGAAATTGTTTAAACCTTGCAACTCAATTTATATTAATTTTGTCATCATTAAAATGATATAAATAGCAACAATTTGAGTTGGTTAAACTACTGCCTTCGGCTCAGGTCATGATCCCAGGGTTCTGGGATCGAGTCCCACATTGGTCTCTCTGCTCAGCGGGGAGTCTTTTCTCTCTGCCTCTGTCTGCTACTGTGCTTGCTTGTGCTCTCTCTCTCTGACAAATAAAAAAAATTATTAAAAAAGAAATAGCAAAAGTTTTATGACATCAGAACAACTAAGAATGAAAGCGCAGATGGGAGAGAAAACCTTGTGTAAATTGATACAAAAATCTACTTAAAATCAGCAAAACAAATTAGAATATGGAAATTACTTAGATGAATCAAGCTAGAAAAAATGAATGGGAGGCAGAGGAACAGAAATTAGCTTGTCTTATAAAATATGTATTTAAGAAAAAAAGATTATGTTGAGCATAATGTATTAGGTATATTCATCATGACTGCCCACAATATTCATAAATGTACTATATCCCAAATTTCTATAAACTATAATGGAGTTATATTTCTATATATTATTATTATTCCTATAAATAATGTTATTATTAAGTTTTTATTATTTATGTTTTTATTATTTATATTTTTATTATTAAGTTTTATTATTAATAAGTTATTATTCCTATAAATAATGGAGCTCAAAGAAGTTTCTTTTTCAAAAACGTACTCTATATAGCCTCTAACTCTAGAAGGAGTGATTTGAAGAGAGAAATATTAAACTATTTTACTGGTATGGACTGTGTTTGATATGTCCAAGAATAACTTCACTAGACAAGTAAAATAGGCAGAAAAGACTTTATTCATGAGTTTTGCAATAGGGGATAGAAATTGAACCGAATTGTTCTGTAAGAAAAAATGAGTTTTTAAGCATGCTTGGGTCCAGTAGAAAAGTACTATAGGGGGTACCTGGTTGGTTCAATCATTTGAGCGCCTGCCTTTGGCTCAGCTTGTGATGCCAGGGTTCTGGGATCGAGTCCCGAATCAGGCTCCCTGGTCAGTGGGAAGCCTGTTTCTCCCACTCCTCCTGCTTGTGTTCCCACTCTCCCTGTGTCTCTGTCAAATAAATAAATAAAATCTTAAAAAAAAAAGTACTATAGGGCTTTAGGGAGAAGGCTGGCAGTGTGATTACATGGAGTCTGCTCCTTGTTGGAAGTTAGGCTCCTATCCTCCCAGAGACTGGTTGATAGGGGCTCCATCTTTCTTGAGCTTTACATTTTTAGGGATTGGCTCCCAGGGCCTTGAGAAAGATATTCCGGGTTGTAAAACTGACAAGAGTCTAAGAAGATTTATATCTCAAAGGAGCTGAGAAATAATTTACAGTTTTAAGTTTTCTAAAATAAATATTCTAAGGAAAGAGAGGTCAGGGGCCTATCTTCAGAAGGAAACTTGTTGTTAATCCAGCTCAGAGGAATCAGGCCATCTCAGATAAAAGAAACTGCTCAGATCTTTACAATAATCTATCCTTTTTTTTTTTTTTTTTTTTCTTGTAGTGACAATTGTTTGCAACCCAGAGGAAACCGTTCTTTTGCTCTGGCTCATTATAGAGATGTACAGGTAAGCCTGATTCCAGTGTAAGAATTATATTCAAGGGAATTTTACTTTTTCCTGATATTCAGAGTCATAGCAAATGAGCATGCCTGGTCTGAGTGCTCAAAACATTAAAAATCTTGATATAATTCTGTAACACAAAATACTAACAATGAAGAAAACTATTTATGGTAGAATTTTATGATAGAATCTTACAGTAGAAGAAATACTTATATGAATATTATTTGTTAGATATCAACATTATGTTTGTTATATCTAAATAATGGGGAATTATTAAAAATAGTCAACATAAAAAAAATACCTGAGGATCTTGTTTACCTTGTGTTCATAGCTGGATATTAGGAATAACTCTGGATATATCTTCTTCAAGTGAATAAAAACAAACCAATACAGAAATCTGTAATCTAGTATATCCTCAAGTAGGTAAATTTTTCTGTTTATATATGTTAGATCTACCTATTTATACAAGTAGACATTGCCTATATAAAGAAGAGTACCCATATAGTACTGTATATGATATTTTCTGTTACATTATTTAAGAAGGAAGGATCTATTTGAATTCTTTTTTCTCCAAATAAGTTGGACATACATTAATATATAATTTAAAAATCAATATGGATATCTTCTATTAAAATGTTGGGATTGTGGTTACTATATTTAAATTACTATTAAAATTGTGATTTTAATTAAAGCTATCTAATTGTAGTAGAAACACATAGAAACATATATTTCATAGTTTTGCTTGTTGCTGGGAAGTTTGGATTTAGACTTAATGTTTAATCATTAGTCTTAGGGATTGATCTATTGCTTATTTTGTGCCATTGGTTCTAGATAGCCAAGGAAAGACAAGCCTCCCCTGGGAAGGTGTTTTAGAATCTCTGTGTTCATGAAATTTTTCATCATATTATTGCATGAGTTTATAAAAATGTTGAGAAAACCGTGTGTTTTATTTATTTAAAAATTTTTTGTGTGTATTTTATTTTCTGAAAGTTTAATAACCTTGTTATGTGCATGGCTTTTATTGATTTATCTCAAATTCTTTTAGAAGAACAATTTATATTACATACTCTTTATTCCAATAAGTGTACATTTTCTCCTTGAAAAGTACTATGTAATTAAAAAATAATATAATTTTAGAAATAGGACATGATTATATTCAACAAACATCTATTGAGCACTGTAACATGAAATATGCTAGAGACAGAAATATGAATGACCAGATTATTTTTCCTCTGGTCAAACTTGGTTGGAGATGAATATTTGAGGGGATCATTTCAGTAGAGTGTTGTACATGAGAAATAGTATTTGCAGAGATGTTAAACCTAATGGACTCTGGAGCCAGACTAATTGAATTTGGATTCTCAGCTTTGTAAGTGACTAGCTGTGTGGTCTTTGGCAAGTTAATTAACCTTTCTGGGTTTCTATTTCATTACACATAAAGGAATGAAATTAATTAATTAATTAATTACACATAATTAATATAAATTACATGTTTTGCCTAGAGTTTGAGTTATATTGTTAATCAAATATAATTTATCATTCTGATTAGTGGTGCCAGGATTGGTGAGAAAAGTTAGGGATGACTTTCTGGAAAGGTCTCTCGCAGAGATGATTCTGGTTCTTGAAGACTAAAAACTTCTCTAAGTGAGGAAGGGGATTGTAGAGAGAAAGCCAGGAATGGAGAGGAATGAGAAGTTGACAAGGATGTGATGTTACAATCTTGAAGTGCTATCAGTTTTATATGATAGAATTTTAAGGTATAATGTGGGGGATGGAATAGGGAACACTAAAGAAATAAGCAGGAAGTTGATCATGAAGGATTTGTATGTTCGTCTAGGGAGATTAAACTTTAACTTGTAAGTGATGGATAAAATTAAACGTGCTTTTTAAAAAAGGGAGTGAGGGACACCTGACTGGCTCAGTGGGAAGGGCACATAACTATTTATTTCAGGGTCCTGAGGTTGAGTCCCATGTTGGGTGTAGAGATTACTTAAAAAAAAAAAAAGATAAACTTTAAAAAATACAATTAGAGGGGCACCTTGGTGGCTCAGTTGGCTAAGCAGTCAAATATTGATTTTAGCTCAAGTCATGATCTCAGGGTCATGATAATGAGCCTTGTGGCAGGCTCTGTGTTGGGCACGGAGCCTTCTTAAGATTTTGTCTCTCCCTCTGTTCCACCCCCCGACCATGCATGCACTCTCTTTTTCTCTCTCAAAACAATGAAAAAAAAATTTAGAAATAAAAGGGAGTGAATTGCTAGATTGGATTTTGTGTAAGTCTCTCTGGGTACAATAAGTTGAGAGAAATAAGATGGAAGGCAGAAAGCAGGCGATTAAAAATGAGGCTATTAAAAATATCACTCAATAATATAGATTAAGTTACTTGATTGTCATAAAGATTAATTTACAGGTCTTTTACTTTTGAAATAATATTACTTATTTGATCTTTTAAAATTTAAATGAAAGGAAGGTGAACAAACTCTCATGGGAATAGCATAAATGGGAGAAGAAAGTTGACATTCTTACTGCTAATATTTCCCAGAAAAAAAAGTTGACTGTTTATTATATAATCATTACAAAGATTTCTATGTGTTTTTGTAAGAAGTTTGTAAACATCCTATGTTATAATTAGACAGATAGATGCAAAATTAATAACATCATTTCTTCCCTTTTCTACCTTGTAATATCAGTAGTCGTAACAGTGGTGGCAGCAGTAGTGTTCTTATAACTTATTTGGTTAGGGGAATTGGATTATATTTGAATTAAATAATAAAGTTAAAAAGCATTTAGTTTCATATGTATTCATTTGAGTAAGCTCTTGCATCAAGCTTTGTTTTTCATTTTACTGTTTACATTTTTCTTTGTGTATTGAATAATATAATATTAGTATAACTGATATAATGTTACCATAATGTAATAATTGTTTGAATTTTAAAATATAAATGTAAATGCCATTCTATAGGAAATATTGATGTTCTTTCTCTTATGTGTAATCTGTGGTACTTAATAAAACCACTATGCATATGTGCATTAGGGATCTAGAATGAGGTATTTAAGAAGTCCATATACTTCTGTAGAGTTAAGTTCTCAATGCTATGTGTATGATTCACACACCACCCTGCTGGGATTGAAAGAGCAGTGTTCTCCTTTTTTACACTTGAAGAAACTGACTCCAGCAGGTTAGATAACTTGCCCAAAGAGCAACCCTGAAATTTATACCCAGGCTTTTAAATTTCACATTCAATGTTTATGTTCTGTTGTAGCATTGCTCTATCTCATGAGAATAGTGGAAAAAGCACAATTTGAACTGCTTCCCAGTTCCATAGATACCTGAATTTTGAACCAATTACTGAGAATGATAAAATGGTGTTTTGGGTATTTGAGAATTTACTTGGAGCCAAAGGAATCAGTGAACATGTTTCCTGCATCAGAGTTAAGCATACAGAAATGGCTGTAAAAAAAGTAAAACCTAGGCATGACATAAGCCTAATTTATTAAGTACATCATTTAATCTCTCCAGGTCTTCCTTCAAACAATTTATCTAGTGAGTTTTAACAATTACCTCACAAAGAAGTCAATATAATTAAATAATAATTATGTACAAAAGGCCAGGAATAGTTTTCAGTACATATTAGGCATTTTTTCTTTATTAGTCAACTTTGTAGATCTTTGATGGAGTTCTTGAAAGAATAGTTCCTTGAGAAATTCGTGGCTTTTGACAAGACTGTTTTTCTATGTAAAGTGTGACATAGGGCCAGTAGGGGGCAGCAGAACACCAGTCCCAAATCCAAAATTCTGGTAGCCTCTTGGTTTCACAGTGCAGGTGAGACAAAACCCTGGACTTTCCCAGAGATCCATACTGGTTGGGAAAGGATAGAAGTGCTACATCTGTACTAAATATACTTACACAGCTTACAGGCTTACGTTTGCCAAAGCAGACATCCAAACCAAATATTGGAAAGCCAACTCAAAAAGCAGTGTCAGCTAAGCTACATCCAGTCGCACAGTAAGGTCATAAAAACAGTTAATAAGAGGCAGGAATGAAATTGAAGTTGATGTGATCATATTCTCAGTTCTTGGGAAAAAGATACTTATGGTATTGGAAGAGCTTGTACTTGTTTCTAAATAGGACTCCACTTTGCTTTTTTGAGGACATGGCTATTGCATTGTTCAATATGTCAGAGTTCCACAAACCAGCCTACCTTATACAGGGGCTTTAGGTTTGGAGTGGTCATTGCACTTACTAAAGCATTATCAGTAAAATTAGGTGAGAAGCTGGGAAACTCTGAGGGGAAGCATAGACTCCCAGGTCATTTTATTTTAGATTTTAAAAGGACCAGATTTAATACAGACTAGAGGGTTAACATATACACTTAGTTGTTCAGAAGTTCTTTAGAAATTCTTCAAATTTTGATACAACCTATATAAACATAGCCATTTTAGTTACTGAAAAACTATTTAAGAAAACCTAATAAAATGAGTTCTGCGAAAGTTGTTACACCTAGAAACCAGCAAATTTAAGATTGCTTTGGGTAGTATGCACATCTTAATAATATTAATTCTTTCAGGCCATGAGTAATTGAACTCTTACCACTCCATTAGACCCTAGAGATTTTACTGCTGGTCAGGAGAGTCCAATGTTGTAACAATTTTAATTTACTCTGCTTCTTTTGTGAGTTTCCTAGGATGAATGCTTCTTTATTGACATAATGGAGGCCTTTGCGTTTTTTAAAGATTATTTACTTATTTGAGAGAGAGAGGAAGAAGGAACACGAGCAGGGGGAGGGGCAAAAGAGAGAAGCAGACTTTCTGCAGAGTAGGGAGCTAAACTTGAAGCTCCATCCCAGGCCTCTGGAGTCAAGACTTAAGCTGAAGGCAGATGCTTAACTGACTGAGCTTCCCACGTGTCCCAATGGAGGACTTGAGAGTAATATATGCAATAGGTCTGAATAGAGCAAGGCTAAGGTTGTCAATTTAAACTATGGCAAATATGTAAAAAACATACTTGAGGGATAATGGGTAGAACAGGGAGCTCTAGTATTTAGGTTTAGGGTTGAATCAGATGCTCTAACTCTATTGAATCAAAGTGTATTATATCTTTCAGTTCTCTGGATTTAACAGGACAAAATAGATAATAGAATAAAAATAAGGTAAGAATATAATGGCAGAAATCATGGTATTTGCACTTTAAATACACTTCTTCTTCTGGAAATCTGAGGGTCTTAGTTTAATTTCTGTTATTTGATAATCTGCTTTATTAGATCAAGTGGTAGTTAATTATAGTTCTTTTTCTTAGTGTGACCACATTTATCCACTTCCAGTACTACACAAGCAAAAAGGTTAGACAGATCTTTTTCTAGGGGTCATCAGCTGTCAGACAGGGCTGAGAATTGGAGGCATAAGGTTATCCTCAGAAAAATTTTCTCTCTCCTTAAACTTTCTATACTATGAAAACATTTTCTTCACTTAGGGAAAATTTTTTGAATTATAGCTTTCATAAATATCCCCTCATGTGGGAGTCAGTGACTTGTTAGTGACTAGCATCTCAAGCACCTTGGCATTAGATCTTTCAGCACTAGGAAGGATGTTTAAATTTCAAGTTTTAAGCCATTACACTCCCAGAGTAATGATGACTTGTCCCTTGTTCCCTCCCCTTCAGTCTCAAGTAGCTCTGAGGTCCTTCTGCTGTTAGATTTGAATTTTGTGCCCTCAAAGTTCACATGTTGAAGTCATAACTCCCAGTACCTCAGAATGTGACCTTATTTGGGATAAGGTCGATATAATTAATGAAGATGAGGTCTTTAGGATGGGCCCCAGTCCAGTATGAATAGTTTTCTTATGAAAGTGGAGAATTTGGACACAGGCAGAGAAGCACACAAGGAAACTTCTGTTGGTGTTATGCTGCCACAGCTAAGGAACTACCACAAGCTAGGAGAGACACCTAGAATATTCTTCCCTAGTGTTTTCAGAGGGATGATAACCCTGCTGACACCTTGATCTCAGACTTCTGAGATCTTCATTTGATGACTTCTGGTCTTCAGAACTATGAGAAGACTTCTGTTCTTTAAGTCATTAGTTTGTGGTACTCAGCCCTAACAAACTAATATGAAACAAAAGTACATAGCTTTGCTGAGTGCTCTGTTGGTAAAGTGTCTTATTTCTCAGGGTAACATTCTCACCAGGATGATCTCTTTTAAGAAATTGTTCCTTGTCGCTGAAATAGCACCAGAAATAAAACCTTTCAATAATGTATAATTCAATTTCCAATTTTTTCTTCTGACCACTGAGACAGTATTCAACTTTTCAAGATTCCATTTAAGGTTAAATTCAGAAGCTTAATAAATACCTTTGTTTGTGATAATTATAAAAATGTAGTTGAGGAAATATATTCTAACCAGTCAAAAAGAATTACGTGGAGAATGTATCATCACTCTGACAAGTCTAATTGTGGCAAATTGTTTTATAAGCATCCTTACAAACTCTGCTCAATCATTCCAGAAAGTGAGGCCCAATGATAGTAGTAAATCTACCAAAAATCCTGCCATTGTATATTGTTTTCTGCACTTCTGTATTGACTGTTTTATAAACCTCTCTTCTGCATTTCATTTGATGACATCAGAGTTTCATGTCACCAAAGTTATGAAACAGATGGAAAATACAGTTTAATACCATTAACATAATCTTTATTTATAAATATGAAAAATGAAAATAAATGAGAAATTAAAGTCAGAAATTCAGTAGAGATAGTTATTTGTAATATTTAGCAGTACATATATGTTTATAAAATACAATATTGAATTATAAAATTTTAACTCTTAACTCATAAAAGGTAACATCCTATCTGAAAAGCATGGACTTTGAGTCCTTACTTAACAAAGTGAATATGAAAAATGGCTTAGTTTATCTCTCAGTGTATCCTTCAGTGTACATAAATATATATATACCTCCTCTCTCCCAATATCCTACCACTTCAATGGCTGATAAGTAACCCAGCTTATTGAGATGGCAACCAACCCATCTGAGATTATAAAAATGCTTCCTAATTGGGTATATTTTCAGTATGGAAAGGTTAGAATTGAAAGTAGAAATGACAAAATAAATTAAACCTAAGGTATTCACACTTTGGTGTTAGGTTTAAGAGTAAGATCTATAATTGGCATTTTAAAGTTTGTAACATTTAAGAGAATTTAACATATTAGAATATCTGAGATTTTATTAGATTAAAATTTACTATTTAAAATGCACAATTGGTTTTAGATTTGTGATATCAGTATAAAAATGTAAAGGAGTTTGGCCAGCATCCTAAACTGTATTGAGGTAATCAAAATAATTTGAATAATCATGTAAGTATAATTTACTAAATACTAAAAAGTTATTTTTAAGCACTTGGAAAAGTTTTGCTCATTAAGTCATGTATTTGAAGAATATAAAAATAAAGTAGAACTACTAAATTTTAAGTACGCTGAAATGTGAATTATAATTGGGCTGTAAATAAAAAAACTCTGAGGAGGGTTTAGTTTGAGTTAATCAAAGGAAAAGTGAAGATTATTATCTTTTTTAATAGATTAATAAATGGACTAACACTATTTGTACATTGAAATTATGAGCAAAGTAATTTAACATCTTGAATATTAATTTTAAACCTAAGAAACTGTAAATAGTACTAAGAATAAAACACTCATAAACATCATGACATTCATTTTGACACTATGCTATGGCATGAAATTTTATTATGAAAAGACTGTATGAAACCTGGGTACTCGAGGCTGAGTTCATACCTTTCTGGTGATACCAAATAGTCAATAACTCTGAGAGATGTTATTGTCAGACTCTTGTCATTTTTCTCCTGTGAAAAAGTTTTGAATATCAAAGCACACCCAGTTCCAGCACCTCATTTTTAGCAGCTTTACAGATCTTGTTTTTTTCTTTTTTTGTTTTTTTTACTCTAAATTCTGGGAACACCTGCTGTTTGAAAAGTTATACTTTAAGGCCTTATTGCCCTGTGGCAAGATCTGTATTCTTTAGGCTCCCTAAAGTGTAGTTTTGAAGGAATATACAGTTTTTTTTGAAGTGACATTGTCAAATTCACAAGATTATCTTTTTTTGTGAGACAAGAAAAATTATTTTACTTTTTCATATATTGTCTATGAATAGACATTTGACATTTCTACTAAGGGAACAACAGGAAGTCTATGGTATCAACATAAATTAGAATTTACAAAGCAGTAAGTTCAGACACATTTCTGTTACTTGTGATTCATAAGCTGCCAAAGATGCCACTTAAAGAGTTTAGAAAATAACCTGCACTGAAATTCTGTTATATTTGTGCTTCTTGAATTAACTAATTCTGTGACTAATGTTAAGTTACTTTATCTGCAGTTTTTGCTATAGCTGTAAAATGCATTATTTAGACCAAAAGTCAGCATGGTGTCTTTCTGTATAATCCTTTGTAATCGTTGAAACTTAGGTTTATAAAACTATTTTAACTTGCTATAGATGGTTTCAAAATTTAGCAAGACATGCATCATTTATGTAATGATAGCTTTTTTGTTCTCTGTTTTGTTTTTTGTTTTCCTTCTCCTGCTAACTAAATGTGGGATCTTCTTTGGCCCATCTTTCTGGTGAAGAGGAAAGTTAAGGGAAGAGCTTTGGTTTGGGTCATGGAATAGAAAATACTCTGGCCAAGGATTGGACATTTGACTCTGGTCATGAGACATGTTTTTCATCAAATTAATTAGTTAGCTAGGATTCATTTGGAAAGAAAATGAAAGTTATAATAATCACAATATATTTATAAAGGTTGCTGATGGAAAGTTCTTTATACTTTGTGTTTGCCCAAATGCTACATAGTCATAGATTAAAGAATTACAACAATGGAACTTCTGCAGTCAGAGTCATTATAGCATAGTATGCCAAGAAAAGCATTTTTTATTTTTATTTTTACTTTGTATGTGTGTGTGAGAATTGCACATTTCTTTGTTTTTGTACCCAATATTCTAGTTCAGTGCCTGGTATGAGAGAGTCTTTAAACACTAGGTGAACCAATGAATGAATGAATGAACCACCATTTTCTATTTGTTAACTATTGTTACAGAACAGGTTGCTCCAAAATTTATTGGCTTAAGCCAACCATAGATATTTATTATCTTGGACAGTTTCTGTGGGTCATGAATTTGGAATTGATTTAGTTGGGTGAATTCTAGCTCAGTCTCTTACAAGGTTACAGTTAAGATTTTTGGATCTCTTCTTAGGAGTACTTATGTGTCCTCATGTCATAGAAGCTGTCTTCCTATAGAGCAGATGATCTCAAAGAGTACAAGGCATATGCTATAATATATTTTATCATTTAACTTTGGAAGTCACACACCATCATTTCCATAATATCTGGTAGGTTAAAAAAGCCAGTCCTGGGGCTCCTGGGTGGCTCAGTGGGTTAAAGCCTCTGCCTTTGGCTCAGGTCATGGTCCCTGAGTTCTGGGATCGAGCCCCGCATCGGGCTCTTTGCTCAGCATCCCCCTCTCTGTCTGTTTGTGATCTCTCTCTCTGTCAAAAAAAAAAAAAAAAAAAAAAAAGGCAGTCCTACTTTTTATGGGAGAGCATAACACAAGGACATGAATACCAGGAGAAAGGGATTATGGGGGCCATCTTGGTGGCTGTTTAATACATATTAAAGACATTTTATATTAGATGAAAGTTTTCACATTAAGTCATTTAATCAGTTTAGATCTTTCATTTTAGATTGAGGCAACAATGGCACAAAGAAAATTAATTAGCCTATTCATTATGGTTCATAGAGATCAAGAAGTATTTTCTCAATGAACTCTGGAAATATGCAGCAAGCTGAAGAATAATATTAACAAATGTGTATTTATTTACATTTTCCTGACTGTTTTCGAGAACTCTTGCTGTAGAGTCCTATGTATATCCCGATGTAGTATAAAATGTGAAGCTTTCTTTATCAGTCTGAGATTTGCCTAGTTAAAGCCTGAGCTTTCATGGGAAGGAAACAACCTCAGTTGACATCAGTAAATCCCTTTAGTTTTAAGTGCAAGAAGTCAATCACAGAAAAATCACAAAGCATAAAGTAACACATAAAATAACACTGCCACTCTGATCTCTTAGGAAAAATAAGCAGTGAAAGGGAAAGATACTTTCTGAAAACATGCACAACCTTTCCTTGCAAAACAAAAGCCAAAAACAAATTACAGTGGATGTTTACGCTAGAATGGCTGTTACCTTAAGAAAATTCAAAGCAATTTTCCATAAAAATAAGATTGTCACGTCTGAAAGTAAGAACAGTCACTAAATTGAGGTCAAAAATGCAGTGGTGTTGGGTGTGGGGAAGACCAAACTCTGAAATTTAAGAAACCACACCATTAAAAATTACATTTCCTGGACTTTGGCTTTTGTTTCTCTTAAAATTTTTTTCCTCTGGATTTTCTTTTTTGACTTTTTTGGGATTTTTAATGAGAATATATATATCCCTTTCTCTTCTGAAACATTTAGCTAGGTGGTACCAGTGATGTATTCTCAATAATTTATAGTAGTAAATTATTCAAAATGACGAAAGCTGCCAAAGATGCCACTTAAAGAGTTTGGAAAATAATCTGCTGTGATATTCTGTGTTATATTTGTGCTTCTTGAATTAACTAATTCTGTGACTAATAGTAAGTTACTTTATCTGCAGTTTTTGCTATAGCTGCAATTGTTTAGCAGTTCTGAGTTTTGTTTGAAGAAATCTTCCATCACAGATGCGAAGGGAGAAAAGAGCTCCTGGCTTTTTTTTTTTTTTTCCTTTTATGTGCCAGGCACTGTGTGAAATAGTCTACTTTATTGCTCCATTTAATCTCCATAGCAAATTGATGAAGGATAATCTGAGATGCAAAGGGGTTGTATTAGAGGTAGTATTGCTTGTAGGTAGTATTGCTTGTAGGTAAAGCCAGAATTTTGTCTGACTGTGAAATTATTTCTACTACTTTGTACTTCTCTCCCAGGGGAAATACAAGGTTCAAGAAATCTTCCTTTCTAACATCAACTAAAGACAGAAGTAAGGCTGTCAGGTTGTTTTACCAGAAAATGTAGAACTTAACAGAGTTAGAGAACTAGAAGATGGTGACCAAATAACAATACCATATTACTTTAAAAATGAATAAAAATATCAGTTTCTGAATAATTATCTGCTTCAAAAAATAATAAAGATTTTTTTGTAAATAAGTATAATTATATTTTCAATGACATACAGGTATGGCAGATCCTAAGTTAATTGTTTTGCTATTCACTTTCTTTTTCCTAATGCTACACAATTTAGTTTGGCATAATTGCATTAACACTATTTGACCAGATTTACCTTCTGGTATTGGACTAGATTTGTGTTTAAGTCTGTACCAGTTTCGGGCGCCTGGGTGGCTCAGTGGGTTTAGCCGCTGCCTTCGGCTCAGGTCATGGTCTCAGGGTCCTGGGATCGAGTCCCGCATCGGGCTCTCTGCTCAGCAGAGAGCCTGCTTCCCTCTCTCTCTCTGCCTGCCTCTCCCTCCACTTGTGATTTCTCTCTGTCAAATAAATAAATAAAATCTTTAAAAAAAAAAAAAAAAAAGTCTGTACCAGTTTCTGTTGACCAGATGACCAGGCATGACTCCTGTCTCTCATCAACCATCCCCTTAAGTGTAGCTTGAACAGTTTCTTGAGCCTTGTAGGAAATTAAGTAACACCCATCATACTACTATGTATCAAGCATTGAAATGACAGTTGCATTAATTTCTTGTGGTAACATGCATAAGGGGAAAAGGTGTTTAAAAAACATTGTTAAAAAATTCTCTATAATTCTCCTTGTCCAATACCCTACTTTGATGAAATAATTGTACATAAACACAAATACCCATTACATCCAGGCCATGCCATGGGATTTGACAACCTGCTTTCAGTTTCTTGCTCCAATGTTTGATAGTCCTGTCATGAAGTTCTTTATTTAGTGGCTTTAAGTTTCAAGGTACTCAAGTCCTCCTAAGCTCTTTTCTATCTTTTGTTTGCTTTCTAGTGATCAATTCACATGTATTTTATCCTTCAGTCTAAGTGATTCATTGTTCAATTAACATTTCTTGCCTTCTATAAATTATTTCTCAATTAGTTTAGTGTAGGGTAATTGGTTTAACCTGTGGCAGCTTCCTCCCATCTGCATTACTGCAGAGACTCACTGTCCGAGAAACTGCTGTACTTGACACCAAATGCATTTCACATGTGCTGCACTTTCTCTTCCAATGACATGCTATTGATGCCAAGGAAAAGTTATACACTCATTTAAGGGCAGTATGGGGCTATTAGCACAGCATTTTAAGTTCTTCTCAAATTCATTACTATGTAAAACTTCATGAATTTCTATGACTCTGTCATACAGAATTCAGACATCTTTATTACCACCACTACCACGACCATCATCATCATTATAGATCATTGTTGTGTCTGTTGATGATTCTTCTTGTATTTGATAACTTCAGAATATCATCATGGTCTTTTCATGAAATGGTCAATCTAAAAGTGAAAGAAGGAAGCAAAACTTGGCAGAAGTCTTTGATGTCTCTTCAGAATATGCATATATGTATGTACAGCCATAATCTAGATGAAGGAATATGGAAATTTAAAAAAAAAACCTTAGTATCCCTGTTGTTATGGTTAGAAGTTCATCCTCTTGTTAGAGGGTATGATGCAATGAGATGGAGGAATCAGTCTAAGAGTCAGGAAACCTGATTTTTAGGTCAAATTTGTTACTGCTTACTACAGTGCTTCTCAGTTTTTAAGTGCATTATAAATTATGTGGGAGTCTTGTTAAACTACATTCTCTTTCAGTAATTCTGGGGTAGGGACCAAGATTCTGAATTTCCTACACTAAATTCTTAGGTGATATTGATACTGGTCTACATTTTGTGTAATAAGAACTTGCTTAACTAACTTTGAAGAAGTCTGTCATTTTTTCTGATTTTTTTTTCCATTCATGAAATAAAATAGTTGGACTGACAGGTATGCAAGGGACCTTGTAAATCTTACAGTATTTTGAATTGCATAAGCTTTCTATACCTCTATTATGAAATATTAAACTTTATCCTTTGGTGATTTTGTCATAAATTTACTTAAGAGAATTTGTTCCTTTACTTCTTTCCATGTCCCAGATGAAGTTTAAATCACAGTTAATGAAAGATTTGAAATTAATGAAAGCTTTTCTTTTTTTTTTTTTAAACATTTTATTTATTTATTTGACAGAGATCACAAGTAGGCAGAGAGGCAAGCAGAGAGAGAGAGGGAAGCAGGCTCCCTGCCAAGCAGAGAGCCCAATGTGGGGCTTGAACTCAGGACACTGAAGTCATGACCTGAGCCAAAGGCAGAGGCTTTAAGCCACTGAGCCACCCAGGGATCCCAGATTTTCTTCTTATAATTAAACTATAAAGCATAACTACTTCTAACAGAGACATACTAAGAAAATAATTGCATATCTATACAACACATGCTTTGTTTGTACATATCATCTTTATTTCTAAGAATGTGGTATATATCTGTGAATATGTATATATACACTTACTGAAAACTGTAAGGATATATATACCCATGCACATAAAAGAGGAAATAAATGAGGGTGGGTAGCAAAGTAGCATAAGAAATCCTGAATTCACTTCTCTCCATGGATATACCAAATCTGCAGCTACATATGTATCATTTCCCTCTGAAAAAGATCTTTATTCGTTGTGTAAATGAAGTCCTCTCCACAACAAAGAAAGATAAAAAGACAAAAGAAGGAAAACTAACTAAATTAACTAAAACTATGATAATTAGTTTGAGATATATAGAATAAAAAGATATAAAAGTGATACCAAAAACATAAAACATGAAGAGGGAGTAGATACATAGAGCTTTGGAATGTGTTCATCTTTTAAGTTGCTATCAATTATTAGACTATCATATACATATAGTGTGATATATGTGAACCTCATGGTAACCATGAAGCAAAACCTTAACAAGAAAAGAATTTAAACATAACACTGAAGAAAGTTATGAAACTATCAGAAAGAGAGAAAGGAAAGAAAGAGAGAAACAAAAATAGCCAGAAAATAGTTTACAAAATGATAGTTAAGTATGTACCTATAAATAATTACTTTAAATGTAAGTGTTATATATGTACAACATAGGACCACCAATATATATAAAGCAAATATTAATAGACCTAAAAGGAGAAATTAACAGAAATACAATAATAGCAGGAGATTTTAACATCCCATTTTTATCAATGAATAGATCATTCAGACAGAAAATCAGTATAAAGAACATTGGCCTTAAATGACACATTAGATCAGATGGGCTTAATAGGTACATATAGAACATTACATCAAAAATAATCAGAACATATATTCTTCCCGAGTAACTGTGGAATATTCTCTAGAATAGATCATATGTTAGAACACAGAATAAAATCTCAGTAAATTCAAGGAGACTGAAATCATATCATGCATCTTTTCCAGCCACAATGGTATGAAATCAATTTTAAGAAAAAAGTAGAAAAACTACAAATACATGAGCATTAAACAACATGTTACTGAACAACTACTGGTCATAGAAGAAATCAGAAGTGAAATAAAATTCCTAAGGAAAAATGAAAACATAAATATGACAAATCAAAATCTATGAGATTTTAGCAAAAGTGGTTCTAGGAGAGAATTTTAGCAAAAGTGGTTCTAGGAGAGAAATTATAGCAGTGCAGCCTATCTCAAGAAGCATGAGAAATCTCAATTTAACTTTACCTCTAAAGGAACTAGAAAAAGAACAAGCAAAGCCCAAAGTTAATAGAAGGAAGGATGTAATAAAGATCAGAGTGGAATTAAATTAAATAGAGACTAAAAAGACAGTAGAATAGATCAATGAAACTGAGATCTGGTTCTTTGAAAAGATAAACAAAATTGACAAGCCTTTACCTGTAAAAAAGAGGATGGACTCAAATAAAATCAGAAATGAAAAAGGAGACGTTCCAATTGATATCAAGAAAATATAAAGGGTTATAAGAGACTACTATGAACTGTTATATGCCAACAAATTGGACAACCTGGAAGAAATGGGTGGATTTCTAGAAATGTACAATCTTCCAAGAGTGGATTATGAAATAGAAAATCTGAATAGTCTTATTATGAGCAAGGAGATTGAATCAATAATCAGAAACCTCCCAACAAACAAAAGTCTGGGACCAGATGGCTTCATTGGTGGATCTACCAAATTTTCAAAGATTGAATACTATTCTCAAACTCTTCCAAAGAATTGAAGAAGAGGGAAAGATTACAAACTCATATTTTTTTTTTTAAAAGATTGTTATTTATTAGAGAGAGAGAGAACAAGTTGGTGGGAGGGGCAGAAGGAGAAGCTCACTCTCCTCTGAGCAGGGAGCCTGCTGTGGGACTTGATCCCATGATCCTGAGGTCATGACCTGAACTGAAGGCAGATGCTTAACTAATTGAGCCACCTGGGTGCTCCAATTCTAAACTCATTTTATGAGGCTAGCATTACCCTGGTACCAAAACCAGACAAGGAGACTACAAGAAAATAAAATTATAGGCAATATTCCTGAAATACAGACAAAAAATCTTCAACAAAATACGAGCAAACCACATCCAACAACATATTGAAAGGATCTTTCACCACGATCCAATGGGATTCATTCCAGGGATACAAGGATGGTTCAACATCAGCAACCTTCAGTGTGATATACCACATTAACAAATGAAAGACAAAAATCATATGATCTTTTCAATAGGTGAAAAAAAGCATTTGACAGAATTCAATGTCCATTTATGATAAAAACTCTAAAGTGGGTAGAGAGGGAACATACCTCTTCATAATCAAGGTCATACATGACAAACCTACAGCTAATATACTCACTGATGAAAAGCTAAACTCTTTTCCTCTAAGATCAGGAACAAAAGAAGGATGCCCACTCTCCCTGCTTTTATTCAACATAGTATTTGAAGTCCCAGCCATAGCATTTAGACAAGAAAACAAATAAAAGACATACAAATTGTAAGGGATGTAAAAGTTTTACTGTTTGCAGATGACATGATTCTATGTATAGAAAACTCTAAAGACTCCATCCAAAAACTGTTAGGACTGCTAAATGAACTCAGTGTAGTTGCAGGATATAAAATTAATATACAAAAATCAGTGGTTTCTATACACTAATAGCGAACTGTCAGAAAGACGAATCAAGGAAACCTACTTATAATCAATAAGATTAAAGAATAAAACACTTAAGAATAAATTTAATCAAGAATATCCTTTAGGGGCACCTGGGTGGCTCAGTGGGTTGAAGCCTCTGCTTTCGGCTCAGGTCATGATCCCAGGGTCCTGGGATGGAGCCCCACATCAGGCTCCTGCACGACGGGGAGCCTGCTTCCTCCTCTCTCTCTGCCTGCCTCTCTGCTTACTTGTGATCTCTGTCTGTCAAATAAATAAACAAAATCTTTAAAAAAAAAGAATATCCTTTAATAAAGGATAAGTAAATTTTATCAAGATCTCTACACTGAGAACTGTAAGAGATTGTTA
Organism: Mustela nigripes; assembly: GCF_022355385.1. Classification (NCBI taxonomy): domain Eukaryota; kingdom Metazoa; phylum Chordata; class Mammalia; order Carnivora; family Mustelidae; genus Mustela; species Mustela nigripes. The sequence goes on from NC_081559.1 coordinate 145,807,786, forward strand.
AAGAAAATTGAAGACACAAATAAGTGGAAAAATATTCTGTGCTCATGGAGTGAGAGAAATTAATATTATTAAAATTCCATATTATCTAAAGCAATCTACAGATTCAGTGCAATCCCTATCAAAATCCCAATGACATTTTTCACAGAACTAGAACAAGTGTTTCTAAAATTTGTATGGAACCACAAAAGACCCTACATAACCAAGAGAGTCTTGAGAAAGAAGACAAAGCTGAAGTTATCATGCTCCCTTATTTCAAACTATACTGCAAAGCTATAGTAATCAAAACAGTATGGTTTTGACATAAAAACAGATGCATAGGTCAATGGAACAGAATAGAAAGCTCTGAAAAAACCCATGCATATATTGTTAATTATGACAAAGGAGGCAAGAATATACAATGGGTAAAGGATAGTCTCTTCAACAGATGATGCTGAGAAAACTGGAAAACCACAGGCAAAAGAATGAATCTGGACTATTATGTTATAGTTTACACAAAGTGAGTTAAAGACTTGAATAAGACCTTAAATATAAGACCTGAAACTATAAAACTCCTAGAAGAAAACATAAGCAGTAAGCTGGTCTTAGTGATTTTTTTTTTTTTTTCTCCCCTGTCAAGGGAAGCAAAAGCCAAAACAAGCAAATGGGACTGCATCAAACTAAAAAGCTTTGGCACAGTGAGGGAAACCCATCAACAAAAGGAAAAGGCAGGGGCACCTGGGTGGCTCAGTGGGTTAAAGTCTCTATCTTCCGCTCAGATCATGATGTCAGGGTTCTGGGATCGAGCCCTGCATCGGGTTCTCTGCTCAGCAGGGAGCCTGCTTCCCTTCCTCTCTCTCTCTGCCTGCCTCTCTGCCTACTTGTGATCTCTGTCAAATAAATAAAATCTTAAAAAAACAAAAGAAGGCGGCAATCTACTGAGTTGAAGATATTTATAAATCATGTATCTGATAAGGGGTTAATATCCAAAATACATAAAGTACTCATACAACTCAGTAACAGCAAAAACAACAACAACAAAAATTTCAATACTTACAAAAGTATTTTTGTCAGTTGCTTCCATGGGATTGAAAAATGGGCAGGCAGTCTCAATAGACATTTTTTCATAAAAAAGACAGAAAAAAATAAAAGACATGCAGATGGCTAACAGACACATGAAAAGATGCTCAACATCACTAAGTATCAGGGAAGTACAAGTCAAACCATAATGAGATATCAAAACTTATACCTGTCAGAATGTTTATTATAAAAAAGAAATAAAGGTGTTGCAAAGGTTGTGGAGAAAAATCCTGTGCACTGTTGGTGGGAATGTAATATGGTGCAACCCTTATGGGAAACAATATGGAAATTTCTGAAAAAATGAAAAATAGAACCTCTTTATGATCCAGTAATTCCACTATTTTGTATCTATCCAAAGAAGACAAAAACACTAATTTGAAAGCATGTATGCCACCCTTATGTTCATTGCAACATTATTTATGATACAGGATATAGAAAGTAAGTGTACACTGGTGGATGAATGGATAAAGAAGATGGGTTATATATATTCAATGGAATACTATTCAGCCATAAAAAGAATGACATCTTGCCATTTGTGACAATGTGGATGGACTTTGAGGGTATTATATGCAGTGAGATAAGATAGAGAAGGACAAATTATGGCATAATTTAACTTACATGTAGAATCTAAAAAAAAAAACAAAATCAGACCAGTAGATACAGAGACAGATTGGTGATTTCCAGAGGAGAGGTTATTGGTGGGGGGATGAGGATCAATATGTACAAACTTCCAGTTATAAATAAGTCTTGGGAATGCACTACACAGCATGGGGAATTATAGTTGGGAACATTATGTCAACTATATAAGATAACAGTATCTAGACTTACTGTGGTGACCATTTCACAATGTACACAAATGTCAAATCTTTATGTTGTACACCTGAAATTAATATAATGTTGTATGCCAATTCTAGCCTGACAAAGTTTTAAAAGAATATAAGTAAATATAAATGCATATGAACTTTTGATTTTTATTATTTTTGACATATTTTTATGGAAAGCTTTATAAGTGTAAAAATGCAAATAAACATACATACCAATCACCAAACTTTAAAAATATTAATATTTTTACCAGTTTTTAAAATCTGTACTGTACCCTGCTGCCAACTCATTTTTTAAGAGGGTTCAATTATTTTAAAGTAAATGTCAAATATAATTAGTGAGTTTTTCTAAATATAACATTAATATAACCTTTATTACAACATTAGAAATCAAAAAGATTGTTGCTCTTTCAAGACTGCACTTTGTGTGTGTAATTTCTGTAAACAAAATTGCACAAATCCAGTGGTGTGCTGGTAGATGTTTGCCAACTGGCTGTCTGAAAACAACAAAGCAAAAGATAGCACAAATCACTGGCTTGCTGCATTTACAATTTCTCTGGTGTAAATACTTGCACCATGACTAGTTTGAAGTCAGCAATCTGACAGTAAGAATATGGATTTGAAAAGAGGTGTTTCTAACAGTTTTCTTAAGCTAGAATAAGCTGACTCTAGCACACTGTATAAATCTACTTATTTAATTACATGGTTTAGGCACATAAACATATATTTCCCTCTGTAACTCAAATTAATATTTGAGTCCTGGGTCATTTTAAATGTGGAATGGGTAACGTATTTCTGTAAATATTTAATTTATGCAAGCAAGTCATCAGAGTGTTTCTGTCAATTGCCTACATTGGAAGGTATGGAATATGCTAGGAGTGATGATTTCTTAATTTGATTAAACAACAGCATACATCCCTGTCATGGCACCTTGTACCAATGGACACTCAAAAATTTGTTCAATGAGCAAATGAAATGTTGCATTATGTAAATGAAGTTATAAATACATAAAAATATATATCCTCTTTTACATATCATCGAGGCTAGAGAATTTTTTAAAAAAAATAATATTCTTAAACTATATAGGTGATTTATATTCAAATTTAAAATGCCTGGGGCCAGTCTGTTCTTAGGCATGAGTCATCTAAAATCAAGAGATGGAAATGCAGGGGGTGCAATGTTAAATAATGCGTGAGTGATGTAATTTTATTGTGGATCTCATTAGTACAATGCTGAGGAGATGGTAATGTTAAAAAAATAAAACTTTCTTTTTTTAGACACCATTTTTCAGCGTCATCACGTTTAAAGAGTCAATTTTCAGACAACCTGATAGGAAATCATATGAAGTTATAATGCAGTACAGACAGTTGCTATTCTTTGGATCAAAAGGAAAATCATGAATCTCATTTTTAATTCAAGCTTTAGTCTCTTTATTTCCCCTCTTTTTAATCTTCTGCCACAAACAATTTCAAATCTCTTCCACCTAATAAAATGTAAATTATCTCTTGGGTTCACAGTTATTAGAGCAGTTTTATTAGCTCTTGCACTGTGTAGCATTCTGGTACGGAACTAGGTTATATAAATAATCATCTTTTTCCTTATCTCCTGGCTTCCATCTATAATTGATGGTTTACATCACCTTATCTTGCAGACAACCATTTCTTCATAAACAAATATGTGAGCTTGTGCAGATGTGCCTGAGTGTCCTAAAAAGCCAATATATCAATTTTGCTGCATTTTAAAGCCTACAATTTCATACCTAACACTTGGCATTGTAACCATGGTATCTGTAGTTAGATGTTAGATCCAGAAACATCAAATAGAAGGATTATTTCTTGAGGCTGTTATATACAGTCAGAACAGTAAAGGGGACAAATTGTGAGAACATGTAAGAAGACTGTGTGTAATATTTTTTCATATTTTAAAAAAATATTTACCTTAGGGAATTTGTTATTTGAAATTCTTACCAGAAAATAGTTAGAATCAAGTTAGTGTGTTCTATATATGATCCTTAGTTTTTATAGTTTCTCTTCAAGTAAAAATATATTAACTGGGGGGCACCTGGGTAGCTCAGTCAGCCTTCATCTCAGGTCATGATCCCAGGGTCCTGGAATCGAGTCCCATGTGGGAGTCTCTCTGCTCAGTGGGGAGCCTGCCTCTCTCTCTCCCTCTGCTTCTTTCTCACTCTCTTGCTTGCTCTCTCTTTCAAATAAATAAATAAAATCTTTATATATATATATATATATAAAAGCTGGATTTTTCTATGTGATGAATAATTGAGCTGTATCTTTCTAGTTTGTAAATTTTGAAACATGTAAGCATAAATATAAAATTTTTGAAATAACTTTTTCTAGATGCTAAAGCATTTTTAAAAATCTTAGTAATTTGATTAGATTCTGTGGTAGACATCTTTTTTTTTTTTTTTTTTTTTTTTTTTTTTTTTACATTTTTCATGCTCAGATCTATCTGCTTTTTCTTGTAACTCTCCATTCTACCTTTAGGAGTGTTTTCCACTCATTGTGTACAGTTTTGGTGGAAAATTAATCAAGGTGCTGTGCCCACAATCACCAGAAGCCAGAAGAGTTCTTGCAAACTCCTTCAACCAAATATTTCATATTAACTGCTCTACCCTCCTTCCCCACAATTAAACTTGTAAGGTAGACAGTACTATATTCTAATCTTGAGGAATAAGATTTTCTCTCTCAGGAATTATGAATATTACTTTATATAACAGTTTGAAAGAGACACTGACTTGTTGCTGTTCACTCACTTGTTTACTGTCTTTTCCTAGTTGAGGCTTGAATTTTAATTTTTTAGAATAACTGAAAGATCCGTTAATGGATTTGACTAAAATAGATGGCGTTCACTCAAGAGGAGATTTAACTACTTTTTTAGGGAACAGAAAAGAGCTGCCTTGTGATTTAAAATAATTGCTACAACTTCTTTTTCTCTCTTCATTTTTTTAAATGGATGGATATTATAATAGAAAAGATGGTGTTTTTGCATCCTGGATCACAGGTGTCTTATACTGCCGTCTGGGGACAGTATGTGTCTAGAGACCATTATGAAGTAAGGTATCTTGGAGCAATTCCAGGATGCTGTGGAAGTGTGTAGGGTCAGAAGCTAGGACTGCAAGAACTGTATTGAACCAGACTTACTGTCATTAGGTGGTTAACTGAGATCTCATGGGCTCTGTTCTCTGAAACCCTATATGAACTATATGGTTCTGGGAAAAAAGAACACATATTCCTTAAGAGTGATCATATTATTCATTGGAGAGAAAAACATTTTGCTTTTCCTGGTTTGGCTTTGTGAAAAATGCTAAAAGTTCTGCATTCTAAACCTTTCTTCATTCAGACCAAGGACAAGGAATATTCTTGTTTCACCTTGGATAAGTCACTTAACCAGGACCTTAATTTCTTTATGTATAATAAAATCCAGGCTCATTACCCATATAACAATGTGGTTAGTTACCCCATGAGTTAAAGCACTCTGCATTTTCTAGTTAAAATGAAATATGTGATATAATTAAACAATAATACAATGATGATTAATCATTTTTCACAATTTAATTATGCAATGTGTATGATTAATCATTGTAATTTAAAAGGTATAATAAGCAAACAGAATAATTATGTATAATGGAACATGAGGTGTAGGTTAAAAGGTATATATTAAAATTATTCATAAGTATCCTGGAAAAAATTATTAAATGATATCATTGAATATGCCTTTAATGAAATTAGTCTCAAGGCTTTATATGTAAAAGACAGACATTTCTTTCCCTTTTGCACCAGGGAAGGGAACTTTCCCTTGTTTTCTGTATCTTCTTTTTCCAGCTGAATGTATATTTTTAAGTGCTCTGCATTTTTTATTCAAGTCTGCTAAAAAGGGAACAGAAAGAGATCTGAGATTTTTGGAGGGACAGACAGGGTCAGCTCTCCTGGTAGAATCTTTAATGCTAGTTTTCATTTGAACTAACTATTTAAATACATACAGCTTCCATCATACCAACACCTCATCTTTAATTGCCTGAAGTTTGGGTGAGTTCACCTATGCAATGTCAAGGAAAGGTTACTTTTTTTGTTTTTTTTTTGGTGAATTTATTTCAGCAAAAGGAAGATATTCAATAAGAGGAGGTAAGCCAAAATTCCCTGTGGATCTTGCTGCTTGATACCAAAAGAGGCAATTATTAACTTTTTCCTCTGTAGTGGTAATATAGGAGAAAATATATCTGCTTATTCATTAATGTATTTTTTTTTTAATTTTTTATTTTTTATAAACATATATTTTTATCCCCAGGGGTACAGGTCTGTGAATCACCAGGTTTACACACTTCACAGCACTCACCAAATCACATACCCTCCCCAATGTCCATAATCCCACCCCCTTCTCCCAAACCCCCTCCCCCCGGCAACCCTCAGTTTGTTGTGAGATTAAGAGTCACTTATGGTTTGTCTCCCTCCCAATCCCATCTTGTTTCATTTATTCTTCTACCCACTTAAGCCTCCATGTTGCATCACCACTTCCTCATTCAGAAAATATATGGGTTGTGACCATGCTTCATATAAACATCTGGTAGACATCAATATCCTGCCTTCCCTAATAGGAGGAGAAGTTCCCAGTGTCCCAAAGTGAAATTTGTACCAAAAATGATGGCCACATTTTCAATTGAGTTTACTGGAAACAAAACAAAACAAAATATTGATAATATGCTGAGCCTAGTTCAGTGAATTAAGTCTATCTTGAGATTTTTAGCCTAGTTCAGGAAATTAACACTTTTAATAAAATCTTTCAATGGGAAAAGGCATTCCAAGTTCTAGACAAATGACTGAATTTAATTTTGGAATACAACTTAGTTGTAAATTAGAGCCTATTTTAAGAGATAGACCACCAGGATCATTATGTTATAGAAGGGATAATAAAAGATGCAAATGATGTTTTTCTGCTTATATCCTAGAATCCATGTTAAGTAAATTGAGAGCAGTGTTTGAGTAAATCACTAAAAGAACATACAAAAAACATTTTGAAAAACAAGTGTCATTTGTTATGCCTTTAGGGAATGATTCCTCAATCCCACACTTATAAATAACTCTCAGCAACATCAGCAGGAATTAAGCATGTCTCTGGAGAAGCACATAAGCAATCTGAGGTGACAGGACCCTAGCTGGGTCTTGCTGTTAGGAGTCATGCCAAAGTGAAGTGTCAGGCAGTGCAGCAGAGGTAAGAATGCTGGGTAAGCTCAACACCCAAAGAACAAATAATCCAATCAAGAAATGGGCAGAGGACATGAACAGACATTTCTGCAAAGAAGACATCCAGATGGCCAACAGACACATGAAAAAGTGCTCC
>NC_081559.1:145815414-145849121 GCF_022355385.1 Mustela nigripes
GGTGAGTGCTGTGAAGTGTGTAAACCTGGTAATTCACAGACCTGTACCCCTGGGGATAAAAATATATGTTTATAAAAAATAAAAAATTAAAAAAAAAAAAAGAATGCTGGGTAAGAACTGCACACACTGTGTCCGCTGAGAGCTGTTAGTATGGTTTCTTGGAGAAGCGGTCATAGGAGTGAGAAAGGAGGAAAGGATAAAGGAACCGAAAAAGATAAAAGTAGAGCAGAGGTGGTCAAAATAGGTTCCACTGTACACGAAGAGGCACTTGCATTTGGCTGCAGAGAATTTCTTGATCTCTCCATTTATTTCTGCTCACTTTGCCATTGGGATAGTCTTTTAATAAAAACAGAGGACCTTGTGAAGCCATTCTCTTTGTTTGGTGAGGACCCTTGGTGGTCCTAATCATTTTTGACCTATTATGTATCTAGGGAAAGATGGGCCCATCTTTCCCTAGATACATACAAGACATAGATGGGAATTGCTAAATTATTACCATAAACCTTACCTGCTGTGGAAGTCTGGAGCAAATTGCCACCTAAGCAAGCTTCACTCTGCAAGTGAACTTAGCTCAATTTTGAAGGAAGTCTTTTATTTAGACTACAGGGTAAGAGAGTGTATCATGGAGATTAATACTGAGTAACAGTCTCAAGGCATAATATGTAGGCCAATTCTACATGAGCTAGTCATTTTGGTATAGCAAATGAATTCTTCTGGACAAGAAAATGGTATTTCTTGTGTTGGAGTAGAGTTGGCTACTTTTAGCTTCTCCAAATTCCGTTGTCCTCCTAGTCTTAGTGGCTTACCCTCTGCAATTATAAAAGTAGGTTAGCAAGTGAATGGATTTTCATTCATTTATTTATTAATTCATTTAGTTTGGACTATGGTGGTCTGTTTTATGTGTATCATTTTGACTAAGCTAATCCCCATTTATTTGAGCAAACACTAATCTTGGTGTTGCTCTGAAGGCATTTGTAAATGGATTTAAGTTTATAATGAGTTAACAGTAACTAAGACCATCCTAGATAATTTGGTCAGGCCTAATTCAATTAGCTGAAAAGGCTTAAGAGCAGAACTATGGCTTCCCAGAGGATGAAGAAATTCTGCCTCCAGATAGCAGCTTATGCCTGTGCCTGAGAATTCCAGCCTACCCTTCATAATGACCAATTTCAGAATTCCAACTTACCCAGCCAGCTCTACTATCATGTAAGACAATTCCTTGCAATAAATCTTTAATATATATCTCATACTGGTTCTATTCTGTTTTTTTTGGGGGGGGCACCCTGACTGACATAAGATGCCATAACAAGTAGATTTGAGGGGGAAGGTGTAATGAGAATGTTTTAGTAGGAAATATTTTAGTTAGGAAGATGTTATATAGACAGGGGGTTAATAGACAATGACTAAATCTAGTGATAGTGCATAGGTGGAGCGTGTATTAGAGGTAACCTGACTGAAATGTTGAACTAATTCAGTGAGAAGTTGGAGACTCAGTTTTATAGGACTGGACATAGAGTATGGATTCATGCTGAAATAAGAGACCTGAGGAATCAGAGTAACAATTGAAGGTAAAGTCTATTGAAAAAAATCTGCTGATTGAGAATTTAACATGGAGATGCCAAATTCAAATGCACGCAGGGTAGGGCTCCTGGTAGCAGTTGTTTTGAAGCCAGGGGGAAATGTGATCAAGGCTAGAGCAAATGAGAGGTAGAAAGAGCTACTGAGGATGGATGTTGTTCCAGAAAAGTTCAGATTGGCTTAAAAGAGCCCAGGGCTGGATGAGATTCGAAGTACTAAGACAGCTTAGGATGCCACAGCAATATGTCATAATCGAAATAACATATGGCTCAATTAAGGCAGTGTTGAGAATGAAGAAGAATGGGATAGAGGGAAATGACATTAAAAAAATAAAAAAATCATTTGTAGGAGAATTACAAGAATAGAAGGCAAAGGAAGCAATGTGCTCCCCAAATTATGAAGTGCTTAACATGTGAGACCAAATATGCACAGATACACACCTCTATATGACTCTTAACAGAGCAGTGATCTTCAGTGACTCAAATATTCTAATATCATTTCCCTGCAACAAAACTGAAAACATATTAAGCTTTTGAGCAATGAATTTGGACTGATTTATTTCCTTTTTCATTTTCTTTTTTCTACCTTTTCTCTCTTTTAATTGAGTTTTTAAATTTAATTCCTACATTTTTTTCCTTTATCAGTGATCTGTTTCCAGTTCTACACTGAGCAGTAAGTACTTTAGTATATGACTGTAGTTCAAGATATCATAGTCTGCTTTTATTGTAAATAAAAGTAGATCTTCCAAACATTGACAGTCTGAAGTTTAATTTCCTGTATGTGGCCACAGGGTTTTGCCCCTGAAACTATAATGAATTTAATGAGAAAATGAGAATATAGTCATGTTATCACTGGAAAATACATGTAGTTCTCATTTTAAATCAGTTCTTCCAGCTTTTCAAAGAGATATGTTGGAAGTAGACATGATGTTCAGTATGGCACAGGTATATGAGTGAGTGCTGCCTCATAAATCAAGAATTCTTACAAAATTACCTTTAACCCCAGTGGTCCTAGGAAGCTACCTCCCTGAATGGATTATTGCACAGTACTTAATTGATCTATGATTTCCAGAAGCCCTCAAGCTTAGCTTAATGGTAAAAGTTTCAGGCCAGCCCAAGTGAGTTAAGCGTTACATTTTAGACCATTGGTAACCTCAGGCATCTTCAGTTGCTCAGAAGTAGCTGCATCTAAATGAATTCACTTGTTAGGGTCTAGGAACAGCTGTCACAGAGGCCAAGAATTGAAGTGAACAAACTTGGTAGATTTAAAATAAGAATATGATTTACCAGCAAGGACTGCATAAAAACTGTACCCAGAAAAGAAGAAGAAAACATTTCTTGTGGCCTCCATATTAGTTGCAGTGCTTATTAAAATTAAAGATTAATATAAACCAAACAGAGAAAACATCAGTGATACTCATAAAGATGAAACAGCGCATCTAAAATCCTTTCTCAGAAAATCTCCTTGTTTTAATTTGATGAGCAGAAAATATAATCTTATTTGTTATCAGCATTAACAAAGCATTTGCAGTATGCCAAACTGTATAATTATGTTGACTTATAATCATTAACAGAAAAACATATCATAAAGAATTACTGATGAATAATATATGGGAATAATGAGGAAATTGATCTATTTCTTCATTTTGGAACATAATTAAAATTTATAACTAAAAGTATTATGCTTTGTACTAAGTATTTGGTATATATTAGATTTGACATTTTAAATTAATGAAAGTATGGTTATTTAATAGATAGTATTGGAAAGCTAATTTTCTCAAAAGTAAAATTAATAATTTCCTCATGATATATCAAAAAAATCCCAGATAAATGATAGTTTATTTTAATGGTGCTATAGTATATGTGCTGCCGAAGCGAGGACTTAATGGCGTTATAAAATAGGAAGAAATAATGTTCATTTGATCTTGGTTGTGGGAAATCCTTTCAAAATGGCCATGATAATGTTTTAGGATATAATCCTTTTTTTTTTTCCTTTCCTGCATTTCATCCTTCTCTTTTTTCGTTTTATGTCTAACTTTGTAAAGGGTCGTTTAGTATTAAATGTTAATGTAAACCATTCTATTTTTCATTTCCTTTGTGTGTTTTTTTAAAATTAATGATATGTCTTTTCCATTTTCATTTAGAATTAAGTTGAAAAGTTCTATGTATTTTATTCTATTTCTTTGGTGTTTTCTATTTTTATTACAACCCTAATCAGTCTGAGATGTATGTTGCCATGATAAAGTACAAAATAATTTTCTTCATTCATTTATTACCTAGAGATTTAAGCCGATAGCTCTTGTTGGCTAGTCATGTGCTATGTCTTGGGGATAAAGTGAAGTATATAAGACACAATTCATGCCTTCAAACATTTTATTCTTTTAAGCATGTCACCTAGTAGCAAAGAAGAAATCTGCAGAAAGTACGTGAGAGAGCATTGGCCATTAGGAGGTGGAAAAAGGTCAGCGGGGCGTGTGAAAAGAATATGAAGAAAATCACAGTATAGGAGTAAAAAAGTACCCAAAAGCCAGATCACACACAGAGCTTCATGAGAGACACTGAGAGACTGGATTCAATTTAACTAAGTGAAAAAAGTTACTGAAGGATGCTGTAGCAGGGATGGAGCATCCTACAATTTTGCATCATCCCAAGTCTCTGAGTAAGTTTGTAACTAAAATATCACATCCCAGCTGCAATCAGGAACGCCTATATTGGATTGCTCTGTGTTGGGAAATAATACTTATTCTGTTAAACCACTGAAGCTAGGGTTGGTTATTAACAGCGGCTAGCAGTTTCCTGTTCATAAATAATGAAGATAGAAGATTTCCATTGTTGAAGTACTTGTCATTTATTCAGCATTCAAAATATAATTGGTGACTTTTTTTTTTTTTTAAGATTGTCATTTGAGAGAGAAAACACAAGCAGGGGGAGGGTAGAGGGAGAGGGACAAGCAGACTTCCCACTAAGCAGGGAACTCAGCATCATCTCCATCCACCCCAGGACCCTGAGATCATGATTTGAGAGCCAAAGGTAGATGTTTAACCAACTGAACCACCTAGGCACCTCAAAATATAACAGGTGATTTCAAAATAAAAATCCATATGTTAAAACCTATGGTTTAAAATATATGAAGAGATTTACAGAGACAGATGGGGGAAATATTAAAAAGAGAAAGGAGGGGCGCCTGGGTGGCTCAGTGGGTTAGGCCGCTGCCTTCGGCTCAGGTCATGATCTCAGGGTCCTGGGATCAAGTCCCATATCGGGCTCTCTGCTCAGCAGGGAGCCTGCTTCCTCCTCTCTCTCTCTGCATGCCTCTCTGCCTGCTTGTGATCTCTCTCTGTCAAATAAATAAATAAAATCTTAAAAAAAAAAAGAGAGAAAGGAGGTTGAACTGTAATATACCTTAATAAAATAATTACTAGTTAGGACACCAGATTGTGAGTTTTCTCTCCTGTTGAGTATTCTTCTCTGTTGTTCAGTATCCAGTTTCAGTCATGAATAGGATAACTTTAAAAGATTAAATGATGAAATGGGGGAAATCAGCTTTAGAAGTTAAGTATATATATGTATGGCACGCATGTGCACACACACACATGGTGAATGTTCAGTCTTACTGATTGTACCACCTAATATATATATAACTACAAAAATGTTTAAGTGCTACAAGACTAAACTCTTATCTGTTATCACAGTGAGTTTAAACACATGAAATGATAATGTTTTTCTCTCCATAGATTGCTTTATTTTGGGAAGGTGCTTGTACTGTAGATTGAAGTGTTGGTTGAATACAGAGTTTCTCTTTTTAGTATCTAATAATAAGTACTGTAAACAGAGAAGTCAATTGAGGTTGGCAGGTTGGGAGAGTAGGGTTGGAGTTTAGGCTATTATCCGCAGAAGCAAATTGTACAGGCAAAAGCAATCAGCATAGATCAATTTAGCCTGTGGAGTTAGGTTTCTGGTAAAATACTGCTCTACATCCCACCTGCATTTACACTTGCCCCACAGGTTATTATTTATTATTGAACATTATTACAAATTCTTAAGAGAAAGTAGTGTAATTCATTTGAAGTGATGCTACACTATTGTGCATGCAGTATTCTCAAATTCTTGCAATTATTATTCTGACTTATAGGGTAATGAGCTGTTATTCAAGTTACTTCTTCTGGTTACAACTTTAACAGATTTGTTTCTATTTATTAAGGTTTTATGCTTATTTATATTCATTAGGAAAAAAGTTTTTTTTTAGTTAGGTGAGCTCTGAATCATTATCTCTGAATACTTTGTATGTCCTTTGTCAAATGAATTAAGCATCGTGGTTAGCTTGATAAAATATGTAAAATTCTACGAACTATTTTGGGCTATTGAGGAAATTTTGTTGACTTTTTTCCAGAATTTCATTTCAGTAGTTAGAACACACTGGGAATCAACATTACATAATTATTTCTAGGTTATCTAGTTATTACGAGAGTGATACCATGATACCCACTTTGTATTGCAAGATGAACTGTGTACATACATAATACATTATTATTGTCAGCAACACCTGATATGTTGTTTAAATTTTGTTCAAAAATTAAAGAAATTGAGGAATAAATAATAACTAGAAATTTATTGAATACTTTATCTGTGGTGTACCTTACATTAAATTAAGGGCAATGTGGTATACTTGTTAGATGCAGTATATAGTTGTCTTCCTAATCTTACAGTTGAGAAGACAAAAGTAATGCGTGAAAAGTAACTAGAGAAAGAAGACAACACAGTTAATAAATCACATGGTAATTGAATACCGAAGTTCAGAAGAAGGTGAAGTGAGTAGAGGCTTTAGTATGCAGAAAATTTTATTCAACGGTTTGAATGAGGTGACTGAGTAAAAGTTTGGATAATTAAAATGCTCAATCTGGATTTGGAGAATATCAAGAACACATACATATAAGTTGGATGTAGTTTTGTGTGTTAAGGGTAACAAAGAGTGGAGGAAACATTGGTTCTCAGTGAGAAAACAATTCAGCTAAGGAGAGTGGGTAAGAATAGAGAAGGCTTTGAAAACTATGGAACAAATATATAGGGGCATCTGGGTGGCTCAGTCATTAGGCGTCTGCCTTCAGCTCAGGTCATGATCCCAGGGTCCTGGGATTGAGCCCCACATCAGGCTCCTCACTCTGCAAGGAACCTGCTTCTCCCTCTTCCACTCCCCCTGCTTGTGTTCTCTCTCTCACTCTCTGTCAAATAAATAAATAGAATCTTAAAAAAACCCAAATATATACAAATCTTCATCATCTCCCTTTGCATCTTGTATCTATCACCTATTGATCTGTCCCAGTTCAGAAGCTCATAAATCTCTAGATCAGTAATGAAAATTCTTTTGCCAACTGAGAGTATTTTGGGTAACATCAGCAACCAATGATGGTTAAGTTTTGATTTTGGTATATTTTCCCTCTAAGAACACAGCCTCTCTACCCAAAACCTGGTGTTCTTAATCTTTTAAATAATTTCTACAAGAGGGGTGCCTGGGTGGCGCAGTCAGTTAAGCTCTTGATTCCTGGTTTCCATTCAGGTAATGGGTAATTTCATGGTCATGGGATCAAGCCCTACCTCATGCTCTGCGATCAGCATGGAATCTGCTTGAGATTCTCTCTCCCTCTCCCTCTGTCCCTTCTGCTCGTGCTCTAGCTCTTCCTCTTTAAGATAAATAATTTTTTATATAGAAGAATCGATGATTTTTCTTTGGGCATAAATTAACTGGTTAACTTATATATGGAAAATAGGCTATCATTAATTAACTATTATGTTTTAGACATGGGGCTGGGCACATCATGTGCTTTGTTGTATAATTTTTCACAGCAGTGCCTGTAGTTAGATGTTTTTATCATTCAACATTAGTGATCAGGGACATTAGAAATACGTTATTAAGCATTTCCAGACCTATGTAATTCCAAAGTCTATGCTTTCTTTTATAATCAAGCTGCCACATCAGATTGCCCTTGGTTAGATATATTAGATATGCTCCACTTTGTTTCACCTCTTTCTAAAATAATATGCACCCTCAACTCTCCTTTTTCTCAAAGCTGAGATAGGCATGTTGATACCAGGTGCCACTGTAACTTAGCTGACAGTTGATGGAACCAAAGGCAAGCACCTGATCTAGGTTGAGTCAGTTTCTCTCACTATAGACATTTGAACTAAGGTACACAGTGATAAATTGAGCAGATGTTGGTAATTGGATCTATAAATGGTGAGGTTAAAGCCAGAATCACTGCTATGAAGAATCATGGTATGAATCCTAGTTCATTTTTATCTCTTTTTAAGCAGTTTAGTTTTTCTTAGTGGAAACTTACAAGTTTTGTTGTCATTTTTATTTATGGTTGTTGACAGCAAATATCTCAATGTGCCACTTGATTTAGGTATGCAAAAATGATACATTATTCAATTTTATTTATTAAAACTCTAATAATTTTCAATTTGAATAGAATTATAAGGAACTTATCCATAAGTAAAAGAAATTGACCCAATCTGTCATAAATGAATGGATCCTTTCTCCTTCATGAAGAGCACTAATAGTAAAATAATTTAAACCAAAATTTTTGCTTTCCTTATGTCACTAGAAAAGTGATTATTCCCAAGATTCTTATAGACAACTATCATATGGGAATATTGTATAAGATTCATCACATTTATAAACAGTGAATTTAATGCATTTGAGTAATAATTTAACAATAATGGTATGAAACCATTACTAGTTTGGGTGCTTTGCATGTAATAAATTATTTCTCTAGTATTAATATGAAATTTGACAGCAATTACTGAGAATGTTTCTATGCAATAAAAGTCTTATTACAAATAACAGCATATCTAGAAGGGGTCAATGGATTTTTCATTCCATGTGGCAATATCTTAAGGCTAGAAATTTTTAGAAAATTGACACAATTTGTTTTTCCAGTACTTTATTTATATATTTCCTTTCAAAAATATTTCATGTAAAGGTAGACTAGGTGTAGAAAAAAATTAATGCTTGGATGATATAAGTATTATCCTATAGATGTTTGTGGATAACTACTGGTTCTATTTGGCCATACAGAAATGCGCACTTTTCTGTCCCCCTTTAAGCAGAGTTAGACCGTATTTAAAGTGACAAGAAAATGACAGCTGATAAGAGGAGGGGTTGTAAAGAATAACTGCCACAGTTCTTTGATTCTAGTGAACTAGATTCTTTAAACCACTATTTGTTCATTTAACAAATATTTATTTCATATTCCTTTAGTGTCCCAGGTATTTTTCTAGGTGTTCAGAACACATCAGTGAAATAGACAAATATCCCTGCTCTTGCTGAGGTTAGGCTTTTTCATATGTCCATTTTTCTACACCTAATTAAAATGTATCACAAATGCTTGGCAGCTTTCACCAGTACTGTGCAAAATTTGATGTGTATTTATGCCTCTTCTTTGTATCTACTTACTCATTCAATTTGCTTGTTCTCTCAAACGTTCAGAGCAGAGTGCTTGTAAATCCTTATATTTTTAAGTGCAAGATCACTTACAGACCCATGGCAGTGCCACTCAGAGAACATATGTAACTGTCATAAAAGTGCTGACCCCTCTAGGGTACCATTTTTTTGCAAGATAAGCTAGTTGTAAAGTGGGGCAATTCATAGACATTAGTTTACTTATCTGTTTGGGGAACTGTGAGAAAATCATGGATGAAATTCAGAATTTCATTTGTACGTGGTACTTCATCAGGAAGATGAGAAATAGAGAGTTCAGGGATAGATAAATGGGGGGTTATTGCCAAATCCACATAAAATCTCAATTTAGAGATCTCCACAAGATTGTTGACTCTATAAAGAAAGACTTGGGAAGACACACACTTAGAGCGATAGGAAATTATACCATGAACTAAAATAATGTCATTGAGCCAGTGTTTAAATTTAAAGAAGTCAAAAGAAACTGAGAAAGTAAATAAGAATATATAGCTTCATATCATTATGCAGAAGGTTTCCTGGGTACGCTCTTAGAAGATTTAAAAGAAATGCATAGCACAGGAACAGTTGTCCAGAGATGATGCAGTTAGTGGTGGCACTGGGAAGTCAAACAAAGGGAATCAGGTATTGCTTTACCTGGCTAGAGACACCATAGGGAAATAAATCTCTCAACTTTCTGTTGCTGTAATAAACTACAGAGAGTTCCTGAAAGCCATTTTTAGTTCCAAGAGAAGAGCTTCTAGGTTTGCCACCAGACAACTACATAGCCATTGCCATCAATCAGCTACAAGAATCCATAGCCATCAAGATGCATTGTTATTAAGGAAAATTTTATGGAAGTTGTAATTAACATCCAAAAAGCACTTGCAGTATAATATCAAGTGAAAATGAAGGATGCAAATCCTTCTATATAATACAATATCAAGAAATATATATTTTATATATGTCCATACATAGAACATAAAAGGAATACATATTTTCTTCAACGAACATAATTTAAATCTATAATCATGAAAAAGTGTTTTCTGCAATTCAGTCCGATTACTATTAACTTTTATATAGTACACACTCTGTTTTTGATTTAAGTCTATCTCTATGCCCATCTGAAAGAATTTTACAGTTTGGAGACTTTGCACTTTGCACCAAAGTGGATTTACTAAAATATTAACATAGGAGTGAGTGAAGAGTGAATAATAATTTCAGAGTCCTGTATTCTTTACTTTTGTACCCATCAAAGGGTATAATGGGGGAAAGGAAGCATAAGTACTTCAAAGGTATTTTAAGAGTAGCTTAAAATACTCATTATAGCAATAAGAGTTACTGTGATTTGGGTCCCATTCTCATGAGAGCCAAAAAGAATTTATGGAGTTCATCACCATGTGCCTCCTTTTGGTGGAGGCTGGTTACAGAGACCTCCACTGGAGCCGCTTAGGATTGTGTGAAATGAGAGAATACTGTGAGGGCAATTAGTGATTGTGCATACGGGGTGTCAGATTGACTTTCCTTCTAAGAAGCTTTCCTTCAGAAAGAAGAAGTAAGGGAAGACTCTGTAGGATCAAAATCAAGTGATAAATAGGTAGAATGAGAGTTGCTAGAAACCTTTTCTTAAGGATTATGAGTTTGATTTTTTTTTTAGATTACTGACTCTTCTGTCCTTTAGAATAAGTGTTACCAGCCAAAATGGACAAGGCACTGCATTTTTTTTTTCTGTACAGAACTCACATTCAGTTTCTTATTAATACTGATAGATAATGTTTGCTCTTTTAATAAAGAGTTCACCCCTCACAGTTTATATCCTCAAATGAAGTTGATGTGTGTATGCTGACCGACAAAAAGCTTAGTCACAAATTGTGAGAGAAGGAAGGGTGAGGTCTAGACAAAGTCAGTGATGGTAGCCAGGTGAGAGGGAAGTTGACTGTAATCTATCCTTTTAGAAAGCTAAGGAGCACTAACTGTCCAGAAGTGTCAGGTTAACTCTCCACGGGTATGAAACGGGATGTCTTTTCATAGATTATTAGGACAGATTTGAGTGCCCACACAAAATCTACATTAGGCAATATGATCTGTCAACTGGTCAGTTTTAATCTAATAGTCACCATAAAGAAATACTGAAGAAAATGAGAATGAGGAAAGTCAGCCATCAATACTAGCTTCCACATTTATTAAAACTGTAGTTCTTAGATTGAAATAGTTAACTAACAGCCCATAAGTCATGGAATAAATTGAAATATTATGTGACAGATTGTTAATGCAAATCATCTAAGATAATATGTTTGCTCAAATTAACATGGCAATCAATAAGATAACAGATACTGCAATCCAGTAAATACTGTATACACTCAGTAATTTATACATTTAAAAACATTTATTGAACTCCTACATCTTAACTTCTATGTAACCAGTTTGCCTTTCATCTTGACCATAGGCTTTTTGCTGAAGCATTTGGCATATAATCAAGAATCCTTATTGGCTTAAGTACTCATTAGCAAGACTGAGGCATTTCCTTAATTTAAAAAAAAAAAAGGAAGTTCATTCTATGAATCTACATGTGAAAAGTCTGCCCATCATATTTGTGTCTATTATATATGAACACAAAAATCTGAGTGCTTTCATCAACAAACTGACAAATGCTAGAGAAATGAAAATAGCAACTTTGACAGTAACAGGGAGACTGCGTTTTCATTATTCAAAGAGTATGCTAGTGTCATGATTTGAGAATTAAGAGGGAGGCACAATCACAATAAAAAACATTTAGCTGCTTTCTCATGCTTTGTCTAAGGGAATTGAGATGAATTTGTTTTGAATTTGCTTTGAATTGATTTCCCTCTAATTCAAGATAGAAACATCATTTGTCATCCTGTTAGAATTACTTACTACTAATTTTAATTTTAAGTTGCTGACTAGCTGATTTTAACTCTCTATTCTGAGATAAGCCCTCTAAATTCTATATTTAAATATCATTTCTATCATAAACTGTCATGGAGCATTGAAAGCTTGATCCAGCTCTCTAATCCTATCCAGCTCTGTTCTTATGTTAAAGAGCATTTAAATTCTTTGCATTCATGCCTTGTTTTTGACATTTATATCAGGTACAATAGATGAGCTTAAAATAAAACAAGTGATACTTACATGTGGGGTACACAACCTCTTTCTGGCGAGGTTCTTATCTTTTCCAAAACCACAAAATTTATTGCCTATATTTTTTCTTTAAGAGACAACTTGACCTTGTTTCATGCCACATATTCTTGACACTTCAGCTTTAATACATGGGATTCTTTTCTTCCTAATAACTGCTTTCTTTTAAAGAAATTAGGAGAAGAAACTTTCCCTATGGCCATCTAATTTTTATCATTTTCTGTTATTTTTTGTTATTGTCAGAAAATACGTTCTCCAGGCCATTTCAAAAATTATATTTCTGTAGGAGTTTTACTTCATATAGCCATGCTATAATTGTGTGTGTTCTTTGTAAAGTTGAAAGGAGAAACAAAATTATAGACTAACAAGACTAAAAATAAAATCAAGCTTTATTCAAGAGTAAAACAGTTGACACATTGAAATTTTACTTTAAATAGGTCATTACTTAAATTCATACAACATGAAACTGAAGCTCATAGAAACTAAGTGACTGCTCCAGGTCATCCAGGAATTAGGTGATGGAGTTAGGAGTTGAACATATGTGTACTTACAGACCTTGATATCATATCACTATACTATATTATTTTCAAGTGTTGCTTTAAATACTGACATTCCTGTCAATATGAAGCACAAGTGCTAGATAAATAGAAATGTTTTAAAAACAAAAGATAGCATTCACATGAATTCAGAAGTTGTTTAATAGCAAGTAAATAACCTTATACCATTCTGCTCTACTCAACTATTTTATCAAAGTTCTGAAAAAAGTTTGTGTTATTATGTGTTGATTTTTTTAAAGTAAATATATGGTTGATGACTTTGTAGTTTTTCTGTGGGGGATGTGTGTAAAGAGTAAGTTTCCTGGTTATATAAAAAGATTTTAGTTTGAAAATATTTCTAAAATTCCCTGAGATAGTAAGCCATTTATTTTTCATGATTGATGTTATTTACATTTTGAATATTAAACATTTCCTGGTGTTTGAGAACACATGCCTAATACTGAGGTATATTGAGGGGGGGGGACCAGTTACAAAACATAAAATATAAGAATTCTTTACATAATATTCTAAATCCGATATAAAAAAAGGTATTCTGTATACTAAAGTAATAGGGCATCAGTAGAACTATATAAATTCTATTTACTGTTTTGTCATGTTTTTAAGCCAGAATAAGAGTAATGTGGACATAACCAACAATTTTCTTAAAAAAATACCAGCTTTCCAGTTAAGATCTCAAAGCTGTTTATTATGGATTGGATTGTGTCCCCCCAGAATTTATATGTTGAAGGTCCTAATTCTCAATACCTCAGAATGTAGTCTTCTTTGGAAATAGGGTCTTTCTAGAGGTATTCAGGTTAGAATTAAATCCTTAGGGTGGGTCTTGTTCTGATATGACTAGAGTCTTTATAGAAAGGGGAAATTTGAAGAAAGACACACAAACACAGGACATAGTGTGTGAACATGAAAATGTCCATCTACAAGCCTATGAGAATGGCCTGGAACAGATCCTTCCCTTGTGGCTCTCAGAAGGGCCAACTCTGTCAAAACTTGTTTCAAACTTTTAACCTCCAGAACTGTAAGACATTAGATTTCTATTGTTTAAGCCACCTAATTTGTGGTATTTTCTTATGTCAGCCCAAATAATTTAAAACACCCATATTATTTATTGGGTGTCATTATTTATGTTACAAGATAGTTACTATTTCTCTAAAGTATTTTGTGAGATGACATTGTGGTTCCTATTGTAAAATGGAAAAAAGACAAAAGAGTATCTAAATCAGTGAACACTGTAGAGTTCTTACATTCATTTTTATTAACATTCCTCACTTCTTGTATTACAGAATAGTAGTTGATATGTTTTTGTCACAGATTATGGCTAGTTTAAAAGGAAATAATGTGTGGCATCTGGGTGGCTCAGTTGGTTAAGTTTCTGACTTTGGCTCAGGTTATGGTCTCAGGTTCATGGAATGAGCCCCACTCTGGCTCCCTGCCCAGCAGGGCGTCTGTTTGTCCCTTTTCCTTTCCCTCTCTCCCCATGCTCTCTTTCTCTCTCTCTCAAATAAATAATTTTTTTAAAAAAGAAAATAATTTGTTTGTATATGCATAAATTTGCACAATTTCTTCTTCTTTGTTTTTATGTGTTAAGATTAATTCTAATAATTACTTTGTTCATAATACTACTTAACTGTAAAACATTAAATGGTTTTTCTTTTAGCCAATAATAATACCAAAGTCAATATAATCTTGATCATTTGAATGTTCTCTGAAATGAGTTGTTTTCATTTTCTATTTTAATTCAGTTAAAATAACAAAAGTGGGATTAAGAGGATACCGATTTTATTTTAATTGTTTGCTTTTTCCCTCTATCACTTATAATTTAAATATATTAAAATTAGAGGAACAATAGGAACAGAATAACTCATCAGGGGAATGAATTTAAAAACTGTTTTTACTATCACTTATAGTTCTGAATATATATATTATTAAGGGGAATTACACTTTACTGCACTTTCAAACTGAAAACTAATTGTAATCACAGAGACTTTTGTGGTTATTTAGAACAGACCTGTACCCCTGGGGATAAAAATATATGTTTATCAAAAATAAAAAATTAAAAAAAAAAAAAAAGAAAAGAAATAGTCTTTTAAATTGTACTTCCGTGAATATTATAAATAGTAACTTGAAGACTTTCTCATTGAAAGTCCTAGAGAAAGAAGTTGTTAGATATGCATTAAAATTTCATTATTATCAAATGCTTCAGAATATATACATACACTATTAAATGATACAAAAATATTTAGAAAATATGAACTTGAACATATAAATGCACTTGAACTATCATCTATTTCCATCCTGACAAAAGGCACTCAGCAAATGGCAAAAAGGCATTCAGTTTTTATTGGGTAAAACTTGCTCTGCAGCATTATCTTCTGAATTTAATATCTTTTTCTGAGTGATAGCTTTCCTTTGTCATCCAAGTACAAAAAGCCTGTGGTAGTTGTCATGGTGTCTGATTTACTGTCCCTAGTATCTTCATGTATAGTTTTAATTAAACCTGGAAAGGTTCACTTCTACAGCTGCCAGTGGCTCAGCATTTTCTGGCTGCAATCTTGGTTTCCAGCCTATAATAGTGTCTCTTGCTGTGTTAAACAGCTATTCAGTATGTATAGTTGTTGGGCCTGACCTTTTCATCTTCTAGTGTTCAGATTAACAGAACATAGAGTGGCTGAGAGGTCTCACTGATGAAATCTTTGTGCTTAATTCTTAATTCAGAATATAGTGGTAATAATAGTTCTTAGCTTAAGCATAATCTATTTTAAAAGTCCTGTAATTGCTAAATTATAATAATCATAATCATGTGAGATGACTAGTAGGAAAGAGATCTGGAAATATACTTTTCTGTTTTAAAAGGATTTTTATTTCATTCATTTCAGAGTATGCCTGCTGCTTGAAGCAATATACAGCTAGTATTTCAATTACACAATTTTTAGATGCTATCACTGCAATCACTTACTTGGAAATAATTAAGAACGTCCCATTCCATCACATTCTTCAGTATAATAGTGTATATACCAATCTTTTAGATCTACTGACAATCAGTAGCAGGATAGGAGGAAATTATTTGAAATTGGTTAATTGGCTTAACAAAATAGACGGAAAAGAGATATATTTATTTCTATTCATGAAACATATATATGAATTATTATGTGCATTTAGTATACTTTATGCTTGGTTTGGGTATCATCTCCCCTTCTACAAAAATGGCACTTTCATGACTTCATCACATTAAAAATCTTGTTTGTGGCCTAACTTCCTAAGTGTGGCTTTTAGCCCTGGAACACTTGACCCTTTGTTTCCTTCAGCTGCCCCTAGGAAGAACCAGAGTCTGAATGTTTCATCATTTTAACCCTTTGTATCACTCTGGAGAATGTTCTCAAAAGTTTGAAATCATATGTTTATGTTAAAAGTTTTGAAAGGATTTTGAAGGTTAGTCTTTAAAATTAAGTCTCCAAGAAATTCCTAAGTATAATTTCATCCTAAGTATGATTTCATAGAGCAGCAAATTTTGAGAAGATTGGAGTCCGAATACCATAATAATGTAGTTTGAGGAAGAGTGATGTCAGATATGTGTTAGTGAGTTTCCCTTAATATTATGAGCTGATTAAATTAGTATATGTAATTAAGTATTGATAAGCAATGAGTATAATTTAAAAATATAAAGCAATAAGTAAACTTCACATTTTACAGTGATACTTGCAACAGGTGCTCCTGAAAAATCATAGATTTTTGAAACTGAAATAGACTTCAGAGATTATTTTAATCCCTGCATTTTCTAGACGATTAAACTGAAGCTGAGTTGTTAGGAGAATTGCCAGTGATCACAAAGATAGATAGTAACAGAACCAAGAATGTCACTCATTGTTTTGTTTCTCAGGTTTTTTTTCTACTCAGAAAGATCTAGTTTAAAATATCATGTCTACCATACAGTGTTTTAGAGACCTTGCCTAAACCATACAGAACAGAAGTTTCCTCATCTGTAAGGGATGGAAAAGTGTGAGAAGGGTTGATAACTATTTTTAAGTGCATGGTCACATGGTATATATACTGAAGACTGGTAGCTATTATTATTATTGAAGATTATATAACTTTGGCAAATTTTCTTATCTGTATGTAATTAAAGAAAAAAGAATGAACTAAGGACTTCTTGGGCTTTCTCTGGATGAAGAGAGTACATTTTTATATGGGGTCACTTCTGACTGTAGAGTCTAGGGCTTTCAGGGGCCCTGACTAAGTATTTGATTATTTAAAGGAAAAATTTTAATTCAGCTTTCCTGCAGTCTTTGGTATTAGCTTGTTGTAGAAAACCTGCAAAAATATTTCTTTTCTTTATTAGAGGAGCTTTAATGAGTAGGGGAAGTAAAGATTTGAGACTAGAATTTAACTTCTGGTAAAAAGGCAAAGAGGTATTTATTCTTCTACCCACTTAAGCCTCCATGTTGCATCACCACTTCCTCATATCATGGAGATCATATGATAGTTGTCTTTCTCTGCTTGACTTATTTCGCTAAGCAAATAAAAAATTAAAAAAAAAAAAAAGGCAAAGAGGTAAATAGCTCTCTTAGCAAGGGATGACAGGTTTTGGAGGCACAAGACACTGTCTCAAGTGAAGGAGAATGATTCAAGGAGAAGAAATACAACCATCAAGAAAATTCTGATTGGGTAATGGCTCAATAATGATAAGAACACATCTACCTAATATTTGATTTATCCTACTGAGGGATATCCAATACTGCCCTAGAAAGTAGAATTTGATGTTGCTTTGATCTTTTCTTTAACCAAAAATTATTATCAAAACTTTAGCTGCCCGGGAGTACCTGGATGGCTCTGTTAGTTGGTTGTCTGTCTTCAGCTACAGGTCATGATCCTGGAGTCCAGGATCAAGGCCCAATATGGCCTATATGGGGGGAGAGGGAAAAAAAAAATCCCTGCTCAATGGGGAGTCTGCTTCTCTCTCTTCCTCTGACCCTCCGCCTTGTGCCTGCTATCTCTCTCACTTGCGCACGCTCTCTCAAATAAGTGAATAAAATCTTAAAAAAGAAATTTCAGGTGCACAGAGTTATCAAAAATAAAAATGACCCTGCCAGTGATATTTTAATGTACTTTGAACATTCTGGGCAAACTGAAAGAATGATCCTGGGAGTAGTCATTCCAATGATTGCAGTCTCTCTCTCCTTGGATTTTCTAAAACATAATCTGGAAAAAGACAGTAATAGCCAACCAGGTGATTGGCAAGGGACTGGCATAAGGACTAGAGAATGCTCTTCACTGAATGTCATTCTTGCTATAGTTGAATAGCTTAACTGAGAAAGATGTCGCCCAGAACACTGTATCCCATGTAGGATGGTCCTGCTCTATTCTGTAAAAACCTGTCCAGTGCAGAGCTTGTCTAAGTCTATGTATGGAATAGTTCTGTACTTAAAAAGAAGATCATGTGCCTGTTCCCCCTCTCTCTAAATAAATAAAATCTTAAAAAAAAAAAAAAGATCACAAGCTTAGGGAATCTGACAAAAAAGAATGAGACACTTACAAAGAGTAACAGGCTCTATTGATGTTGTTTTTGTTCTAGTACATTTTGTTCCATGACATTTGAAAGTGAGCGTGTCTATGCATATATAATATATATGTATAGATTGTACATATGTATATATATACACGTTCTTTTTCTATATATTTATATATACAAATATGAATATAAATGACCCTTAAATCTACAATCCAGGCTTGAAGCACAACTCACTAGTTGAATCTTCAAAGTTTCCCTAACATTTCACTGGCCATGGTAGGCCACATGGCTAAACCTCACATTAATGGAGCAGAATCGTATAATTATCTTTCAGTCAAGTCACAGTAAGTAAATTCAAAAAATAACACAGCCTATCTCAAATATTAATTAAATGTATATAATTTAGCAACAGGTATATAGTGTTAGGTTAAAAAATATTGAATCAAGCATTCTATATCCAGATATCCTCAGTGCATACATTTATAAATGTGATTAAATGTGGTTGAAAAACAGAACTAAAGGTATTTTTCAAAGGAAGATATATTTAATTTAAACAAATAGAAGTTATTATACTAGTTGTAAAATCCCAAATTATACTACCAAATTCTGGGAATTGTAGGAAGTTTGGACTGCTCTCAGTTTCTCACTAATTGATGAGCTTCCAAACTCCACACACTATTAAATGAAGCATTATATTAATATCAAGTATAATAAATTAGAACTGTGACATTTATTTTCATCCAGCTAAGTTCAACTAAGGTAAAAAATAACTGTCATACAGTTAGCTTTACCGTATAAGGTAGTGATTACTTGAAAATGGCAGGAAATGCTTCTGTCCCATCCCTTTTATCTCTCCATAATGAGAGGCTCACTCCCTATTCGGGTTAATGTAGAGCATGAACTCAGCCATAATACCTGGCTTGCTAGAATGTAACGTAGAGGCCACTGGCGGGGAGGGAAGGTTTCAAAGAGGGCTCGGGTCTTTGGAATGCTGAGGCCTGCATGACCACTCTGCCCTTGGAATGCCACAGGAGTTACCTTCCCTAAGCTTTCTTAGCCCTAACAGCTGCCCTGTGATCTAAGAGATGTATGCATTGTCCCTTAGGCTATATTTAGCAGATGGCGTAGAACACACAGATTAGCATATGGTATCTTTCCACTAAACAGATCTTCCCAGTTTCAGTAAGACCCATTGTCACACATGAGGTACTTGAGAAACAGTGATAAGGATTTGTGATTATCCTGAAGGACCAATAAAAGTGGGAGCAAAGAAGAAAAAGGGTCTTCTTCTCTGAGCTTTGACCCCTTTACCTTCTCCTCTCTTTCACAGCAAAGTCTGGAGTAACTTTTCATCCTTCCATACAGGGATTGCTGGCCATTCCCAGCAACTCCTTGTGTCAATTAAATGAGAGCTTTGGACAAGTGAACTCTCTGAGAAGTGTCAGTAAGCAGTTTCCTCTGTCCTCAAACTTCATCCCTCCTTCACATCCATTTTTTATCAGTTTAGGAATTTTATATCCCTGAGTATAAATGGTTTGGAAGAAGGGAGGGAGAGGATTCTGAAAAGGATCACTTACTCTGAGAAGTGTGTATTCCCCAATAAAGCAATATATATGCCAATGGCATGGAAGAAACTCCAGTCAGTCAGTTGTTCAGCATCTTCAGATGTAAAACACTATTAAGACTTCAGGATAGAGTGGGAGGAAGAGCATATATAGTTTCTGCATTCTTAGATACATAGAGAATAAAAGCATGTCCTTAATATTTAAGAATAAGTGAATGTTTATAATTGGACTAGAGGAAGCTCTGGCATGATGACACTTTTTAAGCAAAGACATGAAGGCTGAGTGAAGGTTACCTAAATGGCATGAAGTGGGAAGAGTTGTTACAGGAAAGGACCAAAATCAGGTGGCAGCATGAACTACAAAATAAAATGGGGGAAGTCCAGCATGGTAGGTGGAGTGAGCTGGAGGTTAAATCCAGGTGAGAAAGCGGAATTAAAATAATTCAATATATGGTGGCTTTTATGAGTGGAGAACAGTGGTAGAAAGCCACAAGGTAAGGTAATTTTATCCCTGTCCTATGACTCAGGGAATGCCTCCCTGGAAAAGTGACACAGTGAGAAGTCATTGAGGAAAATAAAGTAAAATATGATGTTCTCAATAGGGGTGACATCATATGTCACAGGTTTCATACCTGAGAAATGGATTCTGCTTGTAGTAGGTTATTAGGAAGTGCTCTTGGCATTAATACCTGTGGAAAGGGAAGAGACAAAAACTGGAATGAGCATAAGGAGAGAAGTCAAGCTATGATGCAGTCTCAACAAAGCCTTGTTCAATCCTACTGGGGGCTCTGAAGTATAAAGATTCTTCAGAGTTGTCTGAGTTGTGCCTGAAAAAGAAAATCCTGTACCTCCTTGTAAATGAGTAATTGGATATAGGCTTCTCTCCCCATCCTGCCTCAAAAGGAGGAGGCTTCGAGTGAGGCAGTTCTTTTCATTTGATGCAGTCCCTAAAGAGGACTGGTAGTTGAGATGCATCTGCTGGTGACCATTCCAGAAGCTGAACTAATAAAACCTTTATTTCTGGAATGGGATCTGAGCAATAACTCGTAGCATCTACCACACGATGTTTGAAAGATTGGGAGTTAGTTTGATAAACTGAAAGAAATCTAAGATGACTGGCAGAGAACCCAAAGAATGGTGGCAAAGCATAAGACTGGACATAATACCATAAGCTGGATGTGGACGACTTTATAAATTGTTCTGGGATTTTGGACTTTAATTTAGACAGAGAGAAGCCACAGATTTTTAAGAACAGGAAAGACATGGGCAGTTTTGGATTGAAGTGGCCCTTTAGAGGCTTTGTGGAAAATACATTGTAGAGGAAGCCAGTAGCAATTCAGAGTAATCAATATAACAAAAAATCTAGGTGAAAGACAATGGTAGCCTGGAGGTAACATGTTAGTAGGCAAATAGTACAGTTCCGTGTATTAGTTTAGAATTTTTGAGTACTTTTATGTGGACTGACTTCTTGTTAAGTCTAGGATATGAATGAGATCATAGTGGGAGTGAGTGGATGATTAACAATGTAGAGGTCCTAGGAAAGAAACCTTGAGGTATTTCAACATTTATTGGTCAACAAGAGAAAGGAGGACTGGTAAATTAGAATTTCAAGGTGTTAGAGGGAGGAGAACTAAAATGGAGTTTCACTGAAAGCCAGAGCTGGGAGTCTTTTTCAAGATATAAAAAAGACAGGGGCGCCTGGGTAGCTCAATGGGTTAAGCCTCTGCCTTCGGCTCAGGTCATGATCTCAGGGTCCTTGGATTGAGTCCAGCATTGGGCTCTCTGCTCAGCAGGGAGCCTGCTTTCTCCTCTCTCTCTCTGTCTTCCTGCCTCTCTGCCTGCTTGTGATCTCTGTCAAATAAATAAATAAAATCTTAAAAAGAAAAAGAAATAAAAAAAAGATGGATCTTTTGTCAACTGCTACTTAAAAGTGAAATAAAATTAGGACTAAAGAGTACTACGTTGGCAACAGCATAGGGGTAATTATTAGGAGGTGTAGCTAAGAAAGGTAACTGTAACTGTTTAGTTTTGAGGTGTTGGTATCTTTTCCCTGCGGTTTTCTGTGTGAAAGTAAAGTTCTCTCTAGTTATAGTTCTGATTCTGCTTTTTGTTTGTTTATTCATTTTTTTAAGATTCCATTTGTGAGTGGAATCTTAGGGTATTTGTCTTTCTCAGTCTGACAATTCACTTAATATAATACCTTCTAGGTCCATCCATGTTGTCTTAAGTGGCACAATCTCATCTTTTTTTTTTTTTTTTTTTTTTAATAGTTGTACCACATTTTCCTTATTCATTCTTCTACTTTGGACACTTGAGGTTCTTCTGTGTCTTGGCTACTGTAAATGATGCTGCAGTAAACATAGTTTTGTTTTGTTTTTTGAAGTAGACTCCATGCCCAGTGTGGAGCCCACTTTGGGGCTTGAATGCATGACTCTGAGGTCAAGATCTGAGCTGAAATCAAGGGTCAGATGCTTAACCAACTGAACCACTCAGGCACCCCAGGTGTGCGTATATCTTTTTAAGTTAGTGCTTTCCTTGGCTAAATTACAATAGTGGAATTATTGAATTATATGATATTTCTATTTTTAACTTTTTGAGAAACCTCTGTACTGTTTCCCACTGTGGTTATTATTAGTTTATATTCCTACCAAGAGTACACTAGGGTTCCTTTTCCTCCACATCCTTGCCAACAACTTGTTGTTTCTTGTCTGCTTGATCTTAGCTATTCTAACAGGTGTGAGGTGATATTTTGCTTTGTGCTGTTGGTTTGCATTTCCCTGATGGTTAGTGATGTTGAGCTTCTTTTCATGTGTGTGTTGCCCATCTGTATGTCTTCATTTGAAAAATGTCTATTCAGGTTTTTTGTCCATTGTTCATATTGGATTGTTCTTCTTCTTTTTTTTTTTTTTTGTATGCAGTTGCATACATTATATATTCTGGATATTAATCCCTTAAACCTCCTTTGCAAATGTCTTCTCCCATTCAGTAGGTTGTACTTTTTGTTGTTGCTCTTGTGGAAAGATTTTTATTTTTATATAGTCTCAATAGTTTATTTTTGCTTTTGTTTGCCTTGTCTTAGGAGATATATCTAGAAAAATGTTATTGTGGCCACTGTCCAAGGAATTATTGCCTGTGCTTTCCTCCAGGACTTTTATGATTTCAGGTCTCACATTTAGGTCTTTAATCAATTATAAGTCTATCTTCATGCATGGTATTAGAAAGTAGTCTAGTTTTATTCTTTTACATGCAGCTGTCCAATTTCCTCAGCATCATTTATTGAAAAGATCATCTTTCTCCATTTTATATTCTTGCATCCTTTGTCATAGAGTAACTGACCATATAGTTGTTGGTTTATTTCTCGACGCTCTGTGATGTTCTATTGATCTATATGTGCATTTTTGTGCCAGTACCATACTGTTTTGATTACTACAGCTTTGTAGTATTTTTTTTTAAAGTAGACTTCATGCCTAGTGCAGAACCCAAAGCTGGGGTTGAACTCATGACCCTGAGATCAAGACCTGAGCTGAGGGGCGCCTGGGTGGCTCAGTGGGTTTGGGCCTCTGCCTTTGGCTCGGGTTGTGGTCCCGGGGTCCTGCTATAGAGCCCCCCACATCAAGCCCCACATCGGGCTCTCTGCTCAGTGGGGAGCCTGCTTCCTCCTCTCTCTCTCTCTCTGCCTACCTGTGATCTCTACCTGTCAAACAAATAAATAAAAAAATCTCTAAAAAAAAAAAAAAAAGACCTGAGCTGATATCAAGAGTCAGATGCTTAACTGAATGAGCCAACCAGACGTCCCCAGCTTTGTAGTATATTTTGAAGTCTGGGATTGTGATACCTAGAGCTTTGTTCTTTCTCAGGATTGCTTTGGCTACTTGGGGTATTTTCTGGTTCCATATAAATTTTAGTATTATTTGTTCTAGGTCTGTGAAAAATGCTGTTGGTATTTTGATAGGGATTTCATTGATTCTGTAGATTGCTTTAGGTAATGACATTTTGACAATAATAATTCTTCCAATCCCTGGGTATGGAATATCTTTCCATTTGTTTGTGTCAACTTCAATTTCATTCACCATTGTTTTATAGTTTTCATAGTACAGGTTTTTCACCTCTTCAATTAAATTTATTCTTATGTATTCTTTTTGGTACAATTATAAATGAAAATTTTTTTCAATTTCTCTATCTGTGACTTCCTCTACAGAAATGCTACCAGTTTCTGAGTATTAATTTCATATCCTGTCACTTTACTGAATTTATTACTTCTGGTAGTTTTTTTGTGGAGTCTTTAGGATTTTCTATGTAAGTAACATGTGATCTACAAATCATAACAGTTTAGCTTCTTCTTTACCAATATGGATGCCTCTTATTTATTTATCTTGTCCCACTGCTGTGGGTAGCACTTTTGAATAAAAATGGCAAAAGAGTGGACATCTTTGTCTCATTCATGACTTAGAGAGAAAGGTCTCAGTTTTTTTTACCATTGAGGATGATGTTACCTGTAGGGTTTTATATTTAGCCTTTATTATGTTGAGGTATGTACCCTCTAACCCAATTTTATTGAGAGTTTTTATAATGAATGGGTGCTGTATTTTGTCAAATGCCTTTTATGCATCTATTGAGATGGCTATATGATTTTTATCCTTTTTTTGTTGATGTGGTATATGACATTGATTTGTGAATATTGATCCATCCTTGCACCCTGGCAGTGAATGCAGTCTGATGGTGATGAATGATCTTTTTAATGCATTGTTGTATGTAGTTTGGTAATATTTTGTTGAGGATTTTTGCCTCTTTGTTCATCAGGGATATTGTCCTGCAGTTTACTTTTTTTGTGGTGTCTTTGTCTGGTTTCATTATCTGGGTAATGCTGGCCTCATAGAATATATTTAGAACCTTTCCTTCCTCTTCTGTTTTTTGTAATAGTTTGAGAATAGGTATTAGCTCTTTAAATGTCTGGTAAAATTCATTTGTTATTATATTGTACTTTATGCTTCCCTTTTTATATTTGAATTTCATCTTTGTACTTGTATGTTATGACATAAGATGGGGATTCTTATAATACTAAATAAGGAGGAATTATGTACTATATTACTTGTATTACATCTTGTAATGCATCTTGTATTACTCTTCTAAGTTTGGAATTGTTAGAGAGAGGGAGAGAAGGAAAGAAGGACAGGGTGGATAGAGAAGGAGAAGACTTAAATGTCTTCTTTGCTTTACTGCTAATAAAAACTGAAAAATAGGAGACCAAAGCTAATTAACTCAGAACAGACTGAACAGAACAACGACAGACCTTCCCTGAAGAGACAGAGACTGTTTATATAAGCAAACCACTTGGGAAGAGAGAACCAACCAAGATGTACCTTCTCTGAAAGGAAAAGGGAGAAGGAAAGATAGAAAGAGGAAAATGCTGGGGTAGGCATACGCAACTTACTCTCCCAGGAACATGATCAGCTAAGTTATAGAGTGTTGAGGAAAGAAGAATGTTTGTCTTTTATTTTTCACACCTAAGAAGTCAAATGAAAATTCTTATTCTTCTATGGACCATATGAGGAATGGGGATATGTACCTCCAAGCAATTATAAAGTTAAAGGTTAGTGATGTTTAGAAACCATGACTATGCAGATATTGTTTGATGCAGAGTCAAGCAATATGCTATGTAAATGCTCTTTTCTTTATGCCTTTTAGAATTTGTGTTTGTTTTTCTTTTTTAATTTAACTTATTTTCTTTTCAGTTAGTTTAATTAAGTTAAATTAAAATTAAATTAAATTTAATTTAAATTCTTTTCATTGTTCCAGAATTCATTGTTTATGCACCACACCCATAGAAAGTGCTCCATGCATATGTGCCCTGCTTAATACCCACCACAAGGATCACCCAACCCCCCAACTCTGCTTCCCTCCAAAACCATATTTGTTTCCTAGAGTCCAAAGTCTCTCATGGTTTTTCTCCCACTCTGATTTCCCCCAACTCACTTCTCTTTATCTCTCAATGTCCTCCGTGTTATTCCTTATACTCCACAAGTAAGTGAAATCATATCATAATACACTCTCTCTGCTTGACTTATTGCACTCAGCATAATCTCTTCTAGTCCTGTCCATGTTGATACAAAAGTTGGGTATTTATCCTTTCTGATGGAGGCATAATACTCCATTGTGTATATGGACCGTATCTTTTTTATCCATTCATCTGTTGAAGGGCATCTTGGTTGTTTCCACAGTTTGGTGACTGTGGCCATTCCTGCTCTAAACATTGGAGTGCAGATGGCCCTTCTTTTCACTACATCTTTATTTCTGGGGTAAATACGCAGTAGTGCTATTGCAGGTCATAGGGAAACTCTATTTTTAATTTCTTAAGGATTCTCCATACTGTTTTCCAATGTGGCTGCACCAACTTGCATTCCCACCAACAGTGTAAGAGGATTCCCCTTTTGCCACATCCTCTCCAACATATGTTATTTACTGACTTGTTAATTTTGGCCATTCTAACTGGTGTAAGGTGGTATCTCAGTGTGGATTTGATTTGAATCTCCCTGATGGCTAATGATGATGAACATTTTTTCATGTGTCTGTTAGCCATTTGTTTGTCTTCTTTGGAGAAGTGTCTGTTCATCTCTTCTGCCCATTTTTTGACATGTTTTTATTTCTTCTTTTGAATTTTCCTTTGACTCTCCTGACGTCAGACTGCCTGATTTGAAACCAAAGCTTCATCACATCCTGTATGAATTTACTTTTGTGATCTGTAAACAGTGATGTTAACAGTGTATCCTTTATAGAATTATTGAGATGATATATGGGTTAACATACATAAAATGCCTACAACAATGTCTGATATATAGTAAACACTCTAAAAGTATTTGCTTTGGTTTTGCGTTTATTATGGTATATTATGTTCATTCAGTTTCTCAAGTCATATAATATTAATCTAAGTCATATAGATGTAGATAAAACTTTTCCCTAAAGATTTCTTCCGAAGTCTTCTGTTATCTTACCCAGCACTGAAAAAAATTGTGATATATGCCTACAGACAAATGGCCATCTGGAATTTTCCTTTTGAGTTTTATACGTCAGATCTTCAGTGGTCCTTTTTTTTTTTTTTTAATTGTCCTTCATTTTACTGAAGTACATCTTTAATAATAAAGTGTGTGTGTGCGGTAAATTCTTAGGGTCTTTGCAGTTTGAAAAGTCTTTATTCTTTTCTCACTTTTAATTGCTACTCTGGTCGCTAAAGGTTTTCTGTTATTTTCTCTCTGATTTTTTAGGGCATTTTTTTTTTTTTTCTTCTTCTAACAGCTACCTTTGGTGATGAGAGGTCTGTTTGCAGTCTTAGAAAGGTTAATTTGTGAGCAATTTGTTTTTCTTTTCCTCTTTAGAATCTTTTAGGAGTCTTCTTTTATCATTGGTTATATGGAATTGCAGAGTGTGGATCACTTATTTGTATTCACCCTGCTTAATAATTTATGGAATATTTTGATGATGAATGCCTCCCTTCAGCTTTGGTAAATTATCCTCTATTATTCTCTCACTCTCATTTTTTTCTTGAATTCCTATTAGACAGATGATACTTCTCAAAAGCATTTCCTTTGATATATATGTCTTATACACATACAATATAACATGTGATATATAAATTATATATATATAATGTGATAAGTGACAAGATAAAAGATAAGTATGTTTATATTAAGGAGATTTCTTAAGCTTTACTTTCTAACACTTATGCAGTTAGTTTCTTTTTATTCAGGTAATTGGTTTTTTATTTCTCAAGAAATTTTTCTTGTTTCTAAATGTACTTCTTACAGCACTGAGCTTACTAATTAATTTTCCTCAAATTTTTCTTTATTTGTTGAAATATGTGGTCCTCCTACAGTCAGTGTTTTGGATTTTTTTTTTTTTTGCTTGTTTTAA
This sequence comes from Mustela nigripes, assembly GCF_022355385.1. NCBI lineage: Eukaryota > Metazoa > Chordata > Mammalia > Carnivora > Mustelidae > Mustela > Mustela nigripes. The sequence continues at coordinate 145,843,130 of NC_081559.1, forward strand.
TCATTTTCTCCCAAGAAGCAGCCTTTCCTTAAATATCCAGTAATTCCTGCTCATCCATTCATATTTAATGTGAGGTGGTATGAAGGATAATTATAGTTCATGTATTTGTGGATAGAATTTTCAACAGACTGTCTCACTCTGCAATAAACAGGCTATTTTAGTAAGACCATTAAATGCAAGAATTCAGAATACTCTGCAGCACTAAAATTGCCTTAATGCTTTCCTTACAGTTTACAACAGTCTTTTGTTGTTGTTTTGTTTTGGTTTTGGTTTTGGTTTGTTGTTGTTGTTGTTGTTTTAGATAACCATCAATTTTTTTAGCAGGATTTAGTTGACTTTGCCTTTCATTTTTCTCCAGGGCCTGAGAGACTAGTGGGATCACTGAATTTTTTTCTGTTTAAGCCTTCAAATAATACCTTTTTTTATTTCCATTCCTTACACTTAATTTCTGCTAGTCTTTCAGTCTTCGAATTTGTAGGTTTCTTGGGCATCTGTTAGGTGGGCTGCCTACCTAGTAGCCAGAATTCTAGGTGAGGTCTATTTAACTCTGCTTCAGTAGAATTAGTTGAAATCTCTCTTTTATTGGTGACTTTAATTCTGTTTTTATTTTCTTTGTTGTAGGATTATCTTGTTCTTTGCACATTTACTTATAATAATTTTAGTGTCTCAGGATAGTTATATTGTATGTATACATGCTTAGTCTGCCTTCTTGACCTGAACCCAAGTTTAATTTTAAATCTATATGGGATATGGGCTAAAGGAAGAATGGGTAAAGTAAGAATAGAGTGTGAGGACTAATTAGAAGCTTAGTCTAGATGAGATGAGTATGTTCAATTAGACTGACTTCCGTGGAGATGAAGAAATATGTGTGGATTCAGCAAGTGTTTTGGAAGTAAAATAAACATCAAATTATTTAGTAATTTTGGTAAATAAAGTCACTTTTATGCAGTTCAGGTTTTTCTTCACAGTGTGAGTTTTTTGGTAGCTTTTGTTTTATAGAATGAAAAGATGATTCTAATATTTTAAATTTTACTTCATAAAGCAGTAGCAATATTTCTTCTATTATTTAGATAATACATTTATTATTCTTTTCAAACTCTGTTTTATTTCTTAAGGAATGGGAACCATAAATGCACACAGTATTCCAGATGTTGACAGACATTATTTGAAAGTTATGAGAATTGTTGCCCATCTATTGCCCATGATACTGTATAACAGGAGGCAGTATCTGAAACTTAGATTCAAACTTAGACACCTATGGTTCACATTCTCTAAATTCTGACCTGTTAACTACCATGGTTACAAATATTTCTTGAGAAAGATAAATGCTTATAAGATAGACCAAAAGAAGATTATATAACTAGCTTGGATTTTGCTTTAGAATCTTCCTGGGGGCCATATTAATTCTGGTGATCTGCATTGTACCATATCTGAGTATACCACATCAAGTATTAATTGTATGTATGAGGCCTATGCTAAATCAGTCCTGAAAGTCTTCTCAAGTAAAGGGCTCTTCCTGAGTAAGAGGCTTCCACAGACTGTATTGTTACATGAGATTTATAATAATAGGGAATCAATCCAAAAAAGGATAAATTTTGAAAGGTTAGACAAAAAAATAGGCCTGATTATTATTATCATATATGCATGTGTTTATTTCTGGAGTATCTGTTTTGTTTCTTTGATCTGTGTATCTGCTTTTTGGTCAATACCATGTACTGTTTTGATTACTATAGCTTTATAATATAGTGTGAAATCAGGAAGTATGGTGCTAGATCCTTTTTCTTAAGATTTGGCTATTTAGGGTCTCTTGTGGTTCCATACAAATTTTAGGACTGTTTGTTCTAATTTTGTGAAAAATGCCATTGGGATTTTGATGAGGATTACACTGAATCTGTAGACTGTTTTGGGTCATATGGATATTTTAATAAGTCGGTAGCAAAAACCTAACCCAATTAAAAAATGGGCAGAGGACCTGTGTAGACATTTTTCTAAAGAAGACATGCAAAAGGCCAAAAGTTACATGGAAAGGTGCTCAGTTTTACCTAGTCTACAGGGAAATGCAAACCAAAGCAACAATGAAATATCACCTTATACTTGTTAGAATAGCTGTCATCAAAGAGATAAAACACAAGTGTTGGAGAGGATATGAAGAAAAAAGAAAACTCTTGCAGTCTCGTGGGGAATAAAAATTGATTCAGCTGAGGAGGAGTCAAGATGGCAGAGAAGTAGCATGCTGAGGCTACATCAGGTAGCAGGAGATCAGCTAGATAGCTTATCTAAACATTGCAAACACCTACAAATCCAACGGGAGATCGAAGAGAAGAAGAACAGCAATTCTAGAACAGAAAATCAACCACTTTCTGAAAGGTAGGACTGGCGGAGAAGTAAATCCAAAGCTATAGGAAGATAGACCGTGGTTGAAGGGGCCAGCTCCCCTCAAGCGGCAGAGCAACGGAGCACAAAATCGGGACTTTTAAAAGTCTGTTCCGCTGAGGGACATTGCTCCAGAGGCTAAACTGGGGTGAAACCCACACGGGGTCAGCATGGCCCCAGGTCCCTCAGGGTCACAGAAGGATCGGGGGTGTCTGAGTGTCACAGAGCTCGCAGTATTAGACCGGTGAAGCCAGCTACAGAGACAGAGCCCAGGAGTGAGCTCTCAGCTCGAAGTTACCTTGAACCGGTCGCAGGATGTGTGATCTCGGAGCGTGGCCAGAGGCCTGGAGATGGGAGTAATTGGGCACTGTTCTCTGAGGGCATACTGAGGAGTGGGGCCCCAGGCTCTCGGCTCCTCCGGGCCGGAGACCAGGAGGCTGCCATTTTCATTCCCGTCCTCTGGAACTCTACAGAAAGCACTCAGGGAACAAAAGCTCCCGAAAGCAAACCTGAGCGGATTACTCAGCCCAGCACCTCGTAAGGGCGGTGCAATTCCGCCTGGGGCAAAGACACTTGCGAATCACTATAACAGGCCCCATCCCCCAGGAGATCAACAAGAAATCCAGCCAGGACCAAGTTCACCTACCAAGGAGTGCAGGTTCAATACCAAGGAGAGCAACGGAATTCCAGAGGAGGAGAAAGCAAAGCATGGAACTCATGGCTTTTTCCCCATGATTCTTTAGTCTTGCAGTTAATTTTTTTTTCATTTTTTTTCTTCTTCTGCTAAATTTTTTTAACTTTTATGCTTTTCTTTTTTAATGTTTTTAACTAGTTTATCTAATATATATATATATATACTTTTTAATATTTTTTCTTTATTTGTTTTCTTTTTTTAATTGTTTCTTTTTTTTTTCTGAACCTCATTTTATCCCCTTTCTTCCCCCCCACGATTTGGGGTCTCTTCTGATTTGGTTAAAGCGTATTTTCCTTTAGTATTTTACTTGTTCCTTCATATACTCTTATCTGGACAAAATGACAAGGCAGAAAAATTCACCACAAAAAAAAGAACAAGAGACAGTAACGAAGGCTAGGGACCTAATCAATACAGACATTGGTAATATGTCAGATCTAGAGTTCAGAATGACAATTCTCAAGGTCCTAGCCGGGCTCAAGAAAGGCATGGAAGATACTAGAGAAATCCTCTCGGGAGATGTAAAAGCCCTTTCTGGAGAAATAGAAGAACTAAAATCTTACCAAGTTGAAATCAAAAAAGCTATTAATGAGGTGCAATAAAAAAATGGAGGACCTCACTGCTAGGATAAATGAGGCAGAAGAAAGAATTAGTGATATAGAGGACCAAATGACAGAGAATAAAGAAGCTGAGCAAAAGAGGGACAAACAGCTACTGGACCATGAGGGCAAAATTCAAAAGATAAGTGACACCATAATGAAACAACATTAGAATAATTGGGACTCCAGAGGAAGAAGAAAGAAAGAGAGGGGAGCAGAAGGTATATGGGAGAGAATTATTGGAGATAATTTCCCTATTATGGCAAAGGGAACAAGCATCAAAATCCAGGAGGTGCAGAGAACCTTCCTCAAAATCAGCAAGAATAGGTCCACACCCCATCATCTAATAGTAAAATTTACAAGTCTTAGCGACAAAGTGAAAATCCTGAAAGCAGCCTGGGAAAAGAAGTCTGTAACATACAATGGTAAAAATATTAGATTGGCGGCAGACTTATCCACAGAGACCTGGCAGGCCAGAAAGAGCTGGCATGATATATTCAGAGCACTGAATGAGAAAAACGTGCAGCCAAGATTACTATATCCAGCTAGGCTATCATTGAAAATAGGAGGAGAGATAAAAGCTTCCAGGACAAACAAAAACTGAAAGAATTTGCAAACACCAAACCAGCTCTACAGGAAATATTGAAAAGGGTCTTCTAAGCAAAGAGAGAGCCTAAAAGTAGTAGATCAGAAAGGAACAGAGACCATATACAGTAACAGTCAACTTACAGGCAATACAATGGCACTAAATTCATATCTCTCAAAAGTTACCCTGAATGTGAATGGGCTAAATACCCCAATCAAAAGACACAGGGTATCAAAATGGATAAAAAAACAAAACCCATCTATATGTTGCCTCCAAGAAACTAATTTTAAGCCCGAAGACACCTCCAGATTTAAAGTGAGGGGGTGCAAAAGAATTTGCCATGCTAATGGACATCAGAAGAAAGCAGGGGTGGCAATCCTTATATCAGATCAATTAGATTTTAAGCCAAAGACCATAATAAAAGATGAGGAAGGACACTATATCATACTCAAAGTGTATGTCCAACAAGAAGACCTAACAATTTTAAATATCTATGCCACTAATGTGTGAGCAGCCAACTATATAAACCAATTAATAACAAAATCAAAGAAACACATCAACAACCCTACAATAATAGTAGGGGACTTTAACACTCCCCCTCACTGAAGAGGACAGATCATCCAATAAAAGATCAACAAGGAAATAAAGGCCTTAAATGACACACTGGACCAGATGGACATCACAGATATATTCAGAACATTTCATTCCAAAGCAACAGAATACACCTTCTTCTCTAGTGCACATGGAACATTCTCCAGAATAGATCACATTTTCAGTCCTAAATCAGGTCTCAACTGGTATCAAAAGATTGGGATCATTCCCTGCATATTTTCAGACCACAATGTTCTGAAGCTAGAACTCAATCACAAGAAGAAATTTGGAAAGAACCCAAATACATGGAGACTAAACAGCATCCTTCTAAAGAATGAATGGGTCAACCAGGATATTAAAGAAGAATTGAAAAAATTCATGGAAACAAATGATAATGAAAACACAATGGTTCAAAATCTGTGGCACCCAGCAAAGCCAGTTCTGAGAGGAAAATATATAGCGATACCAGCCTTTCTCAAGAAACAAGAAAGGTCTCAAATACACAACCTAACCCTACACCTAAAGGAGCTGGAGAAAGAACAACAAAGGAACCTAAACCCAGCAGAAGAAGAGAAATCATAAAGATCAGAGCAGAAATTAATGAAATAGAAACCAAAAAAAAAAAAAAAAAAAATAGAACAAATCAATGAAACTAGGCGTTGGTTCTTTGAAAGAATTAATAAGATTGAAAAACCCTGGCCAGGGACTTATCCAAGGGTTATGGCCAAGGGTTAAACCCCCTTTTATCAAAAGAGAAAAGATAAAGGACCCAAATAAATAAAATTATGAATGAAAGAGGAGAGATCACAACTAACACCAAAGAAATACAGACAATAATAAGAACATACTATGAACCACTCTATGCCAACAAATTTGACAATATGGAAGAAATGGATGCATTCCTAGAGACATATAAACTACCACAACTGAACCAGGAAGAAATAGAAAACCTGAACAGACCCATAACCAGTAAGGAGATTGAAACAGTCATCAAATATCTCGAAACAAACAAAAGCCCAGGCCAGATGGCTTCCTGGGAAATTCTACCAAACATTTAAAGAAGAACTAATTCCTATTCTCCTGAAGCTGTTCCAAAAAATAGAAATGGAAGGAAAACTTCCAAACTCGTTTTATGAGGCCAGCATCACCTTG
>NC_081559.1:145849221-145851235 GCF_022355385.1 Mustela nigripes
ACTACCACAACTGAACCAGGAAGAAATACAAAACCTGAACAGACCCATAACCAGTAAGGAGATTGAAACAGTCATCAAATATCTCGAAACAAACAAAAGCCCAGGCCAGATGGCTTCCTGGGAAATTCTACCAAACATTTAAAGAAGAACTAATTCCTATTCTCCTGAAGCTGTTCCAAAAAATAGAAATGGAAGGAAAACTTCCAAACTCGTTTTATGAGGCCAGCATCACCTTGATCCTAAAACCAAACAAGGATCCCATAAAAAAAGAGAGCTATAGACCAATATCCTTGATGAACACAGATGGGAAAGTTCTCACCAAAATACTAGCCAAAAGGATTAAACTGTACATTAAAAAGATTATACACCACAACCAAGTGGGATTTATTCCAGGGCAGCAATGTTGGTTCAACATCTGCAAATCAATCAATGTGATACAACACATCAATAAAAGAAATAACAGGAACCATATGATACTCTCAATAGATGCTGAAAAAGCATTTGACAAAGTACAGCATCCCTTCCTGTTCAAAACTCTTCGAAGTGTAGGGATAGAAGGCACATACCTCAATATTATCAAAGCCATCTATGAAAAACCCACTGCAAATATCATTCTCAATGGAGAAAAACAAAGCTTTTCCACTAAGTTCAGGAACATGGCAGGGATATCCATGATCACCACTGCTATTCAACATAGTACTAGAAGTCCTAGCCTCAGCAATCAGAGAACAAAAGGAAATTAAAGGCATCCAAATCGGCAAAGAAAGAGTCAAACTATCACTCTTTGCAGATGATATGATACTATATGTGGAAAACCCAAAAGACTCCACTCCAAAACTGCTAGATCTCATACAGGAATTTAGTGAAGTGTCCGGATATAAAATCAATGCACAGAAATCAGTTGCATTTCTCTACACCAACAACAAGACAGAAGAAAGATAAATTAAGGGGTCAATCCCATTTATAATTACACCCAAAACTATAAGATACTTAGGAATAAACCTAACTAAAGAGGCACAGAATCTATACTCAGAAAACTATAAAGTACTCATGAAAGAAATTGAGGAAGACACAAAGAAATGGAAAAATGTTCCATGCTCCTGGATTGGAAGAATAAATATTGTGAAAAAGTCTATGCTACCTAAAGCAATCTACACATTTAATGCAATTTCTATCAAAATACCATCCATTTTATTTCAAAGAAATGGAACAAATAATCCTAAAATTTATATTTTAATTTAAATTTATAAGACCTCGAATAGCCAAAGGAATATTGAAAAAGTTAGCCAAAGTTGGTGGCATCACAAATCTGGATTTCAAGCTCTATTACAAAGCTGTCATCTTCAAGATAGCATGGTACTGGCACAAAAACAGACACATAGATCAATGGAACAGAATAGAGAGCCCAGAAATAGAACCTCAACTCTTTGGTCAACTAATCTTTGACAAAGCAGGAAAGAATGTCCCATGGAAAAAAGACAGCCTCTTTAATAAATGGTGTTGGGAAAATTGGACAGCCACATGCAGAAAAATGAAATTGGACCATTTCCTTACACCACAGACGAAGATAGACTCAAAATGTATGAAGGACCTCAATGTGAGAAAGGAATCCATCAAAATCCTTGGGGAGAACACAGGCAGCAACCTTTTCGACTTCAGCCACAGCAACGTCTTCCTAGGAACATCGCCAAAGGCAAAGGAAGCAAGGGCAAAAATGAACTATTGGGATTTTATCAAGATCAAAAGCTTTTGCACAGCAAAGGAAACAGTTAACAAAACCAAAAGACAACTGACAGAATGGGAGAAGATTTTGCAAACGACATATCAGATAAAGGGCTAGTGTCCAAAATCTATAAAGAACTTAGCAAACTCAACACCCAAAGAACAAAGAATCCAATCAAGAAATGGGCAGAAGATATGAACAGACATTTCTGCGAAGAAGACATCCAGATGGCCAATAGACACAGGAAAAAGTGCTCAACATCACTCAGCATCAGGGAAATACAAATAAAAA
>NC_081559.1:145851335-145874065 GCF_022355385.1 Mustela nigripes
AGAATCCAATCAAGAAATGGGCAGAAGATATGAACAGACATTTCTGCGAAGAAGACATCCAGATGGCCAATAGACACATGAAAAAGTGCTCCAGATCATTCAGCATCAGGGAAATACAAATCAAAACCACAATGAGATATCACCTCACACCAGTCAGAATGGCTAAAATTAACAAGTTAGGAAATGACAGATGCTGGCTAGGATGCGGAGAAAGGGGAACCCTCCTACACTGTTGGTGGGAATGCAAGCTGGTGCAGCCACTCTGGAAAACAGCATGGAGGTTCCTCAACATGTTGAAAATAGAACTACCCTATGACCCAGCAATTGCATTACTGTGTATTTACCCTAAAGACACAAACGTTGTGATCCGAAGAGGCACGTGCACCCGAATGTTTATAGCAGCAATGTCCACAATAGCTAAACTATGGAAAGAACCTACATGTCCATCAACAGATGAATGGATAAAGAAGATGTGGTATATATATACACAACGGAATACTATGCAGCCATCAAAAGAAATGAAATCTTGCCATTTACAATGACATGGATGGAACTAGAGGGTATCATGCTTAGCGAAATAAGTCAATGGGAGAAAGACAACTATTGTATGATATCCCTGATATGAGGAAGTGGAGATGCAACTTGGAGGGTTCAGGTGGTAGGAGAAGAATAAATGAAACAAGATTGGATTGGGAGGGAGACAAACCATAAGTGACTCTTAATTTCACAAAACAAACTCAGGGTTGCTGGGGGGACGGGGTTAGGAGAAGGGGTGGGATTATGGACATTGTGGAGGGTATGTGCTATGGTGAGTGTTGTGAAGTGTGTAAACCTGGCGATTCACCAACCTGTACCCCTGGGAATAAAAATACATTATATATTTATAAAAAATTAAAAAAAAATTGATTGAGCCACTATGGAAAACAGTATGGTGGTTCGTTAAAAAAAATAAATAAAAATAAAATTACCATACAATTCAGCAACACCACTTCTGGGTATTTAAAAAGAAAATGAAAACAGAATCTCAAAGAGGTATCTGTACCCTATTGTCATTATAGCTTTATACACCATAGCCAAGATACAGACACTACCAAGTATCCATCTATGGGTGAGTGAATGAAGGAGATGTGACATCTGTATTTAGAATGGAATATTATTCAATCATAAAAGAGAAGGACATCCTGCCATTTGTGACAATGTAGAAGACTTTGAGGTCATTATGCTAAGTAAAGTAACTAAGATGAGGAAGACAAATACTATATGATCTCCTTTTTTGTGGAATCTAAAAAAAAAAAAAGAAGAAACTCCTTGAAACAATGACCAGACTGGTGGTTATGAGTGGTTGGGAGAATTAGGGAGGACAGTTGTTAGTCAAAGAGTAAAAATTTCCAGTTATAAGGTAAATAATTTCTTGGGACTTAACATATAGCATAGTGATAATAGTTAATTATACTACATTATATACCTGAAAGTTGCTAAAAGAGTAGATCTTAAATGTTTTCACCACAGAGAGATATGGAAATTATATCACATGATAGAGATATTAGCTCATAATATGGTGGTAATCATTTTGCAATATATGTTTATTAATTCCACACACTGTGCACCTTAAACTTACATATTATTGTATGTCAGTTAGAGTTGACCCTCAATCAACATGGGTTTGAACTGCACAGAGTGACCTATACACAGATTGTTTTCAAGAAATATAGTATAGTACTGTAAGTGTATTTTCTTTCCTTATGATTTTCTTAACATTTTCTTTTCTCTAGCTTACTTTATAGTAAGAATACAGTATGTATAATAATATACAAAATATGAGTTAACTGTTTATTCTTCTGGTCAATAATGTAAGTTATGAGTAAAGTTTTTGGGGAGTCAGATTTATATGTGGGTTTTTGACTATACAGAGTTAGGGGCTGGGTCCCCCGACCTCTATGTTATTCAAGGGTCATCTGTATATCTCCACAAAGCTGCAGAAAAGAAAATATGGAGCAAGCTTAACATAGAGTTGACATCTCTATTTTAGAGATTTAGTTGAAATCTCTAGATTTGGAAGCTCCATTTTTAGATTACATAGCTTAATTACGAAATGCAATAGAGGATAAGAATAAACAAGAGGAAAACCAGGAAAGATATTTATTAAAAAACCAAGAGAGTAGTACTTACCCCAAGTAATTCTGTGAAAAGGCCAAGAAAGAGATATTGAGGAAAAATCATTACAATAATTTATTTAGAAATTATTTGTGAGGAAAAAATCACTTATCACTTAAGGACTTTTTAGAGCAATTTTTTTTTTGTACTCTGTGTGGCTTTAATAAAACATAATTGTAACCATATTCAACATATAATTTCAGTATTGTAATTGAAACTTTAGAACAATACACTTAGTATGCATGGTATGCATTTTATGTAAATAAACATTAGGTAAATATATATATTGTTATAATATTGCATTGAATGGATAAATCATATTTAAGTTTCCCTGAAAATAGACAATTAATTTGCTTCTAATTTTGGCTATAATTAATATTTCAAATATTGTTTGGTATATGCTGATTTTCCTTAGTTTTTCAGGACTTATTTCAGGATTATTAAGCCCATATTTAAATTTATTATGATAAAAATTTAACTATTTTAGAGGGACATGATTTACATCACTAAATTGCTTTATATCTATAATGCCTTGAGCAGTGTACATTGGGGGATCTTTAGCAATACTTTCAAACTTTGAGATATCTTCAGTGTTTTTAAATCTTTGCTGTTTAATGAGTATTGGGTCAGAGCAGTTATGCTGCCACCCTCCCCAGAGAGGTGAGAGGCTGCTGCAGAACGTTAAGGACTTTTATAGATGTTAGACTCCAGATAAAATGTGGAATGTAAAGACTCCATTTTAATTCTCATAAAATATGTCCCTATTTTTCTCCGTTCTGTTTCTGTTGTATATTTAGATCTATATTTTAGGGCGCCTGGGTGGCTTGGTGGATTAAGCCACTGCCTTCGGCTCAGGTCATGATCTCAGGGTCCTGGGATCGAGTCCCGCATCGGGCTCTCTGCTCAGCAGGGAGTCTGCTTCTCTCTCTCTCTCTCTGCCTGCCTCTCTGTCTACTTGCAATCTCTCTCTGTCAAATAAATAAATAAAATTAAAAAAAAATCTATATTTTAGTTTATGCAGTAAGTAATTGCTGTAGAATTTTCATATCTTGGGAAATTTAGTGGATAACAAACTCTGGCAAGTTACAATGTTCTAGGAGATGGAAGTAAGAATCCTTTCTTTTTTTTTTTTTTAAAGATTTATTTATTTATTTAATGGGGAGAGAGAGAGATCACAAGTAGGCAGAGAGGCAGGCAGAGAGGGAGAGGGGCAAGCAATCTCCCTACCGAGCAGAGAGCCCAATGCGGGACTCCATCTCAGGACCCTAAGATTATGACCTGAGCTGAAGTTAGAGAGGTTTTACCCACTGAGCCACCCAGGCTCCCCTGGAGGTGAGAATCTTAAAGTTAATAAAGTTGCTTAGGTTACCAACAGATTGAAATATTAACACATAGGGAAAGATTTGTAAATTACTATACAATATGCTTACAGAAAAATGAGTTGGAATATATATGTTAGCCGCTAGCATGCAAACAAGAAACAGTAGAACTTACACACAGATAGAAATAAAGAAAAAAGGAGATGGCGAGGGAGGGAAATTGATTTTTAAAGTGATAGGTATTAACAACCCATATAAACTCCTCAGTGCTAATCTGAAATGTATATACTTGTTTCTGAGCCAGACACAAAATAACAGATTAAACTTGTTATTGATGCTATCTAATGCTTTGCTATTAGAACAGACTTTTGAAAGGAGATTGCTATTTTGGGAGCAAAACAGGTCCAACAATCATCTGAAAACAATTCTGACAGTGATAAAATATTGTCCAGCTCTGATTTTTTTCAGTTAGGTAATGATTTTCCCTCATTCAAATTCCTAAAAATATGTGGAGGACTGAGCAAAGCAAGTGTATTTATGAATCATTTGTCCCAAACACCTGTGGAAACTGTTGACAAGAAAAAGAGCCCAACAAAAAGAAAAAGAGGAAGAAAAAGATTGAGGGAGCTTTCTCAAGAAAAGGAAATCCTAGAAGATTAATGAACTGTTGAATCCAGAGGTTTAACTGAGGAATCTTTCAGTTTAGACTTTCTTTAAGCTACTGTCAAACAAAAATGAATATAGGCAGCAAATTGCTTTGACATCAGATTGGCATAAATTATCTTTCGTGTGGTGCTTATGTTATCAGTTTTTATTAATCCTCATGTCATATCTGCATTGTTTTCTTAGAGTAAAATATCTTCAAAATTCCCCTGTTGAATTTTATTCTTATTCTTTTTATTTTTCTGTATTCTTTCTTAATATCATGAAGATGATTTGTTCTTTTGTGTTTTGGTGTGTGTGTGTGTGTGTGTGTGTGTATAGGATTTTTTTGTAAAATTAAATTATCTTACCAGCACATTATGATGACTGAAAAATGAAAAGTAAAACACAAATCTTTGCTTATGAGGTATTTTCCTATACAGATAATTGACATTTATAAACCATGAATTCTTCATCCTCAAATAAAGTTATTGTGAAGAACACTTACTAGGGTGGAATTGCTACATATATCCCACACTATTTTAAGTTATTATCCATTCTTTTATCCATTTATTTATTACACAGACATATACCGAGAATGTACTATGTGTGCTAGGAAATCAGAGTTAAATAAAACATAGTTTCTGTTCTCAAAAAATTTAAGGACTGTGTTTTTGTCAACATAGTCAAGTTGTGCAAGACCAGTCTGGAGGCATCTGAGAATCCCTGTAAGGCTGGAGCAGTCAAATTGTAATGTAGACACGTACTGATCAGAATGTCTATTATATTACGTTTATTGGCCCCTTCTTTTCCCCGTGGCACTTCTTATATAAATATCCAGGGTACCATTCTCACTACATTGTACCATGAAAGACCTGGTGTTTCAGAAGGACTAGATGCCATTCATAAATTACTTAGAATGACTGGTACCAACATATACCTTTTTTCTAAGATGACTGCTTTTCAAGCCAGATCTCAAATTACAGAAATCTAATCATTAATCACCATTGAAGAAATGTTGATTATCCCAATTAAGTAGGAGAGCTTTAGAGCAGGCTAACATTTCACTAACTGTAACCTTTGTAAAAGGAGCTGTCATGTGACTTATTCCCTGCCTTTTACCTATTTCTTAAAATATTTTCTGTTTTGAGTTCTTCCTTACCCCTACTTTTCCAACTAGTTTCAAATCTAGTAGAAGTTGAAATACACACACACACACACACACACACACACACAGTTTTTATAAATTGAAGAAATGAGACCAATGCCCATGACCTCCATACTTCAATAATTTCAATTAAGTTTTTAAAAATTATAACAGCTAGAGTGCCTGGGTGGTGCAGTCTATTAAGTATCCAGCTCTTGGTTTTGGCTCAGGTCATGATCTCAGAGTTGTGAGATTGAGCCCCTTGTTGACTCTGCACAGAGTCTGTTGGGATTCTTCCTCCCCCTCTCCTTCTCTCTCAAACAAATAAATATTTTTAAAAATTATAATGGCTGTCTGAATTATATCCCATCATGGCTTTCTGAAATTTGAACATATAGAGGTAATCTAAGATGAATTCTGTTTGTATGAAATCATCAGACTTTTTATTTCATCCTCTTGCTGATGAGGTTGATTGACTGCATAGTAAATTCAAATGAGGAAAATGCTACTAATTATCAAAATGATCAAAAGACCTAGTTCAAATGAAAGGCTTCCAATGGCCAAAGAAAAAGGAAGGATTATTTTGTTAGTTTTCTATTGCTGTCATTAAGAGATTACCACAAACCTAGTGACAGCACAAATTTATTATCTTTAAATACTGTAGGTCAAAAGTATGGCACAGGTCTGTGCAGGTTACATCAGTGTCCACCTCACTTCATGACTTTCTGATGGCTCTACAGAAGAATCCATTGCTTTACTCTTTGGTGTTCTTAGCAGATTTCAATTCCTTGTAATTATAGGGCTGAGGTACCCATTTTCCTGATAGTGGTTAGAGGCTGATCTCAGCTTAGAGAGACCACTTCATTCCCTGGGTTTTGGCTTCCTTCTTCATCTTCATCTTCAGAACCGTATCTCATGTCACATCCCTCTGACCCATTCTTCTTCCTTTGTTTTCTACTTTTAAGGACTCCTGTGATTAGATTGTATCCATTGGATAATTGAGGAAAACCTCCCCATCTCAGGGTCTGCCCTTACCTAAATTATATCCACAAAGTATCTTTTTTTAAATGTAAGGGAACATATTCCTAAATTCCAGAGATTCTTTGGGGGATGATAATTTTTTTCTACATCACAATATGATTGGAAAAAAGCATTATCCATGAGTTCATACTGATACACACAAGTGGTTTTTTTTTAATTTTTTAAGATTTTATTTATTTATTTGACAGACAGAGATCACAAGTAGGCAGAGAGGTAGGCAGAGAGAGAGGGGAAAACAGGTTCCCTGCTGAGCAGGGACTGATGTGGGGCTCGATCCCCGGACCCTAGGATCATGACCTGAGCCAAAGCAGAGGCTTTAACCCACTGAGCCACCCAGGTGCCCCACACAAAAGTAATTTAATAGATACCTCAGTGGGGCAAAGTGTTGTCTCTTCATTAAAGGAGAATTCTCATTGATAAATATAGAAGTAATGGGGGAAACAGAAACACCATAGTAATAATCATTTCAAGTAAGATCCATTATGGATGCTAAAATTAGTGAACCAGATTTTGAGAGAAAGATAATGTTTGCATAGTCTCAAAATAATCTTCAACATATGTTTTATGGGAAAATAGTAACTTTACTATGTAGAAACCTAGCAGACACTACCTTAACCAGTGAATCAAGATTAACTTCCCATTAATAAGTTATATAATGTCATATATACCAAGAAGTGGTGCAAGAGAAGGACCCAATAATTCTCTTATGTTCCTGCAAAAAATTCATTACCTCATCCTAATCATGAGAAAATATCAGGCACACCGAAGCTCAGGCACTTGACCAGTACTCTCAAAGAGTCTAGTTCATGAAGGACAAGGAAAGACTGAGGAACTGTCAAAGACAGGCAAGAGTTAGGGAGATGTGAAAAGAATGCAATGTGAGGTTCATGATCAGAATCTGGAACAAAAAGAAATCATTAGTAGAAAAATCAGTGAAATAAAATGTGCAGTTTAGTTAGAAATATTGGGCCAGCATTCATTTTCTGGTTTTCGTAATTATACTGTGATTATATTAAGATGTTAACATTAGAGGAAAATAGGTGAGGTTATATGGGAGCTTGTCCATACTATTTTTGCTACTTATTTTAAAGTCTAATTTTTTTTAAGTTAATGACAAAAACAACAACAAGCACTGGTATAGAATTATGGATATTATAAATTTCCATCTTTTTGTTTGTCTGAAAATTTTTTGGTCATGATTATTTATGTATTTTTTTAATTTAAATAAAAAGTTTGGAATAATTTAAACAAAAGTCCTGGCTCAATCATAGATGCACAATATTCCTGCCACAAGGATGTAAGTAGAAAAGAACCCTAAAAAGTTAAACCGTTAGCAAACGATTCCTACAATGTGTAGAGCCTCAGAAAAGACATTTCTGTCTTTCAGTTTATAGAAGAATATTTATCCATTAAGATGGATATTCAAGGGCATCCTTCAAAGCAGTTTCATATATTATGAATAACATGGGTTTGGAATCTGAAAACCAGTGTTATCCACTACTTGTCCCATCAGTTGAATCTCATTCACTGTTGACTTATCAATTACAATAAAACTAACCTTCTTTGGTAGTGTTTTTTGTAAGGATTAAATGACACAAATGTAGTAACGTGGCTGATAACTGTGAAATGCTCTTCACTTATCCATTACTATTATTGTTTAGTATCTCCCACTGATGAGTGAGCCACTGGCAACTAGAATTCCTTGTGATAACACAGCTGAGAAAGTTGACTGAACTCAATGCAGAATCCCATTTTACCCTCACTTAACTGAAGTGTGGCTTCAGGGAAGGCTTTGGTGAAGAGGAAGATGAGTGAGCACTTTTCTCTTTTGAGCCTACACTTCAGAGGATATATGTATGGAAATTAAGTCATTTTCACTTCATCTTGATTTTTGTTGCTCTCCTCATACCTTTCTGACCTTCTTTTGCCCCTGAGCCTTTTCAGTGCTGAGTGATGATCACGTAGGTAGAAATCATATGGAAAGCATATCATGTGTGCAGTATGCACAGGGATGCAAGAATTTAATTTTCTTTCAGTGCAAAGCAGTCCTGCCTGTTTAAAACTGATTTCCCTTTACAGCAAAATCTACAAAAGTGCATTGGGAGAAAAAGTTTTCCACTTTAAATAAATTCTGCTGCTTGTGCTTTACGTGAGGAGATTTATGAAGTTCATTTAAAAAATTGGCTAAGTAAAGGGAGTTTTCAATCTGAAATGAAGACAAACTAAGGGGAAAAAAGCATAAAAATATATGGAGATCTGACTCATCCTAGCCCATTAGCTCAGCACTGGTGCACGCATACATAATGTTAATGCAGGAGTACAGTTTTAAAACCTGATTAGAGTGTAGACTGGGAGTTTAAAAAATAATCAAAGGAATCAGCTTTAGAGTACACATCAAAGAATACTCTTTGTGCAGATGGGAATGAAGAGAAACAGAGAAGAATATCTTGTATTTAATCCTTGATTCTCAGGGCAAGTGTTTTAAGAAAACAGATAAAAGATTAAAGCTCAGCTCACATACAAAATAAGAGAATTAAATAAATTTATGGCTTGAAAAAAACCTAAGCTCTTCATTCCTAATTATATCTAGCAATAATCTTCTAACAGCCTAGTAAAAGCATTAACAATAGAAAGTTAATATACACAGCAAATCTTCTTATTTATATTCTTTTCATTTGGTTTTGAATTTGTAGTTAGAGAGCTCACACCCAGCCTTCTTCCAGCAAAGTAAAGATAGAATGTTTTTATTAAAAAATTCTTCTTCATTTCTTTCTCTTAGTTGCACAGTAGCAATAAGAAGGCAGATTCCTAATATAGAGAAAAGGAATGGTGTGCTACGAATGGATGCATCAGCCTAATATGATTAGCATATCTTTGCAGGTAAATTTTTTTCCTCATGAAGGAAAAACATTCTGTACTGTTGTCGCATTCCTCAATTTATATAGAAGAAAGTGACTCATTAGGACCGGGTTATTGTCTGTGGATGAGACAGTCCACTCATCTTGTAGTTGTATGCATTTTCCATTTTAGATTCTACACATTGTTCTAAGTTACTATGCATTGCCTGAGAAATTAAATGTCTTTCTTTGTATTTAGAAACAAATGCAGAACAACTCATTTTCTTTTGCTGAGAGGCAGAGCTAGAGCATAGGTGTGAAAATAATTATTCTAATATAGATGAAAAATGTTTCCCCAAAAGTATTGAAAATTCTATTTTAGTCTAAGCATAGTGCTTCTTAAAGAGAATCTTGCACAATCATTAACACCAATTTATGTGGGAGGTAATTTGAAAAGACTTTTAGAAAGCCTGGGAAACCAGACTATAACACATCTGTTCATTAGCTCTCAGTCTAACTACCATGCAGTCATTCACACTCACCTTCTTGAATCAGTGTTCCTATTAAATGGAGGATGTCCTTCTGTGGGCTCTAAGGAACAAAGCCTTGCCAAGACTTAGATCATATGTAAGGATCCCTCTCTTGAGGTCATCTATCTGATTCATCACCCAGGAGAACTGTAAATGTAATCAGTATTAATGACTATAAAGACCGAATCAAATAATTAAAATTTTGAGTAGGATTTGAAGTTGTAAATGTCATTAAAAACAAGAAAATAATTAATCCAGTTGTGGTATATCTTATGACACTAATTTGCAAAGTCATCGATAAAACAGATCAGTGTTTATGTAACTTCTCTTTGGAGACTTAAGAATAACTGAATATACTAGCTTCTACTTTGCTATAGCAAACTAGCAATCTGCAAGCCTTGTTATCTGTTAAAAGAAAAAAAAAGACAAGAGTGTATGCAAGTGTTGTGTGCTCAGTAAAGCTCGGGGTTGTTAAACTGTGAAATCCTAGGCTTAATTCATATTATGCCTGAATTCAGGTTCTAAAATACTTGGCAGATAATATTAACTGCTATTGTGTGTGTTGGAGGGACAGGAATGGATGGATATCACACATATGCAAGAATGCTTTGGAATTTATTAACTTGAAAGTAAAATTATTAAAATTGATTTTAAATTGACAAAGCATAAGGATGAAGTCAATTAAGATAAAGGTAAAGCAAAATTTAAAAACTACCTAGGCTTATCTCCATTTACCTTCAGAACAATCCTATGTAAGTTCCCAATTTCAGAAGCTGTTTTCCCCAAATCATACAGCAAGTGAATGATAGAATTAAACTGATGATTATTATACTCTATATTTTTGAAAGTCACAAGGAATTTTAGTGTGAATATATGTAGGTCCACAGATTGCTGTGGACTTCACAGGTACAGCCTGAATAAAACCAAAGATGTCATTGCAGTTCTGGAATCCTGTTTTCCCCTTATGGTTTGCAAAATAAATGTCAATAGATGTTCTTCATATACAAACCGGAACTCAGTAGTTCTATCTTCAGTTATTCTGAATGTATGTAAGAGAGGAAATTAAACAAAGAAATTAAAGCAATTTAGACCTTCAGAGTCAGTTTAGTGAAGCTTTGTGGGAGAATAATTGTTTTTGTGTGTTTTTATTCAAATAGATTGAATCCATTGTTTATTAGTTGAGATGGAGAAAAAGAAAACCACCCATCTCTCGATTGTGTTCATTTATCTATCAAAAAGAAAATTGTAATTTGTGGCAAGACAGATTGCCAACAGACAAATATGGAGGATTATCAGATCTCCAAATATACTTGCCACTCTTCTTACAAAGGCATTTGGTGAAATGAATAGATGAGATCCATGTCAGGTGTAAAAAATGTAAAATCCCCTCACCTGCCATGAGATATCCTGGGTTACTTAGGAAAATTCTGTTGACTAAACTAGATGCTGCAAGAAGACAACCAACATGAGGCCTCTTATACCAGACCTGGTTTATTAATATTTATTGTAATGAATTGGCATATGTAATTGTGGGAGTTAACTAGGCAACTCTGAAATTTGCCGGTAGATTGTAGTCCACAGGTACAAACCTCAGTTCTGTTCTTAAAGCCTTTCGATGGATTGGATCAGACCCACCCTAATTATCCAGGCTAATCTCCTTTTACTTAAAGTCAACTGATTATAGATACTAATCACATCTACAAAATAACTTCTACAGCAACATCAACATTAGTGTTTGATTGATTAGCCTAACCAGGTTGACACATAGAACAGACCGTCACATCATATTAATTGAATAGAGGATGAGAGTTGCATGATTTCTTCAGGAGATGCATACATATACAGAGATACACCCATTCAGTAAACTTGGACTAGATGTCCTGTTCTGGTAAAGTATATCTACAAAAACAAAAACAGAACCTAGAGATAATGGTGAAAGACTAAAAGCTTTCCCAGTAGGGTCAGGAGTAAGAAAAAGGATGTCCATTCTCACCACTTTTTTTCAATACTGTAAGGAGGTCCTACAGTAATTGTCCACAGATTTCTAGGACTCAGGGTAGAGTGTGGAGAGGAATGAGGTATGACTTCTACTGGGTAAGGTTTTCTTTTGGGCTTATAAAAATGTACTGAAGTTAGATTATGGTATTGGTTGCACAACTCTTTAAATATAGAATAAAGCACTGAATTGTAGACTTACACTTCAGTTCTTATTCTTAGTTGGTTGAGCAGACAACAAGTTGTTCAAAATAATAACAATAATTTATCCAATTATGTACCTATGTTTATGTATGCTTGTATGTGAATGAAATGAATGAGACCAATGATGAATATGAGGTGTGATTTAGTTTTTTTTTTATTTTTAAGACTTTATTTATTTATTGGACAGAGGGAGAGACAGCAAGAGGGGAACCACAAAGAGGAGGGGTGGGAGAGGAAGTATCAGGCTTCCTGCTGAGCAGGAAGCCCAATGCAGGGCTCCATCCCAGGGTCCTGGGACCATGACCTGAGCCTAAGGCAGCTGCTTAATGCCTGAACCCACCCAGGTGTCCCTAGGGTTATTTTTTTGCTATAAAGAATTGTGTGTGAAGAAGATTGGATAGTTCTAATTTTAATTTTTTGAGGAGCATCTATACTGTTGATCCAGCAATCCCACTTCTGGGTGTAGGTCCAGAGGAAATGAAAACAGAATATTAAAGAAATATCTGTACTCTAGTATTTATTTCAGTATTATTAAAAATAGACAGGATATAGAAATAAGCAAAGTGTCTGTCAACAGTTGAATGGATAAACAAGAGGTGGTGCATATATACAATGTAATATTATTTGGCCATGAAAAAGAAGAAAAACCCTGCTGCTTGCAACTACAGGGATGAACCTTGAGGAGATTATGCTAAGTGAAATAAGTCAGAGAAATACTGTATGATCTTATTTATATGTGGAATCTAAAGAAAACTCCAACCTTGTAAATACAGGGAGTTAGAAAGGTGGTTACCAGTGGCTGAAGGTGGGGAAATGTGGAGATTTTGGTCAAAGTGTATAAACTTCCAATTAGAAGATAAATTCTGGGGATATAATGTAGAGCAATGTGATTATAGTTAACATTAAAGTACTATATATTTGAAAGCTATTAAGAGAATAAATCTTAAATGTTCTCACCACAAAAAAGCAATGGTAATTATATGACATGAGGAAGGTATTAGCTAATCCTACAGAGCATGGAATTGAGTCTCTATTCTGCTTTGTTTATGATAATGATACTTTTATTGATAAAATTTTTTGTATGTGGTAATATATCAATTCTATAGCCAAAGTATGGAAACTTTTACTATTTTAATCTAAAATGTCCATACCACTATTAAATCAGTCAGTCATAATGCTCCAAAATAAAGATCACATTATAACTAATGCTAGGTTACATTCTTAATTTTTTCCAAAAAGATTTCCATTTCACAATGACCAATATAAACTGTTACCTTAAATATAAATAAGTCAATAAACAAAGTGATAGTATGTATATTTCATTTGTCATTTTTATGTTATTAAAGGAGAGTTATTTTTGTCTTGAAGCATTATACATCTTTATTCTCTAGTCCCTTTTTAGAGCTCAGTATTTGAAATATATTTGTTAGCAGCAGAGAAAGATGTCAACTTTCTCTAAATCACAGAATACTACTTTTTTAAAGATTTTTTTTTTTTTTTTTTTTGAGGAGGGTTACGTGGGGGGAGAGAGAGAGAAAGAGAAAGAGAATCTCAGGCCGACTCTGAGTGCAGAGCCCACTGTGGAGGTCATTCTCATGACCCTGAGATCATGACCTGAGCCATGACTCAGGGTTCCAGGGAACCATGACTGGGTGGCTCAGCTGGTTAAGCAGCTAACTCTTGATTTCCACTCGGTCATGTTCTCAGGTTCCTGGGATTGAGTCTCATGTAGGGCTCTGTGATCAGTGAGGAGTTGACTTATGTGTTTCTTTCCCTCTCCTTCTGCCCTTACTTGTGCATGTACTCTCTCTCTGAAATAAATAAATCTTTAAAAAATAGTTCATATGTGGGGCTCCTGGGTGGCTCAGTGGGTTAAGGCCTCTGCCTTCGGCTCAGGTCGTGATCCCAGGGTCCTGGGATCGAGCCCCATGTCAGGCTCTCTGCTCCGCAGGGAGCTTGCTTCCTCCTCTCTCTCTGCCTGCCTCTCTGCCTACTTGTGATTTCTCTCTCTTTGTCAAATAAATAAAAATCTTAAAAAAAATAGTTCATATGTAAGATTATTGTAAATGATATTTGTAATACAGTATATTGAGAAACATGGCTGGATGACGATTCAATCAGAGTGAAAGATAAGCCTTTTAAGAACAGTATTTATTTTGGTGCCACTGAGAGAAAGTCTAAACTTTGGTGAAGATAAATTCCCGTAAGCTTTGGCGTAGTGAAGGAAGTGCAATAATGTTTAGACTTGGAGGAATCAACCAAGAAGGAGCTGTCTGCTGTGTCCAGCAAGTGAAGATGGTGGAGCTCAGCCCAGGGAGGACAATCCCTGCATCATCTGGACTCCATGCAGATAGAAGTTGAGATGGAGGAACACAGACTGGCAGGTGGGAGGCTTGAATAAAGGGAGGGAAAAGTACTGCTTTAGGACTCAGGCTTCTGGGGAACAGACCAACAGGGTTTGGCTCTTAGTCTCCAAGCAGGTTAGAAGAAGCTCCTTGTGGTGTGGTGAATCTTATAATCTGCTCTGGAACATTTTTAGCATCTCCACCATTTGCTCTTCTTGTTTTCACTGTTTGGATCTCTCTTCCTTCAGTTCTTGAACCAGAAGATTTAGTGCCTACATCAGTGTCATGTTGGCCTTCTTCACCTTTCTGGAAGAGTCTGTAAGGCTGGGTATATTAAATGACTCTTTCTCTTGTCTGGCATTCTCTAAAAAATGATTCATTTCCTGTATACTCCTCTTTAGCCTCACAAAGCTTGCCAGTGATTTGACATTTTCCTCAATCCCCGCAGCCAGTGTTTCTGCCAACTGCTTTTCATGTTGTACGTAAAGGCAACTTCTAACTGATGGAAAAAGTCTGAATATAAATAATAGGCCCACTGATAAGCTTATGACAGGAAGACACACAACAGCCTCCCACTGGAGGCTATAGATTTGAGTCACTGGGAAGCAGCTCTACTACCACCTCACCCAGCTTCCCAAAAATCAGCCCAAAGCCAAACTCTAGAAAGAATGGCAGCACCTCCAAGGCACTGCTCTATACCACAGGACTCTGTCTGGTCTACTTTGGTTCATAGCTGCGCCAGACTCCAGAGAACTCAACTAGCTACTGGCAGTCTGGAATGGTAGGTAAATGATAGGTTTTTTGGGAGGGAACGGGGAAGTTTATATAAAAAAAAATGTACTTGTATTTATTGCTGTCTAATTTTCCTTATTTCTCTCTTTCTTATTTTCTTATCAATGTAAAATTAAAACATAGTGAAATATGCCAAAATTGAGTTTATGTCTTGACAAAATGTTAAAACTTTATAACCAGCTGAAATATCTAAAAACTTTATAAATACACAGATCAGATTTGCTAATAGAGAACTCTCTTGTGTAACATTTCAGTTAATACACACTTACCCTCAATGCATGCAGTTCTGAGTTCTGGTGCAACTGCTGTTGTGGGTTAAACCTACATTAGTCTCAGTGTGGTGTGACCCTCCTCGAAGACCAGTTCAGGTCCCTGCCACAATAGGTCCCTATAGTTTGGAGTTTTAAAATTCAGCCAGCTGGTTGAAATAGAGCCCAAAGTGCCCTGGGCTTCTCCAGGTAGATAAGCAACCGGGACACAGACAGTGTGTAAGCAGTGATCTTAAAAATACCTAGGATACATGAATTTATTTGCTCTTCTTGGAGTCCTTTCCTGACAGCAGAGAACATGAACTCCCCTCTACAGGGATAAAGGAGCTGACTACAGCACTAACACTAGTTGCCTACGTTGCTTACACCAAGTATTACCAGCAGAACACTCTTGGGAAAGTGTGCCCGAGAATCAATGCAGTGGGCTGCTCCTCAAGAAAACCAGCAAAAAGCCCCACATGCACCACATCTACTGGCCATAAAGTTCTGCAAAGCTTTAGCTCTAGTGGAAATAGCATCAGGTCTATTTTAAGAAACAGAGCAGAGCACATCATGTTAAAATTCACTGGCCAAGGTCCAAACATTCCTCATGGCAGGCAAGAAGTAACTCTGAAGAGGACTGATCTGAGGGGTTGAGTAGCCATATCACAGCAGCAAAGTGCACACAGCATACACTAGAGACAATTCTTGAAGCACCAGGCCCTGGACATTATATGATTTCTTCATAAAGCCATTACTTTCAGAAGCAAGAAACATAACAGGCTTTCCTAACATACAAGAAGACAGAGACTTAGACAAAATGGCAAGATGGAGTAATTGGCCCCAAAAGAAAGAACAAGAAAAGGTCACTGCCAGGAATTTAATTGAAACAGATATACATAATATTCCTGATCCAGAATTTAAAGCAACAATCATAACAATACAAGTTGGGCTTGAGAAAAGCATAGAATACACCAGGGAGTCCCTTACCACAGAAACAAAGGACATAGAAACTAGTTAGACCTTAATGAAAAATGGAATAACCAAGATTTGAATGTGACTGGATTTAATGACCACAGAATGGAAGAAGCAGAGGAATGAATAAGTGATACAGAAGATAGAATTATAAAAAATAAGGAAGCTAATCAAAAGAGGGAAAGAAAAGTTTTGAATGATGAAGGTAGACTAAGGGCACTCAGTGACTCCATCAAATGTATTAAACTCCATATCATAGGAATCCCAAAAGAAGAAGAGAAAGAAAAGGGGGCAGAAGGTTTATCTGAGCAAATTATAGCTGAAAACTTCCCAAATGTGGGGAAGGAAACAGACTTCCAAATCCACAGAGTACACCTATCAAAATCAACAAAAGCAGGCCAACACCAGCACACATTGTAGTTTAATTTGCAAAATACAAAGATTAAAAAATCCTAAAAGCAGCAAGACAAAAGAAGTCCTAATTTACTAGGGAAGATAGAAAAGGTTGGCAGATCTCTCTATAGAAACTTGGCAGGCCAGAAGAAAGGGGTATATATAATATAGTCATCATGCCAAATGGGAAAAATCTGCAGTCAGGAATACTCTATCCAGCAAGGCTATTGTTCAGAATAGAAGGAGAAATAAAATTTCCAAGATAAACAAAAACTAAAGGAGTTTATGACTACTAAACCAAAACTGCAGGAAATATTAAAGGAGACTCTCTGAGTGGGAAAGAAAGACCAAAAGTGACAAAGTCTAGAAAGGAACAGAAAAGATCTTAAGAAACAACAACAGGACATGTAACAAAATGGTAGTAAATTCACCTGTATCAGTAATTACTCTGAATGTAAGTGTACTAAATGCTTCAATCAGAAGACATAGGATGTCAGAATGGATTAAAAACAAAACAAAACAAAAAAAAAAAAAACAAGACCCATCTATATACTACCTACAAGAAACTTAGTATAGATCTAAAGACACCTGCAGAGTGGTAGAGAGTGGATACAGAAACATTTATCATGCAGATGGATGTCACTGGAAAGTCAGAGTAATAATACTTATATCAGACAAACTAGATTTAAACACAAGACTGTAACAGAGATGAAGAAGGGCACTATATCACAAGAAAGGAGACTATCCAACAAGAAGATCTAACAATTGTATATTTATGACCCACCTTGGAAGCACCCAAGTATATAAAATAATTAAATACAAACATAAAGGAACTCATTGGAAATAATACAATAATAGGAGGGGACTTTAATGATCCACTTACATCAGTGGAGAGATTATTATCTAAGCAGAAAATTAACAAGGAAACAATGGCTTTGAATGACACACTGGACCAGATGGACTTAATATATTCAGAACATTTCATCCAAAAGCAGAAGAATACACATCCTTTTCAGGTGCACATGGGGCATTCTCAGGAATAGATAACATACTACATCACAAGTCAGGCTTCAACAAGTACAAAAAGATTGAGAGCATACTGTGCATATTTTCCAACCACACGATGAAACTTGAAGTTAACCACAAGAAAGGAACTTGGAAAGACCACAAATAAATGGAGGTTGTTAAAGAAAATCCTACTAAAGAATGAATGGGCCAACCAGGATATCAAAGAAAAAAAATAAAAAATACATGGAAACAAATGAAAACGGAAACAAAATTACCTAAAACCTCTGGGATGCAACAAAAGCAGTCATAAGAGGGAAGTATATACCAATAGAGGCCTGCCTCATGAAGCAAAACAAATCTCATATATACAGCCTAACCTTAGGTTAAAGGAACTAGAAAAAGAACAAGTGAAGCCAAAAGTCAGCAGAAGAAGGGAATTAATTAAGATTAGAGCAGAAATAAATGATATAGAAACAAACAAAAATACCCAGTGAAAGTGATCAATGAAACCAGGAGCTGGTTCCTTGGAAAAATTTATAAAATTGATAACCCCCTATCCAGACTTATCAAAAAGAAAGGAGAAAGGACCCAAATAAAGTCACAAATGAGAGAGGAGACATCACAACAAATACCACAGAAATACAACCAATTATAAGAGCATATTATGAAAAACTCTATTCCAACAAATTGGACAATCTGGAAGAAATGGTTAAATTACTCAAAACATTAACTATCAAAACTGAAAAAGTAAAAATAGAAAACTTGAAGAGACCAATAACCAGCAAGGAAATTGAATAGGTAATAAAAAATCTTCCAACAAACAGAAGTCCAGGTCTGGATTGCTTCCCAGGTGAATTCTACCAAATATTTGAGGAAGATTTAATATCTATTCTTT
The DNA here is from genome assembly GCF_022355385.1 of Mustela nigripes. NCBI lineage: Eukaryota > Metazoa > Chordata > Mammalia > Carnivora > Mustelidae > Mustela > Mustela nigripes. The sequence continues at coordinate 145,869,861 of NC_081559.1, forward strand.
TCAAACTGTTTTAAAAAAAAATAGAAATGGAAGGAAAACTTTCAACATCATTTTATGAAGCCAGCATTACCAATATTGCAAAATTGGACAAAGACTTCACTAGAAATAAGAACTACAGGCCAATATCCCTGATGAACATGAATGCAGAAATTCTCAACAAAATACTAGCAAATTGAATCCAACAGCACATTAAAAGGATCATCCACCACAATCAAGTGGGATTATTTTTTATTCGCACCAATAAGTGTGATTTTCACCAGTAAGTGTAGTTCAATATTTGCAAATCAATCAATGTGATATAGCACATTAATAAAAGAAAGGATATGACCCCCTATGATCCTCTCAATAGATGCAGAAAAGAGATTGATAAAGTACACCATGCATTCTTGGTAAAAACCCTAAATGAAGTAGAGATAGAGGGAAGATACCTCAGCACCATAAAAGCCATATACAAAAGACCCACAGCTAATATCCTCAATAGGGAAAAACTGAGAAATTTTCCTCTATGATCAAGAACAAGGAAAGGATGTACACTCTTACCGCTATTAGTTAACACAGTACTGGAAGTACTAACCTCAGCAGTCAGACAACAAAAAAATGTAAAAGGCACCTAAATCAACAAGGAAGAAGTCAAACTTTCACTATTTGTAGGTACCATGATATTGTATACAGAAAACCCAAAAGACTCCATCAAAATCTGCTGGAACTGATAAATGAATTCAGTAAAGTCATAGAATACAAAATCAACATATAGATTACATTTCTACACACCAATAATGAAACATTAGAAAGAGAAATTAAGGAATCAATCCCACTTAACATTGCATGAAAACCATCAGATATCTTGGAATACATCTAACCAAAGAGGTGAAAGACTTGAACTCTGAAAAGTATAAAACACTGGTGAAAGAAATTAAAGATGACACAAAGAAATGGAGAGATATTCCATGCTCATGGATTAGAAGAAAGAATACTGTTAAAATGTCTCTACTGCCCAAAGCAATGTACACATTTAAAGTAATCCGTCTCACAATACCATCAGCATTTTCCCCAGAACTAGAACAAACAATCCTTGAAGAGCTGGAGACATCACACTGTGGACTTCCAGCTTATATGACAAAGCTGTATTGATCAAAACAGTATGGTACTGGCACAAAACCAGGCACCCACATTAATGGTACAGAAAAGAAAACTCAGAAATGAACCCACAACTATATGCAAGTAATCTTCAACAAAGCAGGAAAGAATATCCAATGGGGAAAAGATAGTCTCTTCAACAAGTGGTTTAGGGAAAACTGGACAGCAACATGCAAAAGAATGAAACTGGACCACATTCTTATACCATACACAAAAATAAATTCAAAATGGATGAAACACCTAAATATAAGACAACATAAGACAGGAAATCATCGAAATCTCAGAGGATAGCACTAGCTGTAATCTCTTTGGTATCAACCATAGCAGCTTCTTACTAGAGAGATCTGAGGCAAGGAAAACAAAAGCAAAAATAAACTGTTGGGACTTCATCAAGATAAAAAGCTTCTGGATATCAGAGGAAGCAATGAACAAAATTAAAAGGCAATCTTCAGAATGGGACAGAATATTTGTAAATGAAGTATCTGTTAAAGGACTAGTATCCAAAATTTATGAAAAACTTATCAGACTCAACACCCAAAAAACAAATAATCCAGTTATGAAATGGACAGAAGACATGAGCAGACATTTTTCCAAAGAAGACAAACAGTTGGCTAATAAACATATGAAGAAATGTTCAACATTATCCATCATCAGGGAAATAAAAATCAAAACTGCAATGAGGTATCACCTCATACCTGTCAGAATGACTAAAATGAACAACACAGGAAACACCAGATGTTGTTGAGGATGAAAGAAAGGGAACACTCTTTGACTGTTGGTTGGAATTTGATCTGGTTCAGCCACTCTAGAAAACAGTATGGGGGTTCCTTAAAAAGTTAATAACAGAACTACCCTATTATCCAGAAATTGCACTATAAGGTATTTACCCAAAGGATACCAAAATACTGATTCAAAATGATATATGCATCCCGATGTTTATAGCAGCATTTTCAGCAATTACCAAATTATGGAAGGAGGCCAGATGTGAAAGCACTGATGGATGGAAAGAAGAGGTGGTGTATATATACAATGAAATATACTCAGCCATAAAAAAGATTATCTTTCCATTTGCAATCATGTGGATGGAGCTAGAGAGTATTAAGTGTAATAAGTCAGCTGGAGAAAGACAGGTACCATAATATTTCACTCATATGTGGAATTTAAGAAATGTAACAGATGAACATAGGGAGAAAATAAGAGTAAGGCACACCTTAAAAGAGACTTTTAACTATAGAGAACAAACAGGTTGCTGGAGAGGAGGCCTATGGAAGGATGGGTTATATGGGTAATGGATTCTTAAGGAGGGCACTTTTGATGAACACTAGGTCTTTTATGTAAGCAGTGAATGATAATTCAAACTATGCTTGAAACTAACACTACACTGTATATTAACTAGCAGGAATTTACATAAAAATTTGGAAGACAAAAAAGATCTGCAGGATTTAGGGGTGCCTGGCTGAGTCAGTGGTGTTTGTGACTCTTGGTCTTGGGGTAGTGAATTGGAGCCCCACATTGGGTGTAGAGATTACTTAAAAATAAAATCTTAAAAAATATTGAAAAAGAGAATCTCAAGGATTAAAGGGTCTTTAAACCATCCATTCCAATTCTTCATACTTGAATATAAACTATAATGTGTAATACAAAGAGTCAATTCAGATTTGTTTAAACTCTTCTAGTGATGGTGATGTAGTACTTCCTGAGGTTGTCCACTCTTTCTGGTTTGCTCTGACCAAATACAGGTCCCTCCCTTTGAGTTCATTTCAGTGTCCCCTGGAAAGACATACTTCTGAAGCTGTATTACATCAAAGTCAACCAGAAAAAAATCAATTAACAAGTATTTTTTAATAATGTTTATGTTATTCCAAGGCTAACCAGAAGTGTAAAATAACCTAGACAAGTGAGATAACATGAAAAATAAGTAAGTTAATTCTGCAGACTGTATAAATTATCATAACTTTAGTAAATATTAGGATTAGAAGATAACATTTATAAGATTGGTAGAAAGGGAAAGCAGAGGTATCCAGAGTGAGATCGTACAGTATGTGTTTTACTCTGTCTTATTTCACCTAGAGTAATGTCGTCAGGGTCCATCTATGTTGTAGAAGATATTGGGATTTCTTTCTTTCTCATAAGGAATAATATTCCATTATATATATGTATTCCAATATGTATGTGTATACATACATATAATGTATTCTCACCAATGTATACATACACATACATATGATGCACTTTATCTTTTTTATCCATTTAATCATAGACAAGTTTGTTGCCAAATCTTCGCTATTGTAAATAATGCTACAGTGAATATGGTTGTACAGATATCTTTCTAGGAACCTGACTTTGTTTCTTTAGATATATATCTGGAAGTAGGTTTGTTGCATTATATAGTGGTTTTATTATTTATTTTTTTAAGGTACCTCCATACTATTTTCCTCAGTGGTTGCACCAATTTATATTTCCACCAGTGGTGCACAAGTTTCCCTTTTTTCCATGTCCTCATGGACATCTCATTTCTTTCTCTCTCTCTCTTTTCTTTCTTTAAGTAATAGCCATCCTAATAGATGTGAGGTGATATACCATATGGCTTTGATTTGCATTTCCCTGAAGATTAGTGATACTGAGCATCTTTTCATATGTCTATCAGCCATTTGTATGTTTTTGGAAAAATGTTTATTCAGGTCCCCTGCCTATATATAAATCAGGTTGTTTGTTACTGAGTTTTGTAATCTCCTTATACATTAATCCCTTTGCTCTCATATCTAAAAAATCAACTTATATCTATAAAGTCTACTTTAAGTTGGTAACAACTGGTTTGATCTCATTCTAAAACTCTATTTTTAGCTCCCACCATGTTTTGCTTTCAGCATCACATTTTATATTTATCTTGTGTAACCTTAACTAATTATTGTAGTTACAGTTATTTTTACTACTTTTGTCTTTTTTTTATATTTAATTTTAATTTTTTTTTATAGACATGTAATTTTATCCCCAGGGGTACAGGTCTGTGAATCGCCAGGTTTACACACTTCACAGCACTCACCAAAGCACATACCCTCCCCAATGTC
>NC_081559.1:145879065-145900588 GCF_022355385.1 Mustela nigripes
ATCTCTCGAGAGGGTTTCTCTAATATCTTCCATGCCTTTTTCGAGCCCGGCTAGAACCTTGAGAATTGTCATTCTGAACTCTAGATCTGACATATTACCAATGTCTGTATTGATTAGGTCCCTAGCCTTTGGTACTGCCTCTTGTTCTTTTTTTTGTGGTGAATTTTTCCACCTTGTCATTTTGTCCAGATAAGAGTATATGAAAGAGCAAGTAAAATAGTAAAAGTGTGGTAACAACCCCAGGAAAATATGGCTTAACTAATTCAGAAGAGATCCCACATCTTGAGGGGGGAGAAAGGGGTAAAAAGAGTTTCAAAATGAAAGAAAGAAACAAAAAAGAAGAAAAGAAAAAAAAAGAAAATAATTTAAAAAAGGAAAACGAATAAAGAAACATATAAAAAGGAAAAAATATATATTAGATAAACTAGTTAAAAAATGTTAAAAAAGAAAAGGGTAAAAGTTTAAAAAAAATATTAGCAGAAGAAGAGAAAAAAAATGAGAAAGAAAAAGATTAAATTAACTGCAAGACAAAAAAAAATCACAGGGGAAAAAAAAGAAAAGAAAAGAAAAAAAAAATCACAGGGAGAAATCCATGAGTTCTGTGCTTTGCTTTTTCCTCCTCTGGAATTCTGCTGCCCTCCTTGGTATTGAAACCGCACTCCTTGTTAGGTGAAGTTGGTCTTAGCTGGATTTCTTGTTGATCTTCTGGGGGAGGGGCCTGGTGTAGTGATTCTCAAGTGTCTTTGCCCCAGGCAGAATTGTACCGCCCTTACCAGGGGCTGGGCTGAGTAATCTGCTCTGCTTTGCTTTCAGGAGCTTTTGTTCCCTGAGCGCTTTCCGTAGAGTTCCGGAGGACGGGAATACAAATAGCGGCCTCCTGGTCTCCAGCCCGGAGGAGCCGAGAGCCCGGGGGCCCCACTCCTCAGTGCGCCCTCAGAGAACAGCACCTAGTTACTCCCATCTGCCTGACCTCCGGCCGCGCTCCAATTCACTGCGCCTGCGACAGGTTCAAGGTAACCCTGAGCTGCGAGCTTACTGCGGCTCTGTCTCTGCAGCTGGCTTTCCTGTTCCAATATGCGCAAGCTCTGCGACACTCAGATATCCCTGATCCTTCTGTGACCCTGCGGGACCTGAGGCCACGCTCACCCCGCGTGGGCTTCACCCCGGTTTAGCCTCTGGAGCGATGTCCCTCAGCGGAACAGACTTTTAAAAGTCCTGATTTTGTGCGCCGGCCGTTGCTCTGCCGCTTGCTGGGAGCCGGCCCCTCCCCCTGGGTTTTATCTTCCCATCGCTTTGGATTCACTTCTCCGCCCGTCCTACCTTTCAGAAAGTGGTTGTTTTTCTGTTTCCAGAATTGTTGTTCTTCTTCTCTTCAATCTGCTGATGGATTTGCAGGTGTTTGCAATCTTTAGATAAGCTATCTAGCTGATCTCCGGCTAGCTGAAGTAGTCTCAGCCTGCTACTTCTCTGCCATCTTGACTCCTCCCCCCACTACTTTTGTCTTTTAATGTTCATACTAGTTTATGTGATTAATCCACTATCTTCAACAAATATTTATCTTTATAGTGAGATTTATTCTTTATATATTTTCTTGCTACTAATTAGTGTTCTTTCTCTTTAGCATAAAGAAGTCCTCTTAACATTCCTTGTAGGGCAAGTTTAATGATTATCAATTCCGTTAGCCCTTGCTCTGTCTGAAAAACTCTCTTATCTCTCCTTCATTTCTGAATGATAACTTTGCCAGATAGAATATTCTTGTTAGAAGGATTTTTTTTTTCTTTCAGCACTTTGAATATATTGTGCCACCTTTTTCTGACCTGCAAAGTTTCTGTTGAAAAATTTGCTGATAATCCTACAGGGGTTCCCTTGTACATAACAAGTTGTTTTGCCCTCGTTACTTTTAGGGTTCTCTACTTGACTTTAATTTTGGACATTGTAATTATAATACATCTTGATGTGAGGTCTCTCTGAGTTTATCTTGTTTGGAACTCTCTGGAATTCCTGGAACTGAGTATATGTTTCCTTCCCCAGGTTAGGGAAGTTTTCTGCCATTATTTCTTCAAATAATCTTTCTGCTCCTTTTTGTCTCTTTTCTATTTTGGGGACCCTTACAATGCTAATTTTAGTCTCCTGATGTCATCCTATTAGTCCTTAGGCTATCTTCACTTTTTTCCATCCTTTTTTCATTTTGCTATTTGAGTAGATGAGTTCCACAGCCTTGTCTTTGAATTCACTGATATTTTCTTCTGCTTCATCTAGTCTTTGTTGAATCCTTTCATGTATTTTTCAGTTCAATTATTGCAGTTATTGTATTCTTCAGCTCTATGGCTTCTTTTTGGTACATCCTTATATTTTCTACCTTTTGTTGAAATTCTTGCTGTGTTCCTCTGTTTTCCCAAATTTGATGATTTCCTTTATGACCATTATTTTGGACTCTTTATCACATAAATTATTTATCTCTGTTTCATTAAGGTTTTTTTTTTTTTTTTGGAAGTTATATCTTGTTCTTTTGTTTGGAACACATTCTGTTTCTTCATTTTCTCTGTATTGGTTTCTTGAAGGGGTGGCCTTGTGTAGGAGAGGAACCTTGTTGTTCAACATTTCCCTACCTCTTGGTTGTCTTTGAAACCTAGTGTTTATCCAAGAGGCCTATTACTGCTTTTTAACCTCTCCCTGTATTTGAAGATGTACTAAGACCTGTGTTTGTTTCAAAAGGATGGATCTCAGTGAGCTTCTAAATTCAGGTTGATTGGAAGCCAGGCCCTCAGGCATTAGTTTCTATATAATACAAATATATACAGTCCCATGGGACTACAAACACAGGCTCCACTAACCACCAACCCAGGTGATCTAGAGGTGTCCCCTTTGTTGCAGTTATAGAAATCAGGGCTCCAGGTGAGTGTATAAGCTGTTTCCTATTAGATACTGGTGAGCTACAGTGAAGCAGAGGGAAGTAGGATGGCATCTATCAGCCTCTGTTTCCTGATAGCTATTCCTTAGGCCCCTAAACATGCACCAAACCTGAAGTCTGTCCCTCAGACTGAAGCTCCAGGACAGAAAATAGGCCTCTTTCATAAATAGAATGGGATGGTGTTTCACTGCTCTCTGTGTAGTGCCCTGGGACTAGTAGCCTATCAAGAACTATCTCTATAAGTGTTATAGTTTCATGGGACCCAAGAACACAAGCCTCTGGCCACGAGAGCCAGGTGATTAACGTATGTTCTCTGGGTGGCAGGCACAAAATCTGGGGCACCAGATGCATGTAAGAGCTCTAGTTCAGGAAACAGTGACACTCTAGAGTGCAGCAGAAGGGGAGCATAAGGATAGTTTCCACCCTCTGAAGTCTCTAAAAAGTATTACTCTTTGATGTGTATTTACTTAGAATTCTGCCCTTAGGGCTGCAGTTGTGATTAGTTAATAGGTCTTTTTTATGAAAAGACTAAGTTCTTGGCTCTGTTGCCTCTTGATATGCCCTGGAGGTGGTAGCTGTTTAAAAGCTCTTTCTTTGTTGATTCAGTCCTATGGGACCCTTGAGTGTAAGCCCCTCTGGCAGCCAGAACCAGGCCATGTAAAGCTGTTCTCTGGTGGTGGTGATAAAAATCAGGTTGCCAGGTGAGGATATTATATAAGCTAATTCCCAGAATATACTGGTGCGCTATATTGAGGCAGAGAGAGAGAACATAAAGATGGTGTCTGCCAACCTATGTTCCCTGACAGCGTGTAAATAGACCACAAAATACACATCAAATCAGAAGACTGGCCCTCAGGCCAAAGATCCTGGACAAACAAATAGGCCTCTTTCATAGGAAGATAGGTGGTATGTTTTAGTTTGCTGTCTGTGCAGTGCCCTGGGGTGATAGCCTGCCAAGAACTGTCTCTCAGATTGTTACAGTCCTGTGGGACCCAGGAACAAAAACTACCCTAGTCTTGAGAGCCAGGTGATCAAGGGATGTCCTCTGGGTAGCAACCACAAAAATCAGGGCATTAGATATGTGTAAAAGTTCCCTTTCAGGAAGTGCTGGTGCTTTCAAGCATGGCAGAGGGAAAGCATGTAGATGGCTTGTACTGGTTATAGCAAGACATGGGGAGGCAGTTTATAATGATGGTGCTCTCTGGAAAAAGAAAAAACAAAAAGAGAAAATAAGAAAAAGAAATTTTAAAAAGAATGATGCCCACTGACTATAGCAAGGCAGAACGAGAGTGTGAAAATGGTGCCTGCTAGTCTCCATCATGGAATATTCTAGCAGATATATATGTATATTTACACATATATATACATATACATATATGTGTGTGTGTGTGTGTGTGTGTGTGTGTGTGTTAAATTAGATGCCTGTTCTTTAGTCTTGCACTTTAATTTAAGCAAATGAGCCTCTTTCACTTACAGTCTGGGTGCTGTCAGCTGCACTAGAGCTGGGCAGGTGAGTATAAGCTTCTGAACCCTTTAAGAGCTATTTCTCAACTTACTAATCTTGTGGGTTTGGTGGATGTTTTGGGGGTTCTTCTCTCAGGTATAGGTCTTAAAAGTTGGAGTGCTTGAGGTGTGCGGTTCAAGGCCTTCATTCCTCAGATAGATGCTCCAGGTTTTGAGTTTTCTCCTGTTTGGTGGCATGTTATGTCAAGGATGGGGTTTATGGTGAAATTGTGTCCCGGTCTCCCCTAACTGCTGCAGTGTGGTTTACTCTCATTTTTTCCAGTGTGTAGTTGTTGCTTGGCCACGCTTGGTCTTTTTAGAAGAGTGTTCCATATGTAGCTGTAAAAACTCAGTGTGTCAATGACAGGAGGTGAGTTCAGGATATTCTTTTTTTTTTTTTTAAAGATTTTATTTATTTATTTGACAGAGAGAAATCACAAGTAGATGGAGAGGCAGGCAGAGAGAGAGAGAGGGAAGCAGGTTCCCTGACGAGCAGAGAGCCTGATGCGAGACTCGATCCCAGGACCCTGAGATCATGACCTGAGCCGAAGGCAGCGGCTTAACCCACTGAGCCACCCAGGCGCCCAGTTAAGGATATTCTTAAATAAGATCTAAGTAAAGGATGTCTTGTTGATGTCACTGTCAGAACTCTTAAACTCTATGTATAGCTTAAGTAAAGGAAATTAATTTATATTATTTAGAGATTAATTTCAAATATATTAAATTTTTATAGAAAGAAATTTGTCTACAATATTATTTTCCATAAATTAATAAGTTCCAAAGAACAATGATATTTTATACCAACATTTTTATGCAATAATAATATAGAAAAAATCACCATTTTAATACCACTTGTAGCATATAAATTAGTACCAAAACATAGATAATGATTTGTATTCAGAACATAAATAATTTTGAGTTCCCCATTGCATAGTAAATAGGAATTTTCAAAGAAATATGAAAAACTATTACTGGATCAAGTGTTCCTTAGAAAAAGTAGTACTCAGACATGCAAAGTGATTCAAACTGTATTTCTTATAATTGACAGAGTTTCCTCATAACTATGCATCTCAAAGACCACCAGCGAGAACAAACTTACTGTTTGTTATTTAAAATTTTTCTTTTTAAGATGATTTCTTTTCCTTTTATAGTTTTCCAGTCTTTTTTATCACTCTTTCCATTAATTTCTCCATCTTGAGTAGCTATGGGTTCTTGCAGCACAGTAAGAGGGGTCTCAGATCTGATTGGGTGTCATTGAGAATCTTTCTGGGTCTTCTGTTTGTGGCCTCTGAGGTACCAGTATTACTTGTCAAGCTGGCCTCATCCCCCCTTGCTGAAGTCTATGAACTGTCTCCTTCTTTATTCTTTCTCACTCCACAATTAGGACCTAATAGTTCCCTCCACTGATTCAGTCCCACCACTCTTTCCCTGGTGCTGCATATTTTAACACAGCCTGGCTCTCATTGATTTTTTTTTTCCTCTCATTAATTTTTAGCTTTGGTAGTCTACTTTCAGCTTCTGTTCATACATGTTTGTCTCTCTGGTATGGCAGCATTGGACAGCTCATTTGCCAAAATATAATTACCCCCTTCAGATTCTTGAGAAATGGACCCTTTGCAAAACAGTCTCTTCTCTGGGTGTCAAATGGGAAATGTAGCAAAACTTCTTCTGCTTTTATTTCTTTAAGCTATCCAACAAATCTCTTCCCATGGGAATCTCTATTGGGTCAAGGAGGTCAAGACATACTTCTTCCTTCACTTTCTACTCACTATCCGTTTATCAAGGCCAGGTTTTCCACATATCCTCCCATCTGGTTTTCCACTTCTCTTTCCTGAGGTGGCATTTTACATGTCATCTTCTTAAGATATACATGGAACAGAGAGAGAAAAATTGATTGAGACTTAAGAAACAAAGTGTTACAAAGCATGTTATGCCTTTTTTTAAATCGACCTGCTATAATATGAGTTGATAAAATAAGACATGAAATAAGCCTTGCCAAACTCCCAAACATTTTGTGAATGTATCACAATTTCAAAATGTTCATCTTTTTAATGTTCTATAACAGCTTTTAGCTATATAAATGGATTACAAGTTTGGAGTCTTCATTACAAATCCTTGAGTTTATCTTATTTGTTTATACCTTCTCACTTTCTGCCTCTGGATTTAAAACACATATCCTCAAGAACAGAGATTTACAATAAATCTAAGACCCTCAGCTCCTGAAATAGTGTTCAGGGACTATAGACACTTATTTATGGAGTAAATGAATAAGCTAAGAATATTGTGGTAACTCTCCAACACATTAACAACTACTTTCACACCAAGATTTCTACAGTAAGAAAGAAAAAGAAAATGAAATAGAACTTTTGTTCTCTTTCAAAATATTCTGAATTAATCTGTCTTAAAGAACTGAAAGCATCCCATTATCATCTAGAAACAGCTTCTTTAAAGTATTCATAACCTGAGTAAATTCAATGTAGTAATTCTAGAATTTACATTTACATTTACATCAAGCCTGCTTACTTTCAAGGTAGCTATTGCTCTGAGTCCCTTTCTTCATTTGCAAAATTTAGTTATTTATTCAGGTATTGGTCCTCTGTAAAGTATTTTAATATTATAGGGAAAGTCCTGTATTGCTTAACATGTAAATAAAGGTCAAAAGAAAATTAGCCTTTATTATTAAATAGAATTTATCTAAGTGTTTATTTATATTCTTATCCTAACATGATATCACATTGTGGTCCTTAGTAACTATAGAATATGTATTTTAGAGTTTACATAGCATTTTTACACATTGTTTCACTTGCTACTCTGTATAGCTCGCATATTATTCACAATTCTTGATAGTAAAACAAATAAATGGTAACTTTGCTACCACAGAATTACTTTGGTTAATTAAAAAACATAGCACAGACATTTTAACGTAAGAAAAATTGAAATGGAGAAAGGAGGAGAGAATGGCCAGACATGTGGAAGGAGAGCTGTGCAGGTAGAAAATGAAGATTGTTAAAGAAAAAAAAAAAAAAGTTTTTGTCTTCTCATTCACGCAAAAATGCAACAGTTTAGGAAACATTGATTCTTAACTTTGTACGTAGCAAATATATATAAGGTCCAAGCTAAAAAGTTAGAGTGCTCAGCAAATATCAATTATGAAATGATGATAAGTAAATACCAAGTATAAAATGAAACCCTAACCAAACTCTGACTAGAGTGTTGGTAAAGGCTGATGATTGGCTGTTCATAATTGTTGAACCCATACACTTACCCCTGACTAATAAGTGCCATTAGCAGTTTAATATCAACTAAGAAGGCAAGGTACATTCATTTGCAGACACTGTTTCAGAAATTGCAAGCATTGTAAAATGACTTTTTGGGAAATGCATTAAAAAACAATCATTACTTTCTGTTTGGACACACAATGTATAAAGATATAATTTTGTGACATTAACAACCAAAAGGTGTTGGGGACAATTTTAAATGATCAGAATTATGTGTGTTATGGAAGTGAAGCTGACAAAATTGGATTTTTTTTTAAGATTTTATTTATTTATTTGACACAGAGAGAGAGATCACAAGTAGGCAGAGAGTCAGGCAGAAAGAGAGAGAGAAGCAGGCTCTCTGCTCAGCAGGGATGCTGAGGCAGATGCAGGGCTCGATCCCAGGACCCTGAGATCATGACCTGAGCCAAAGGCAGTGGCTTAATACACTGAGCCACCCAGGCGCCCCAAAATTAGGGTTTTGTAACGTTATAATATTAATGTAATCCCCATGGTAACCACAAAGAGAATAGTTATAGAACATATACAATATGAAATGCAAAAAGAATTAAAATGTTTTACTATAAAAAAAATCAGCTGCACAAAGAGGCAATAATGCGGGAAAGTGAGGTACAACAAGTTATAAGACATATAGAAAACAGATAAAACATATAGAAAACAAATGACAGAAGCAAATCACTCCATATCAGTAATTACTTTAAATGTAAACAAATTGAATTACCTAATCAAAAGACAGGTATTGGTAAGTATAAAAAAGATGACAGATATATATGGTATCTGCAAAGACTCACTAAGGTGCAAAGAGAAAATTGGCTGAAAGTAAAAGGATGGGAAAAAATACTCCTTGCAAATTGTAACCAAAAGGGAGCAGGGGTAGTTATCTCAAATTAGACAAAATATACTGTATTAAGAAAAGTTCAAAGAAGTATATTATATATTAATAAAAAGATTCAGTACAGTAAGAAGGTTAAATTATAAACATTTATACACCTAATAGCAGACCAATAAAATATATAAAGCAAAAATTGAAGGATTGATGGGAGAGATAGATATTTCTATAATGATAATGATTGCAGTATCCCACTTACAATAATGGATAGAATGACCAGACATATAAATAAGGAAATAGTGGACTTGAACAGCACAATAAACCAAGTAGATCTGACCAATATATATAGACAACTGAACCCAACAACAGTAGTACATGCATTCTTAGGTGCACAGGGGACATTCTCCAGGATAGACTATATGTCATGTCACAAATTAGGTCTCAGTATATATAATAGGACAGATATCATACAGAATTATCTTCTTTGACCACAGAAAGGTAAAGTTAGAAATCATTAACAGAAGGGAAATTTTAAAATTAGCACATTTGTGGAAATTAAAGAATAGATTCTTAATCAGCGAATTGAAGAAGGGATAATAAGAGAAATTAGAAAATACTTAGAGATGAATGGAAATGAAAGCTTAACATACCAAAATGTATGTGATGCAAAGAGGGTAGTGCTAAAATGGAAATTTATAACTATAAATGCTTACATTAAAAAGATAAAATATCTTAAAGCAATGAAATATCTTAAAGAACTAGAAAAGGAATGAAATAAACCCTCAAAGCCAGCAGAAGGAAGGAAATAATAAAGATTAAAGTAAATTGGAAGGGGAGATGAATCATGAGAGACTATGGATTCTGAAAAACAATCTGAGGGATTTGAAGTGGCTGGGGGGGTGGAAGGTCGGGGTACCAGGTGGTGGGTATTACAGAGGGCACGGATTGCATGGAGCACTGGGTGTGGTGAAAAAATAATGATACTGTTATGCTGAAAATAAATAAATGAAAGAAAAAAAAGATTAAAGTAGAAAGAAATGATACAAAGAATGGAAAAACAATCGAGAAAGTCAACAAAACCAAAGTTGTTCTTTGAAAACATCAACAAACGTGAGAAACCTTCAGCAAAATTATCTAAGAAAATAGAAAAGAGAATTATAAGAGAGTATTATGAATAGTTGTATCATAACCTAACAAGCTAACTTATATAAAAGACTCAAATTTCCTAGAAGCACAAATGACCATTCCTCATATTCCTAAGAAAGGATAGCATATGTCTAACTTAAGGTGGGAATGTAAATTGGTATGTGCATTATGAGAAACAGTATGGTAGTTCCTTAAAAAATTAAAATTAAATTAAAAATATAACTGCTACATGATCAAGCATTTCCACTTCTGGGTATTTATTATTGAGACTCATTTATTTGGGTTGTCTTCCCTGTATGTTAAATGAATCTTCAGAGTTGCCATATTCTATGTATGGTACATGAACTTTCCATCCTGGTTTTCATTATTTTGATGAAAATATAGCCTTTGCTCCAATTAACATCCATTCTTTGTGAGGAAGTGCTCCCTCCCCTCAAATATGTGCTCTGGGAAACTAGGGATTGGTTAGAATGGTGTGGAAAGATAAAGGTGTGGAAGTGTTTTTCAGTTCTAGCATGAAATCATTGAGTAGCCCTGGGCTTCTCTCGTAGATTGTAACATGCTCTGTCAGCTAAAGACTGATTTGTTGTTAAGTCAGAAATGCATGAATGAATAAGATGTAACATAAAGATAGAACATTTTGTTATGCAAGTATAAGTGGAAACCTCTGACTGCCAGTGTCGCATTATTCTCTGAGGCCTAATAAATGTAGAGAAGTGGAAAAAGGGAAAAGGACCAGAGGGAATGATTTATGATAAAATATTAGTTAAATTATATATTGATGCCTTGGCCAAACTTGAAGTAGTGTGGGAAGTGAGTAGAAATGGATCATATATTTTATTCCACTCAGTGCCAACTCAAATGTTCACACTGAAATTGCTTGGGGAAATGAAAAATTATGTGCTCCAATGCTACAATAAGGATGGTCACAGTCCTGCCATATTTGAAAATGTGGTGAAAATGACATTCTATCACTGATTTTACATGTGCGTTGTCTCCTTGGCTAGGTTGTAAACTGTGAAACAAGTATGTGTTTTCTCTAACACAAGGTTTAAAACTTCCTTTGATGTGATATCTTCTTTCCCTTTGTCAATCAACCTTATTCATCACTGAATTTTTTTGTACATTTCACAAATTCTCAAATTCTCTTTCACTTTCAGCTGTTATTCTCACCTTACAGAAATTATCATTGAAAGTTCTTTTTCTAATTATCTGATCTTGATTAGGGTTAAAGCTTAAAAAAAGTGCCAATTTGTATATTGAGAATTTTCTTCTAAAGGATAATTATTTTATGACCCCATTTTTAATAATGGGAACACAGTCTACATGAATTTTTTGTAGTAGGAAATACTTCGTTTAGTCAAAGTGTTCTTTAGATCAGGTATATTTTAATTTGGCATGCATACTTTGGCCAGACAAAAGGTTTGGCACAGTTTTGCATGTAAGAGATAAAACTGTAAGATCAGAGTATATGGGTTTCATATCACAGCCACACCATTTCCTACCTCTGTGATTTGAGGTAAGTTAATTAACTTCTAAGAGCCTCCATTTACTCATCTGTAATATAGAGATAATTCTACCTATGTAGTTATGTAATACAAGAATATCTGGCATATGGAAAAGTTTAGCTATTATTAAATGGATTCCTGAAAATCAAATAAAGAAGTGAAAATAATGGTGGTAGCCCTCAGTTATTTTAATTTATCTTAAGAAGAAATAAGTCAATGAGAAATCACCCAGTTCTAAATAGAGACTAAGGTGGGAGATGGGATTAACTAAAGAAGATTTCTCATCCAAGGCTTGGGGCTGCCATACTGTTTATTGGGTTTATCCAAATGGTAATCTGATTCTAAACTTGACACTTGTAACTTTCCTTTGTTAATATCATCTCTTCTACCAGTTACATTCGTATAGAGGAAGACAATCTACAGGTTGAAATAAATCTCCAGGGGCAGAGGTCTAGGGACCGATGTGGTTGGCACCATCACTCTGTTTTATCTTATTTATATTATTTTTAGTATTATTACTGGTTACACAAAAAATATGCTACTTTTTTTCACTTTTTGTTGCTTTTAATTGAGCATCATGTATGCTGTTGTTTTTATGCATGAACGCAATAGGTGGGATTGAAATAAGCCGCCTAAAAATTCCCCAGAACAGTCCATAAACCATTTTTAAGCATGCTTCATGCCTGGTTTATTACAACATCATCATAATTGATATCCTGCATTTTTCTCAGTTCTCCCACATGACTCTGGCTTGATCCTGACCCATCCATTAATCTCAAGGCCAGACATTACAACTGGGCTATCATCCTATCATCTTCAGCTTTACTTTGATAAATGTTCCTATATTCTCATAATACTTTGTCATCTCTTCTTCATCCTCACTGTTGCAACAGACAACTAATGGTTTTCCTGTTGGGGATTTTGTACTCTTTCATTCTGTTCACTGAACTTTTGTCGTAGTAGTTTTGCAAATGCCTTCTTGATCAAGTTACTGTCCTGTAAATATTTTTAAAATATTTAATAAAGTAAAAACTCCTTAATGTATCAAAATAAATGATTATTGATTTGTTTCCATTTATCAGCCTTATTCTTAGATGTGCTCTTCTTTGGGTGTTACATTTAGTTTCCCAAATAGGTGTATGTGTTTTAATGACTCTGATGAGATTTGGGTCATTTCTCTCTCTGTGCTTGGAATGCTAACAGGGATGAGCCTGATTGGGGTGTCTGCCTTGAGGTTAATGAGTGAGTGCATGATGGAGGAGTATTGTAGAGGGATATTATAGTGCTAATGTAGTGAACTAGGTTTGAAGTATTTTCCAGACTGGCTTACAAGCTAATTTGAGGAAGGAATAATTAACTTTTAAGACTTCACTTAAACCTCTAATATTTAGTATTCCCCCCCCCCCAACATTCTGTACCCATCCATAGGCATGGTCACTACTACCTCTGAGCCTCAGTTATATTTTATACAAAATGTCTCTCAAAGCAGTTTTTTATGCTTTTAGTTTTTCTCTTTTGATTCCTGTTGTTAATCTGATGTGTTGACTTGAATAAAATACAGTAAGATATTTGGTCAAACATTATTGTAGTAATGGTGTGAAAGCATTGTTAGATAAGATTAGTATTTAAATCAGGTTTTGAGTAAAGCAGATTTTTCTACATAATGTGGATGGGGTGGGCCTCATTCAATTAGTTGAAGGCCTTAGTAGGAAAAGACTCATCTCTCTGGAAGAAGGAGCACCTTTTCTAGCCAATAACCTTTGACTCAAACAGAAACTCTTCCATGGGTCTCCATCCTGCTGGCCTATGCTACAGGTTTTGTATTTGTCAAACATGCGCAGTCATGAGCCAATTTTAAAAATTCTGTCTCCCTGTTTGCCTTTCTCTATGTATCTATCTCCACCATCTTTCTATCTTATTTGCTCTCTTTCTCTGTAAACCTAATACATTCCCTAAAGGCAGCTTGAGGACAGGGCTATGACCTTTCATATCATCTAGCATTTTGCCTGGTATTCAAACTGATAAATAATGAAGCTATTCAGTTAATAAAATATCATTCACATTAACATTTTTAAACTGCCTCTTTCATCAGTTATCTTTAGTGTTTAATTATCTGCTCAAATAACTGCTAACATATCTCACTGGTGTCCTATTTCCACAACATTAGATGATGAGTCCTCTCTCTTCTATTTTATGCTTTTAAACTAACACCAGAAACTTCAATACATTAGTCACCCATTAGCCACAGGGATATGTTCCAAGACCCTTTGTGAATTCCTGTAAATACGAATAGTACCCAACCCCAGATATACTGTGTTTTTTCCTGTACATATATACCTATGATAAAGTTTAATTTATAAGTCAGGCACAGTAAGAGAGAGATTAATAACAATAACTAAAAATAGAATAATTATAACAATATACTGTAATAAACGTTATGTGAATGTGGTTTTTCTTTCTCCTCAAAATGTCTTATACTGTACTCACTCTTTTTCTTCTTGTGATGATGTGAAATGATAAAATACCTCTGTGATGAGACAAAGTGAGGGGAATGTAGGCATCGTGAAAGTAACATTAAGCTATTATTGACTTTTTTTTTTGTTAGTGTTCCAGGATCTTTTCTTAAAAATTTAATTTAATTTATTTTTTTTTTAATGTTCCAAAATTCATTGTTTATGCACCGCACCCAGTGCTCCATGCAATATGTGCCCCCCTTAATTTCCACCACCAGGATCACCCAACCACACACCCCTCTCTGCCCCAAACTCCTCAGTTTGTTTCTCAGAGTCCACAGTCTCTTATGGTTCATCTCCCTCTCCAATTTCCCCCAACTCACTTCTCTTCTCCATCTCCCAAAGTCCTTTGTGTTATTCCTTATGTTCCAATAAGTAAGTGAAACCATATGATAATTGACTCTTTCTGCTTGACTTATTTCACTCATCATAATCTCTTCTAGTCCTGCCCATGTCAGAAGGAGAGTCTTCTGCTTCCAGACCTCAGTTGACCATGGGTAACTAAAATCCATGAAACCATGGATTACATAAACACTGTACTCTGAGCACCTACTTTGTTCATTGTACCTTAACATACTTTGTACGTTCTTCCCTGCCTTTGCTCAGGCTCTCTTCCTTGCAGGGATATCTTTCACAACATCCATCTAGAGAATTTTGCCTCCACTTAATCCCATTTCTCTGAGATATCTCTTTCAATTCAGTTTTAAAGATCTATCTTCTTGCTTTAAAAGACTATTTCCAAAGCCATAAATTTCACCTATCATGCAGTGTCTTAGATTGCTGGTTATTCTCTGTGTTATTATATTAGTGCTAATATTTAAGGGCAAGTATTAGAAGTTAAAAATGTGTGAGTCTAAAACAAGATGAACTTTCCAGAGAATCTGGAGAAATTGAAATAGAGTATCATGGCAGCTTGTATTCTGATTTTACTATCAATATCATCTTAAAAGATGTTTTTGATAGATGCTTACAATAGGATTGAATTATTATAATTTATTTTTCAATCTTCACTAGAGTATTACTGGAGTTTTCTTTGCTCATGAAGTTTCTACCTGATCATAATCTCTGGTTCAAGGAGCTAAATTACTTTGTCTTTTAAAATAATACCCTTACTTTAAGGGAAAAAATGACAAGCTGGGAAGAAAGGGGGGAAAATCCATTTTATCTATCTATGTTTGTTGAGACTAAGGAATTGAATTTGTTTCTTTGAGGGTGTATGTATGTGCTTATGGCCTAAGAATTGTTTTTTGCTCAAGATATTCCAAATTTAAACCTTGGAAATATATAAAGGTAAAAATCAAAGGTAGGGTAACAAAGGAAACATTTAAATATATCCACAAAATACTATTGTAATTGGGATATTTAAGAAAGAAGAATAAAAGAAAAAGAGGCACTGATTTTGTGTGAAATTATTTTTTTGATAAGAATAATATTTAAATCAGTAGATTTTTAGTTCATAGCAAAATTGAGAAGAAAATTCAAAATTTCCCATATAGCCCTTGCTTCCACATATGTATAGCCTTTTTTATTATCAGTGTCCCCTACCAGAGTGGTATTTGTTACAACAATGAACACTACATTGACATATCATAATTACCCAAAGTCTGTAGTTTATATTTCATTCTTGGTGTTAATAAGTTCTGTGAGTTTGAACAAACCTAGAATGATATGTATCCATCATTATAGTATCATACAAAGTATTTTTACTTACCTAAGAATCCTTTGTGTTCCTTCTATTCTTGTCTGCTCCAACACACAACATCCTGACAATCACTAATATTTTTACTGCCTCTATAGTTTTGCCTTTTCTAGAAGTCAAACAGGTTTGTATAGTATGTAGCTTTTTCAGATTGGTTTCTTTTACTAAGAAATATCCATTTAAGTTTCTTCCATGTCTTTTCATGGCTAGATAGCTCTTTACATTTTAGCACTGAATAATATTCCATTGTCTGTATGTATCATAGTTTATTCATTCATTCCCCTACAAAGGACATCTCAGTTGCTTCCAAGCTTTGGAAGTTATTTAAAAAGCTGCTTATGAACATCTGTGTGAAGATTTATGTGTGGACATAAGTTTTTATCTCCTTTTGGTAGATACCAAGAAGCATTATTACTGGATTGCATAGTAAGATTATGTTTATTTTTGTAAGGAGTCACCTTATTGTCTTCCAAAGTGGCTGTGACATTTTGCATTCTTATCAGCAATGAATGAGAGCTCCTGTTGCTCCACATCTTTGTCCACATTTGGTATTGTCAGTATTTTGGATTTTAGCCATTCTAATAAATGTATATTTATTAGATATAATGTGTAATATGTGTACATGTGTAATAATATCTCATTTTTATTTTAATTTGCATTTCCCTGATGATAAATGATATAGAGCATCTTTTCATATGCTTGTTAGCCAGTGATACATCTTTATGGTAAGGTTTTTCTTAAGTTCTTTGACCCTTCTTTGACCAGGTTGCTTATTTTCTTATTGTTGCATTTTAAGATTTCTGTGTATATCTTGGGTAACAGTTTTGGTTTGTCTTTAATCATATGTGTCTTTTTGCAGATATTTTCCCCTGTGGCTTGTCTTCTCATTCTTTTGACATTGTGTTGCATAGAGCAAAAGTTTATAGCTTTAATGAAGTCCATCTCATCATTTACTTCTTTTGTGGTTTATGGTGGTGTATGTGAAAATTCATTGTCATACTCAACGTTATCTAGGCTGGTCAGTTGTAACAGCAACACTTGTTTAAAAGACTGTCTTTGTTCTATTGTATTGCTTTTCCTCCTCTAAGATTGATTGACTGTATATTTTGGGGACTTTTTCTGGGGCTATCTGTTCTCTTTGATCTTCTTGATCTTTTTATCTATTCTCTCATCAGCAACACACAATATTGGTTACTGTAGCTTTATAGTGAGTATTGAAGTAGGATAGTGTCAGTCTTCAAACTTGGTTCTTATCCTTCAAGATTGTATTAGATATTTTGGATTTTTTGCCTCTCCATATAAAGTTTAGAATCAATTTGTCAATATCCACAAAATAACTTGCTGAGATTTTTTTTAAAGAAGATTTTATTTATTTATTTGACAGAAAGAGAGAGAGCAAGCCTGAGCAGGGGAGAGGGGCAGAGGGAGAGGAAAAGCAGACTTCCCACTGAGCAGGGAACCTGATGTGGGGCTCAGTTCCAGAAGGCTGAGGTCATAACCTGAGCCAAAGGCAGACACTTAACTCACTGAGCCACCTCACCCCACTTGTTGAGATTTTTATTGGGATTCTGTTGAAACTACTAATAAAGTTGAGAAGAATCGACATGTTGACAATATTGAGACTTCCATCTATGGAAATTTATTTAGTTCTACATTTATTTAGTTCTTTTATTTTGCTCCTCAGTTTTATAATTTTCCACATATAGATCTTGTATGTATTTTGTTAGATTTATACCTCACTACTTCATATTTTGGAAGTGGTAATGCAAATGGTTGTGTGTTTTTAATTTTCAATTCCATTCGTTTGTTGCCAGTATATAGGAAAGTGATTTTGTGTATTAAGTTTATATCCTGCCACTTTACTATAGTCACTTATTAATTCTAAGAGGGTTTTTTTGTTGATTTATTGGGGTTTTTACATAGATAATCATATCATCTACAAACAAAGATGGTTTATTTGCCAATCTGTAGGCTTTTTACTTTTTGTCATATTGCATTAGCTGAGACTTCTAGTATGGTAAGGAAATACATGGTGGGAGGGACATCTTTGCCTACTTTCTGATCTGGAAAAACTTCAATTTTTTTACCCCTAAATAAAATGTTACCTGTAGTTTTTTTTTTCTAGATATTCTTGATCAAATTGAGGAAATTCCCTTCCATTCCTAGTTTTTATCATGAATAATTATTTGATTTTTGTAGCATGCTTTTTCTGCTTCTATTGATATGATCGTGTGATTTTTCTTCTTCAATCTATTGATTTGATAAGTTATATTAAATGATTTTTGAATGTTGAACTAGCTTTGCATACCTATGTTAAGTTATACTTAGTTGTGGCATACAATTCTTCTTATAGATTTTTGGTCTCATACCTTTTTCTTTTAAAGACTTACTGGTTTATTTTAGAGAGAGAAAGAGAACATGGTTGAAAGAGGCAAATGGAGAAGGAGAGAGAGTCCTAGGCAGACACTGCCTAACACAGACCTGAAACTAAGAGTAAGTATGCTTACCCATCTACACAACCCAGGTGCCCCATGGACTCAGTCTTACTTTTAAATAAAGTAAAATCTCAATAGTATAGAGCAAAGTGTTTAGATTTACAGCTTTGAAATCTGAATCTGAGAGACTTCTCCCATCATGTCAATCTAATAGTCCAAACCATATGGTATGAACAACATTCAGTATTTAATAAATGAATGATTGCATAAATTAAGGTTTGGGTAGAGTAATACACTTTATATTCAGTGTGAGTGAATTGGAATAAACTTTTTTTTTCTCCTTAAATTTAGGATATTAGAAAGAAAACTCAGGGGAGAATAAAAAAAGATGGAATAATAAGTCTCAATCCTGGTTGCCCACCAGAATTACCTAGAGAAGATTTATAGAGTAGTGCTTGGGATTTACCCATGAGGAAGCATGATCTCTGGGCCCAAGTGTGATGTTTTAAAACTCTGGGTGATTTTAATATGCTGACATTGTTGAGAACTCCTGTTTCAGAAATTCAAAGTGTACAAGTATGATAATAATTTAAATATTTGGGTAAAAATTACTCAGCAATAATTGTTTCTTTAAAGAATATTTTTTTTCAATAAAGATAGATGTCTTAAAAGAAGCACTGTCTCATAGTTATGGATGCTATCATTGCTCTCACACAGCAGTAGCTGAGGAGATGGAAATTTCACTTTCTTGTCATGACTCATATATAAAAAAAGTGGGGTTGGACAATTATATGTTCCAAAAGACAATGTGCTAATATCTCAAGTCATTGTAAAAACATTCCCCTTTATGGTTCTTGACTGCAGTCATTCTTTTCTTTGTCCCACATTAATTCACCTTTCTAATAGATTTCAAAAGTTTTCTAAACATTTTTTTTCACCTGACATATATTGTAAATCCATTTTCTCTCCATTTCAGTTAGGAAATTTATAATCGGACTCTAAATTACTAGGCAATGTAATTTCTGGGAACCACGCCACAGAAAATAGCACAGTATAATTTAGCCTATGTATTTGACTAAAAGCTGTGTCTTTTTTTTTTTTAAAGCTTTTATCTATTTATTTGACAGAGAAATAGAGAGAGAGCACAAGTAGGCAGAGCAGCAAGCAGAGGGAGAAGGAGAAACAAGACTCTCTGCTGAGCAGGGAGTGCGACACGGGGCTCGATCCCAGGAATCTGGGATCATGGCATGAGCAGAAGGCAGATGCTAAACACACTGAGACACCCAGACACCCCTAAAAACTGTATCTTTAAATTTATCTTCTTAAAAATAATGTAGTACAACAAGATTTTGAGAGATAGCAATTGAGGAAACTTTTTGTTTGTGCTTCTTTTTTATTTTGGTAATTTAGGGAAGGAAACACAGAAAACACAGTTTGGTATTTTAAATCCTCAGCTACTGTTGAATCGTTTCTGAGTTAATTAACATTGTCAGAATAATATTATTTCACCTTCTTAGTTGTATAATACAGTATTAGAGGAGTTTCTGCTTTAATTTTAATATTTTCAGGAAGTTACCATTCGTGGAAGTCTGGCAAGGTGATTCTAGGTTATGTAGATAACTACATTTCAGTTTTTTAAGATAAAGAAATTAGACTTTTTAAGATCCTAGGAAGACTTTGGGGTGCCTAGGTGGCACAATTGGTTAAGGGTCCACCTCTTGGATGCAGCTCAGGTCATGATTTCAGGGTCATGAAATTAAGCCCCCTGTCCAAATCCCTGTGGAGCCCCATGTAGAGTCCTTTGTGGAACCTGGCAAGAGGCGCTGCTCTCAGCCCAGAGTCTGCTTCAGATTCTCACCCTCCTCTTTACTCCTCTCCATTGTGCTTGCTTTCTCTCAAATAAATAAATAAATCTAAAATAAAATAAAATAAAATAAAGTAAAAAAGAGATGCTTGGTTACCCTGAATGTTAATGGGCTAAATGCCCCAATCAAAAGACACAGGGTATCAGAATGGATAAAAAACAAAACCCATCTATATGTTGCTTACAAGAAACTCATTTTAAGCCTGAAGACACCTCCAGATTTGAAGTGAGGGCATGGAAAAGAATTTGCCATGCTAATGGACATCAGAAGAAAGCAGGGGTGGCAATCCTTATATCAGATCAATTAGAATTTAAGCCAAAGACTATAATAAGAGATGAGGAAGGACACTATATCATACTCAAAGGGTCTTTCCAACAAGAAGATGTAACAATTTTAAATATCTATGCCCCCAACGTGGGAGCAGCCAACTATATAAACCAATTAATAACAAAATCAAAGAAACACATCAACAATCATACAATAATAGTAGGGGACTTTAACACTCCCCTCACTGAAATGGACAGATCATCCAAGTAAAAGATCAACAAGGAAATAAAGGCCTTAAATGACACACTGGACCAGATGGACATCACAGATATATTCAGAACATTTGATCCCAAAGCAACAGAATACACATTCTTCTCCAGGGCACATTGAAGATTCTCCAGAATAGAACACATCCTAGGCCATAAATCAGGTCTCAATCAGTATCAAAAGATTGGGATCATTCCCTGCATATTTTCAGACCACAATGCTCTGAAGCTAGAATTCAATCACAAGAGGAAATTTGGAAAGAACCCAAATACATGGAGACTAAACAGCATCCTTCTAAAGAATGAATGGGTCAACCAGGAAATTAAAGAAGAATTGAGAAAATTCATGGAAGCAAATGATAATAAAAAAAAAATGGTTCAAAATCTGTGGGACACAACAAAGGCAGTCCTGAAAGGAAAATATATAGCGGTACAAGCCTTTCTCAAGAAACAAGAAAGGTCTCAGGTACACAACCTAACCCTACACCTAAAGGAGCTGGAGAAAGAACAAGAAAGAAACCCTAAACCCAGCAGGAGAAGAGAAATCATAAAGATCAGAGCAGAAATCAATGAAATAGAAACCAAAAAGACAATAGAGCAAATCAATGAAACTAGGAGCTGGTTCTTTGAAAGAATTAATAAAATTGATAAACCCCTGGCCAGACTTATCAACAAGAAAAGAGAAAGGACCCAAATAAATAAAATCATGAATCAAAGAGGGGAGATCACAACTAGCACCAAAGAAATACAAACTATTATAAGAACATACTATGAGCAACTCTACGCCAACAAATTCGACAATCTGGAAGAAATGGATGCATTCCTAGAAACATATAAACTACCACAACTGCACCAGGAAGAAGTAGAAAGCCTGAACAGACCCATAACCAGTAAGGAGATTGAAATTGTCATTAAAAATCTCCAAACAAACAAAAGCCCAGGGCCAGACGGCGTCCCAGGGGAATTCTACCAAAATTTAAAGAAGAACTAATTCCTAATCTCCTAAAACTGTTCCAAAAAATAGCAATGGAAGGAAAACTTCCAAACTCAATTTATGAGGCCAGCATCACCTTGATCCCAAAACCAGACAAGGATCCCATCAAAAAAGAGACCTATAGACCAATATCCTTGATGAGAACAGATGTGAAAATTCTCACCAAAATACTAGCCAATAGGATTCAACAGTACATTAAAAGGATTATTCACCACGACCAAGTGGGATTTATTCCAGGGCTGCAAGGTTGGTTCAACATCCGCAAATCAGTCAATGTGATACAACACATCAATAAAAGAAAGAACAAGA
>NC_081559.1:145905588-145964074 GCF_022355385.1 Mustela nigripes
GGGAGGGAGACAAACCATAAGTGACTCTTAATCTTACAAAACAAACTGAGGGTTGCTGGCGGGAGGGGTTTGGGAGAAGGGGGTGGGATTATGGACATTGGGGAGGGTATGTGCTTTGGTGAGTGCTGTGAAGTGTGTAAACCTGGTGATTCACAGACCTGTACCCCTGGGAATAAAAATATATGTTTATAAAAAATAAAAAATTAAAAAAAAAGGTATACTAACGTCTTCCTTTAAGATTACAGTTTTTTGGATTTCTTTTTGAATTTGCTAATTTTTTTCTTGATATGTTTTGCTATTAGGTATATAAAAATACCTTTCACTGTGAAATATACTTTTAATGATTATGTATTGACCTTTATCTTTAAAAATATTTTTTACAACTTCCCCTTGCTGTTACTGTATTACATTTTTTCTTGGCTTATTGACACTGTTTAAAATTCTGGTTTTTTAATGTTCTTGTGCTGGATTAGAAATTTTTTTGTTCTTTCTCTCCTTAATGGTTAATCTTTAAGTGTGGTATATACTTTCTATATTCCTCTTACTCCAAAGCACCTCAACATGTATTAACCATGTCTATATCTGTATCTGCTTTCGTCAGGGCAATACCTGATTCTCACAGCCCCTTAACTTTGTTAATTCTCTGCTGTCTTCAAGGTGTTTGAATACGGTATTTTAAAAATACCTGTGTTTTATTTCTCTAAATTAACCCCCTATTTTTATTTTCTACAAAAGTGTTACTACAGATTTATGCACCAGTTTATAATTTTTTAACACTATACCTCTGTTAGCTCAGACTTTATTTTTGGATTATTTCCTTTTTCTTAAAGCACCTGCCTTAGAAGTTCCTTCTTGAGGATTATTAGAGCTAAATTCCTATCTGGAAATGTTTCTTTTTATGATGTTTGTTTCTTTGTATGATCACTTAGCTATTTTTTAAAAAATATTCTTTGTTGTTTAGAATTGCTACCTCTTATGTGTCAATGCTCTATCTGTAGAAATCATGTGCGTTTGTGTTAGGAGAGCATTCTTTTTTAGGGTCTTTGCTTTTTCTTCTTCAGCATGTCCCCTAGCACCAACCACCTAAGATCCCTCTTAAAACTCAATATTCTTATTGTTGGTTTTTGATATTATACAGTTACAATTTAATACAAATTGAATACCCTTGGGAAATATTTTTTTCTTTGTATGATGGAAAGGAAATTCACTGAATCTGTAGACCCTTAAGGACATCAAATTCATAGGCAGGTCTCTGTGGAAACACCTAACTATCCAGACTTGCTACCCAGTGCCTCAACCACAACTCTACTTTCTCCTTTTCTTTACTACTCTGAATTTTGACCCTTAGGGGTTTCCTTTACTTTTTGGAAACCCTTAGGGGTTTCCTTTACTTTTTATAGTCTCAGCTCTATATTTATGTTCTATATTTTGTTGAATTTTACATTTTATTTATTTGTTTGTTTATTTATGAGAGATAGAGATTGAGACTGAGCAAGCAGGGGGAACAGCGGGCAGAGGGAGAAGCAGGCTCCCGACTGAACAGGAACATCTGATGTGTACTTAATCCCAGATCCCTGGGATCAGAACCTAAGCTGAAGGCAGACACTTAACTGACTGAGCCACCCAGGTGTCCCTTACATGGTTGTTGTTGTTGCTGTTGTTGTTGGTGCTGGGTATTATATCTGTTTTGCCATTTTGATTGGAATGTGACAACAAATTTATTTATTCTTTTAGCAAGAATCTGACAATATGGTAGATTTGCTTATAATTATACTATTAACAGAGAACAGGACCCACATCTCCAGAGGTTTAATATTAAGCATATCATGATCACATACCTGACATTTTAGAAATCTTCCTAATTTATAATATTTTATTTTGTATTCATTTTATATGCCCATATTCATATTTGCTTCAGGAAGTATGGTGACTTCATATCATACTAAACATTTAGAAGAAGATAATCAAACAAGATATGTCTGATTGCTTTGCTCCTTCGTGTTTCTCACTGTTTTTTCAGGAGTCAAATAGTATCACTTCTTGATTCAACAAAAATTTGTTGAAAACTTATTTTAGCACCAATACTAAGGTCTACACATGTAAAGATGCTTTTATTCAAAGTAAATTAATATATAGAGCAGTAAATAGGGAGTAAGACCAAAGTGTTTATAAAGTGCTGTGAGAATACAAAGGAGGAAGTCTTTAGCTGCAATTGCAAAGGCAATAATAATAATAATAATAATAAAAGATCCCACAGAGGTGTCTTAGCTGAATTTTAATAGTCAACATGAACCCTTCATGAGATCATAAGGAGTGGGGAGAGCTGTTAGAAGATAAAAGGGTATGTTAGATAAGGGTGAAATCTCAGAGATTATATGCAGCTCTAAAGACACTGAGCTATACCTTGCAGGCAATTAGGAACAATTATTTGGACTCAAGCAGAGACATGCATAGCCATATTTGCATTTCAAAAAGCATATGAAAGATGGATTGAACAATGATGAGATTGGTGTCAGATGGGATTTGTAGTAGCCTTTGTGATATAAAGAAGGTGAGAAATTCTCAGAATTTTGAAAATACTTTGTGACGTTCTAGAACGTAGAACAAGAGACAGATGGGGATATTATAACATAAATTTTGGGTCTTTTAATCATTATCATTATCACTAGTATTCTTTTTTTTTTAAATTTTTAATTTCTTTTCAGTGTAACAGTATTCATTGTTTTTGCACCACACCCAGTGCTCCATGCAATCTGTGCCTTCTCTAATACCTACCACCTGGTTCCCCCAACATCCCCCCCCCCCACCCCTTCAAAACCATCAGATTGTTTTTCAGAGTCCATAGTCTCTCATGGACTCTCCCCTTCCAATTTCCCTCAACTCCCTTCTCCTCTCCATCTCCCCTTGTCCTCCAGGCTATTTGTTATGCTCCACAAATAAGTGAAACCATATGATAATTGACTCTCTCTACTTCACTTATTTCACTCAGCATAATCTCTTCCAGTCCCGTCCATGTTGCTACAAAAGTTGGGTATTCATCCTTTCTGATGGAGGCATAATACTCCATAGTGTATATGGACCACATCTTCCTTATCCATTCGTCCATTGAAGGGCATCTTGGTTCTTTCCACAGTTTGGCGACTGTGGCCATTGCTGCTATAAACAGATGGCCCTGCTTTTCACTACATCTGTATCTTTGGGGTAAATACCCAGTAGTGTAATTGCAGGATCACAGGGAAGCTCTATTTTTAATTTCTTGAGGAATCTCCACACTGTTCTCCAAAGTGGCTGCACCAACTTGCATTCCCACCAACAGTGTAAGAGGGTTCCCCTTTCTCCACATCCTCTACAACACATGTTGTTTCCTGACTTGCTAATTTTGGCTATTCTAACTGGTGTATGGTGGTATCTCAATGTGGTTTTAATTTGAATCTCCCTGATGGCCAGTGATGATGAACATTTTTTCATGTGTCTGATAGCCATTTGTATGTCTTTATTGGATATCACTAGTATTCTTAAGAATATTAAATATAACCAATCTGTGTTAGTGCCCTTGTCCCATGGAAGGAAGCCTCCATATTCTAAGGAAAGTATATCTCAATATTAAATAGGTTTAAATTTATCTATATCTGTACTTAAGTCTATCTGAATCTAGAAGTGTATGGGAACTTTATTTCTTGATCTGACATTCTACCATGGACCCTCAAAATAGAGATTCTTTCATTTGAGTCAAGATATTATGTCTCTGAGAGTCCTTGTATCATTAATTTGTAGACCTTCCTTGAAAAACTGTCTTTAAACATGCTTGTCCTCCTGAGAAGTGCCCCTTAGGCCCAGCATGCATAGCCAGTTCTTTGTGGAAGGGTATGAACAGAGCTTGGAAGCATACAGGAACCTTTGCACACATGCCCACAGAATCCTTCATGGGATGGAACGGACCTATGGTGAAAAGAGGATGGAGATAGTGCCTCTAACATTAGGCATGGAATTTGAACCTTGAAGTCAATTTGAAGTTATTTTAATGATGTGGTGAACAATTTGATAGTTTGATTTATAACTTAAGTATTTAAATATATAGTGCATGGGCTATTTTTAATCTTTTACTCTGCATTCCAGAATGTTAGGTTAATAAATTAGGACAAACTTCTGGAATCAGAAAACTGGCTTTAGAGGATGCTTTAGGTTCTTTGTTCTTAATTTTAAACTTGAGGTAACGGAGTTTTGATCCAGATTATCAAAAAGTAGTGGCAAAGCCAAAATAAAAGCCTAGGTACATAGAATTATCTTTGCTTTTATCTTTTATTAATTAATGTACTAATTTTATATTTCTCTTAGCAGACTTCTTAGTTCAAATAACTTCTTTTTAGGTCATACCAAAAGTTCAAAAAATCAAAATCATGTCTGTGCATGTTGTAAAGTCAAGACTCAATGATTTCTATTGAAGTTGCAGTTTGATTTTGTAAACAGTGTTATTTCTACTGAATCTGTGACTGAGGTTTTTAAGGACTTTAAATGGTATTAGCCAGATATTCCATTAATATTTATAGAAAGCATCCCATAAAATTGAAATTATGATTTTTTCATTCGAGTGTTTACATAAATATTGGAAATGCCAAGAGAACATGAAATGTAAAAAACTAAAACTTTATATTTGATTTGGTTAATAATACACATTTTACAAACATTGGAAACTAATACAAATCAACAAAAAATTATTAATTCAATTAAATCTGTGCTAGCGTATTATACTGGTTTTAAAATGGATTGAATAGTGATGTTACTCCAAAATGAATAATCTTATTCAGGAGACCTATCTTACAATTCTGATATTCAGATGAAATTATTACTGTGAGTGTCTTGACATTATGTAATTCTACTTTGGATATCATATCAAATATATTTGAAATTAAGGACTAAAAATGATTGCCCATAAACTTATAGCTTATTTTCCATGCAAGTATCATCCAACTCTTTAGCCATATCTGATTGCCCCATCCAATTAATTTAAACTTAATGTCCACTCATCCTCATCATTTATCAGACACTCATTTGAATTGCAATGAGTAGGGAACATTGGTATTCATTCTGGAAAATATATCTGCTCAATGAAGGGCAAGAGATCATGGCTATAGAAAGGGTGCTTAAAAATCATCATAAAAATGAAGAAGAAAAAAGAAATGAAGAAGAAAGTATTTTCAGAAATTGTTACTCACATTAGAGTATTAGACTATAATATAAAGCTTTACTATCTGGATGACACCACCCATTTTCTTTCAGTACACGTTATCCAAATGTTACAAAGGTGATCAACCTATAACCTTGGTATCTTTTTATATGTGATCTCCTTTAATTCTTTGAAGAAGACAAGTAGGCAAGAAAAAAATAAAAGAAGAAATGGTAAAGCAAGTATTCTCAGATTCAAATTAAATATGCTATTAACAGGGGCACCTGTGTGGCTCAGTGGTTTAAGCCTCTGCCTTCCGCTCAGGTCATGATCTCAGGGTCCTGGGGTCAGCCCTGCATCGGGCTCTCTGCTTTTTGGGGTGGGGGGAGAGCCTGCTTCCTCTTCTCTCTCTGCCTGCTTCTCTGCCTACTTGTGATCTCTCTGTCTGTCAAACAAATAAATAAAATCTTTGGAAAAAATGCTATTAACAGAATTATTTCTATTTATATCTATTTATTCTTCTGTTGAGTTCATTTATTCTCTATTAATTGCCACAGATCATCAACATAACAAAAAACTGATTTAATTCCATTTATTTTAGTTAAAAAAAGCTAAGATTTTTCCCAGTAATATTGGTATGTTCTTTTATTAAATAGTGTGTATTTGGTTTTTTTTTCCTTGCTTAGCACTTTATTTTTTGTCTTTTTTATAATTACTCCAAATTTTCATTATGAAAAATTTCAAAATATCAACAGATTGAAATAGTACGATGAACACCTATTTACATCCTTTTTGAAAACAAGTAAGGCAAAAACGTTATCAAGTCTGTACTTGTTTTTATCAGAGGCTAGAAGCAGCAGTTGGAGAAAAAACTTCGAAAATTTGGGCAAAATTTTTGAAAAGATTTTTGCTATCTTACATTGGATAGATGACTCATGGTCATGTAAATATAGGTAGAAAAGATAAAAGCCAGTCAATCACTACTAACTCCAACTGGTAGTAACTATACTAGCTTGATAAAGGCCTACAGATCAAATCAGTCTTTAAGCTTGGTTTAAAGACTGGGTGGCTCAGATGGATAAGTGTCTGCCTTTGGCTCAGATCATGATCCCAGGGTCCTGGGTTAGAGCCCCACATTGAGCCCCACATCTGGTTCCCTGCTCTCTGCTCAGTGAGGATCCTGCCTCTTCCTTTCCTTCTATTGCTCCCCCTACTTGTGCTCTCTCGCTTTCTCTGTCAAATAAATAAATAAAAGCTTAGAAAATTTTTTTTAAAAAATGAACTATTGGTTTGTGAGCTAAATAGGTGAATACAAAGATTCAAGTAACAGGTAGAGTGACTTTGGGACCCAGATTTATCTGATGATGGGAAGAGCCTGACTGATTCCATTGATTAGGCAGTAGAGATTGTGATTCTCTTTCCTGCTGTGCTTAAAGGCAGGAGGGCAAAGACAGAGGGTCACCCTGCCACTGAACACATCAATAATGGCTCTCAGAAATTATGAAGCAGAGACATGGTTCATTGAATTTGCTTTTAGGCAAAGAATTTTCTAGCGGTTAAGATAAAACTTTATCATGTTATCTGCTCCTTGAATGTGACCCCACAGCCATTGAATCTATCTAGGAACCACTTTTGTGACTCAGATATGCTTAGATTCACAACCCAAAAGAAATAGCAACTTGGAGGAATTGTCACTCTACAGTGTAAAATGTGCAGAGGTCATCAGAATATTAAAGATAACCACAAGCTGTTTGGCATTTCTCCTGTCTAGAGGCATATTCTTTTTTTTTTTTTCCTCCTTGAATGTGGGCTTCCATATGATTGCATTGAGCAATGCGGTATAGTGGAAGTATAGTTATGACAGGACCAGACCTTGCTTTTAAAAGACTGGAGACTTCGTTGGCCTTTTGGAGTCCTGGGCTATCTTGTAAGAAGTTAGGATTTCCTCTGGAGAAAACAAATGGGAGAAATCCCAAGATTTGATGAGAAGAGGGCTCCAGCCAAGCCCAGGCTTCTAGCTATCCATGCCTATACACCAGGGATATAAATGAAGCTATGTTGGGCAATCAAGACACGTGGAGCTTCCTGCTGAATATCACAGAGTGACCAGAGTCAATAATACAGAGAATAGAGGAATCACCCATAGGTCTCTCTTGCTTAAGTCTTGGCCCCCTGAATTGTGAGAAATTAAAATTGTTGTTTCTCATCACTAAAATTTGGAGCAGTTTATTACACAGCAGTAGATAACCAGAAGAACAGCTTGTTTTGAATTTGATTTTTTTTAATTTAATGAATTATATTTATTGGAAAGAATATATGTACAAATTCTAAGACTAAAGACTAAGATGTGTGTGTGTGTGTGTATCTATATCTATATATTTTTTTAAATTTTCGAACAGATAAGAATGACCCAGGCAGACTAAGGGGAGGAGCCAAAAGCACAAACATTTAATGTGAAATTAGGAAAAGACCTCAGTATTAACAATAACAACAATAACAGCAATCTTATTGCTAGATTATGTGAATTATATTGATTGCAACTGACTGGTTAAAGAACACTGTCTCTATGATGTAATAATCTTTTGTTTCTTCCAAATGATAAATTACCTTTAATTATATGATAATTGGAACTCATAATGTCATTTGTTTCATCCATCTACTTGCTTTTAAGTACAAAGCATATAAGACTTCCTAAAGTTCTGTCTCAATTTGAACACTTTAAGGAAATAAAGCGTAACACGTAAAGAGCTGATGTTATATTTTACCCTAATCTAATACTAATTAATGAAATTAATGATTCATCCTTAGGTATCCATGATAGAAGTTACCAAAATTTCCCCAACGGGAGAAAATGGTCAAAATAGTTTTCATTTTCCACCAAAAACACCAACCTACTGTCAAGAAAGCGCTTACAGCTAAATGTAGCATGTAATTTTTTAAAGTTTAAAAATTTTAAAAGTTCAGATAGCTTCCTCAGAAAATAGGAAGATACTAAAACTTCATTCAGAAATTGATAAAGACCAAAATACTGAATAGGCAGTGAAAGTTTTTATGTACCATTGAAGATTTTAAGTGACTCAGTCTTCATGTAAGATATTCATTAGGGGGGCACCTGGGTGGCTCAGTGGGTTAAAGCCTCTGCCTTCAGCTCAGGTCATGATCCCAGGGTCCTGGGATCGAGCCCCACATCGGGCTCTCTGCTCAGCAGGGAGCCTGCTTCCTCCTCTCTCTCTGACTGCCTCTCTGCCTACTTGCGCCATCTGTCAAATAGATAAATAAATAAAAATTTTAAAAAAAGATATTCATTAGGTGACTGTTTTTTATTACTTCAAGTGAACATAGTTACAATTAAAGTGAAATAACCTTTCCATTTCGGGATGGCTTATTCAGACTATTAACGTTTATGACTGAAAGTGTCACCTTTATTCATGCACTAAATGAAAGATGCTCATATATTGTCCCTAACACTGTTTCATGGTTTTACTTTGGAAATTAATCTGATCAGACTGACCCCTAAAGACACACACCAATAGCAGAAGGAAAGTTTAATATCTCATGATACTGGTATAGTTAGGAGAAAACACAGACGTAAATTGTACTTGAAGAATTCCGGTAAATTCATTTAGAATCTTTATTCATCAGAATTCAAGAGTTTTGGTCACAGGATGTGCTGATAACAGGGATGGAAATACGCTCCAGAAGGTGCAAGAGGACCTGGTGCTGTGGTAGTATTGGCCATGTGCTTATGGTGATCAACCTGGGCAGCCACCACAGTCACACAAACTGTGCTCTGCACACAGCTGGTCTGGAAGTTAAGGTAAGGGTTAAAACCTGCCTGCTCTGCCTCTCAGTCATCACTCACAGCAGGCCTCATCAGAACAGAAAAAGAAATGCCTTTTTCTTTATAAGAGTTTCTCACAGTGGTTGTCTTTTTCTAACTCTTACAAAGATGACATTTTAATGGCAGGGGCCCTGGGTATATCTTTTGCAGTTATTGTGTCCAAACAGACATCTGCATTTTTTAGTTTGGTCTAGGCTGAAGCACAGATGAGAAGTTTGTAAGCCAGAGACATTTGAAGTCAGGTGATTTAGAATTGGTTCCTTGAAGCTTTGTGTAGTAGGAAGAAACTTATTTCAGTCAGCGGCTGGGTATTCCTGGAGAGAGAAAAGATCAAGCTGTTAGTAGAAAGTGATAAGCAAGAGCTACTTTGAGGTTTGGCAATCAAAATTGGTAAGAGGGTTAGGGCAAGATAGGGCACCATTCCCAGCAGAAATGATGGCAGAAGCATAGTCTGAGGCTAACTAACATATCGTGGTTTTGTTCTTAGTTACTCAGAGACTGGGTGAGACTTGAATGGGTAAGTTGCTCATCTTAAATACGATGTTAAAAAGTGAATAAATATTAAAGCTATAACAAGAGGGATGCCTGAGTGGCTCAGTTGGTTAAGCATCTGCTTTCAATTCAGGTTATGATCCCAGGGTCCTGGGATTAAGTACCACATTGGGTTCCTGCTCAGTGGGAAGCCTGCTTCTCCCTCTGCCTGCTTCTCCCCTGGTTGTGCTCTTTCTCTCTCTCTCTCTGAAAAATAAATGAATAAAATCTTTAAAAAAAAAGAAAAAAAAGCTTGAACAAGAATTTCTTTCTTTCTTTCTTTCTTTTTCTTTTTTTAAAGTTTTTTTGTAGACAGAGAGGCAGGCAGAGAGAGAGGGGGAAGCAGGCTCCCCACTGAGCAGAGAGCCTGATGCGGGATCGATCTCAGGACCCTAAGATAATGACCTGAGCTAAAGGCAGATGTTAACCCAGTGAGCCAACCAGGGGCCCTTGAACAAAAATTTTTGTACCATGTTTCTTTAATTTGTGCTCTGACACACCTTAAGGGTATGAATTTACTCTCCTCAAATATTAACACTAGTCATAATTGATTATTAAAATATCAAAATATTAGCCAACATTGACTTCTAATACTTTCATTTCCCAAGTACTGAGTTGAGTGTATTGTATTTTTAATCTCATTTAATCCTTATAATATCTCTGTAGGTGAATGACATTTTCTTATTTAGTAATTTAGGAATCTGACTGAGTTTTAGAGAGGCTAAGTCATTGCAGACATACACAGAAGTGGTAAAGGTAAGATGAACCCAAGACATAGTTTTTTAAAAATTATGTCATCACCCTAAGATACCTTTTCTCTATGATTAGAAATGTTTTGGTGAAAACAGCAAAATACACCAAGCTTGAGAAAGTTTTCTCAATGATTCTACACTACAAATATTAGATAATGTTAATGTCTTAATTTTGGTTGTCTTGGAGAGAGTCAAGGATTCAAGTTCATGGCCTGTGTATGTGGTGATCCCAGGAAATAACTTTGAGAAAGTTTTGATGTCGGAAGGTAAAGAAACTAGTAAAAAAGTATGTTATCAAGCAGATTACAGTTGTGAATTTTTGCAACTCGATCCCACTGGAGAGCTCTGGAAACTAGTGTAGGAAATATTATGTTATATGGGAGGGGTAAAATGTGCATTAGTTATCTGTCAGTTCTCACTAGATGTTGGTTCAGGTTATATTCCAGGGGTCATTATCTTTCTAGCAGTTCTAGCCTATTGGGTATGGGCAGAGCAGGGCTGGGTAGCCAGAGGAAGCCCTCAGTTCTGCTGTCTGATATTTGGGCTGCTTACACTGAAATTGTATTGGCTTAGATGACAATATGGGATAACAGTTGCTACTACAATTAATAGTCATGTCTATTTCTTAATTCATACCTGAGGATTTTCTTGATCAACTTCTGGCAAATTAAAATCTCCTCTAAAGGTCTGTAGCATTCTATTTTTACCATTCTCATCAAAGTTACTAATTACTTACTATCATGATTTCTGTACAAGTTTTCACTCTTTAAAAAAAAAAATGAAAGAAGGTAGGTACCATATTATAGACCATGTGTATATCACAGACTAGGCATTGTGGCTTCTTTTTTGGCCCCACTTTATCTGCATTTAATCCTGATTTTCACTAATTTATTTGGAACTGTAAACCAAGATTTTGTTTTTGAGACCCTTCATTTATTATGCTGCCTTCTCATAAATCCTTACTTAAATGGCCATTAAATTGTTTTCCCACTCTGACTTCAATTTTGAGAATGAGACTTGCATGTAGTTCAACATCATTAAACTCCATTCACCACTTTTCTCTACCCTTCTCTGTGCCTCAGGAGGCTGGTAGGATATGTTCTACATCAAGGGCCCACTTACTCTCCCACATCTGAGTTGAGTTCTGCCTTTCGGAAACAGGGATCACATGAGAGAGAAGAGAGAAGTCAGGATATTCCTTCTGGGTCCTTCATTCTGGGTCACCATTGGCCAGCTGAGTCCTGCTCCCCTTCAGAGGCCCAGTTCATCTGGCTCTTTCAGTTCCGAAAAGTGCTTTCTCCTGTCTTCATTTTAGGCTTTAGCCTGAGCAGAGGCCCATTGTTTCTATCCCAGGTATATTAAATTCTGACTAGAGTTTTACTTGCTCCTTGGCCACATTTTTATAAGTGGCAGATAATCTCAATTAAATTCTCCTCAAATTACCAAATTTGAGCATACCATTTCTTTCCCAAAGAATGTCCCAGACGGATAAGCAGACTAATGAATACTTTTTTCTTTTCTTAATTATGTTACCATCTTGCCAGTCCTGAAAAAGAAACAACCATCTTGAATATCTTTCTTTCTCTGTTTACTTTGGATCACCAGTCACCAAATCACACTTATTCTGAACAGAACTAACTGCCTTATCTTGTTTCTCACCCTACTACTTTGTAATATTTAAATTAACAAAGTAAGTTCTATACTGTGTCTGCAAATTCCAGTTTCTGATCTTGGCAGTATCTTACCTATGCTTCTGTATTATAAAGTTGATCATATTTTCTTTAGTGTTTTTTAGTGACTTTTTAAAAATGGTTTTATTTATTTATTTGATAGCAATCACAAATAGGCAGAGAGGCAGGCAAAGAGAGAGAGTGGGAAGCAGGCTCCCCGCTGAGCAGAGAGTTAGGTTCGGGGATTGATCCCAGGACCCTGAGATCATGACCTGAGCCTAAGGCAAAGGCTTAACCCACTGAACCATCCAGGAGCCCCTTTAGTGACTTTTTTAATTATAAAAAATAAAACTTATTTCTAAAATAAAATGCTCCCTTTATATATATATATAAAAAATTCTGTACTAAAATTACTTGTACAAAACTCAGTGCTGAAAAATACTGAAATTCAGTATATATCTGTTTGTTTTATTTTATTTTTATTTTCCTACTCCTCTCTTTTAGTTTATGACTCCTATGAATAGGCCATTTTTCTCTTTGTTCTTTGATGCTGAATGAGATTTTAAATAAAATTTTTACATTTGGGTGCCTGGGTGGCTCATTTGGTTAAGTGTCTGCCTTCAGCTCAGGTCATAATCCCGGAGTCCTGGGATCAAGTTCCACATAGAAGCAAGAAGTCTGCTTTTCCCTCTGCCCCTCGCCCTGCTTGTGATTTCTCTCTCTTTCTCTCTCTCTCTCAAGATTTCTCCCTCTCTCTCAAATAAAATCTTAAGACAAATTTTTATGTTGGATCAAAATAATTGAAGAGATATTTTTACTTAATTCTTAAAACTTCATATATTTACTCATGTCTAATCAGTGTCCTAGAGCAATAATTCTTTCCTTGAATTGGACATCATGATCAAAATAGAGAATTTTGTTGTTGTTTTTGTTGGTTTAGAATTTCTATTTTTAAGTCTTTTTTATATTTTATTTTCAAGTTCATTAATTATGGGGGAAAATACTACAAAATTATAGGAAAAATGATATCCCAATACATAGCAATCAATTTACCTAGATATATCTAGCAATATAGTTTGGAAATGTATAAAATAAAAAATTGTATAGTTACAAACTTTCAGAAAAGGACAAATCTGCAAGCATGTATGAAGCAAGGGCTTAAAAAATTACAAGAAAAAATTTATACACATCTATCGGAAATAGATGAATCAAGTGTATTGATCTGTTTTTTTAAATTTTATTTTAAAAAGTTCTTTTACTTGATATGGTTGATATACAACGTTACGTTAGTTTCCTATTTATCTGGTTTTAATTGTGATTCCATTGCCAGAGATTTGGTTGAAATAGATCTAAGGTAGCACTTAATATCTGTAATTTCCAAAAATTCCTTTGGTATACTTGTGTATCCTGGTTTGGGAATCACCGATCTGTTAAAACCCTACATGCTTAAATCTGTTTATGATCTGACCCGGGAATCTAGAAATCTCAGTTATCTAATCACTGAAAATAACGTTGAGATATTGAAAAGGTGTGTAGAGTTCCATTTATGGCCTTAAGTTTAAGACGTAGACATGTAAATAGAAAATGAGAAACTTTGACTTGTTAGGCACTCCCAAAGATTGCTTGCAAATTTATTATACCAGTTCAAGAGTTGAGCGTTTTGTTGTTATTGATCATTAAATGCTGATTGTATTGAGAAACAAAGAGGAAGTAAAACAAATGTACAAGATGACAACCTCCAGTTCTTACATTGCCTGGAATCAACACACCAGAGCCCACTGCCCGGCATCACACTTCCCACTAATTTTTAAAAACTTCCCATTTGTAAAAGTGGAAATTAATGTTACCTATTTGCAGGATTTGGGGGTGAACGTGTGCAAATCACTGGCTCAGAGTAGGCAATAAAAATGTTATATCTCCTGCAGAAATATATAATCTAATTAGGGAGTCAAAGCAGAGACACACAAAATAATTAATTATAATGCAATGTGGTCAGGGTCAGTGAAGGACTTCTCAGTGTGGGTTCAGCCAGCTTTTCCCTCCTACACCTCAGGTCTTCTCATCTACCTAGGGGAGATAATCAAAAGAGGTTGAGTTCAACAGTAGGTTTTTCTGCTGTTCCTATGGCAACGAACTGAAAATAATCACAACATTTCACTTCAATCCTTAATGCAATTTAGTCAGAAACACTTGCTGAGCACCCACTGTGTGCAGAGAAATGTACTGGAAGATTATGGCAACAAGAAATTTTATTGTCCATAAGTGGAAACTGCTAGGAAAAAATAACTTTCTCTACAAATACATCCTCTGAAAAAAAATGTTTATAAAGATCTGCCACATTATTTGCACATTAGGGTTTTAGATTTACCTTGTGCTGTCAGTATTTCTTTGCAAACTTCTGTACCAATAGTTACCAAAGTAAGAGTGGGATTTGGCTCTACACTGAAAATGATTTGAGTTAGTTGAGATAATAGTTGAACACTGTTATCAATACTAGTGGATTTCTCTCTAGAATTTTCACTTGGGAATATAGATACACCTAAATACAAATGTAAATACACCTAAATACAAATACAAATACAGATACACCTAAATACAAATCTGGAAAATGTTGTTTCCAGAAGTTTTGCCTTTTTTTGGAAGATCCCGGGACAATGAGGTTAAACGGGAAGAATGTCATTAAATAACAGTGAGTAATAAAATAGTTATGATGACCTTTCTCATAACAGCCAGCTCTGTGATGACTAGTTACAGACTGTTAGATAAAGAACCTAAAAATCTTTCTTCCATCTTCTCACAGCTGTGTGTGGCCAGTCCACAGTAGGCCAGAACAAGATATCAGGTGTCTCCCACTGACCTTCTTATCTATTCAAAATTCTTAGTAATGTGTTGCCTTGACACCAATCTTTAATTCACCATTTTCCTGAGCAGTTTTCCACTGAGATTTATTTCACTCAGATTGATTTAGTATATATAATATTATATATGATATTTTATCCATTTGCATATTGCCCCAACTAACCTCATCCAGGAGAAGAATTAGTGAAATATGATTACATGGCATACTGATGCATGTGTTTTGTTATAGCAACCTGAGCATACTATACATATATTAGTAAATGTGTTTCTATAATAACATTTTAATCATGACATGGAATCTTTGTATGTCATATTTTTACTTTCCTATTATTAGCTATTTCAATTACCTAAATATATTTTAATCTTAACATTTATTTATTTTCATGGGAAAATTTTCCAGAAATATTTCTGAGTATAAAGTAATGCACATTTCTAAATATTTTTTTTGATTCATATTAGTAACTGTTAGTCCATTCTAGACTTCTGTGAGTTGTGTGAGAGTAGGACCTTTTCAGTTATAAAGGAATTATCAGTTTTCAAAAATCTCTGTAAATCCTGGTAGCCAAGAGTTACAGGTTTTAATTTTTTTACTCAATTTGAATTTTTAAATGTAATTTGTAGTGAATTGATTATATTTGTAATTATATTTGTAGTGATTTGATAGCTAATTTTTACTAGATTTTCTGTATCTCAGCTTGTCTTTGTGACTTGCCTATGCATAGCCTTGTAGGTATTTATTTTTTTAATTACATGAAAGATATGCTTTGTATCTTGTAATACAAAAAAATCTATTTTTGTATTACAAGAAAATTATGTGCAGAGCCAAGAGGTTGTTGTAAATGACATTCATTTCAGTGACGTGAGAAACACATTTATCTGTGATGAGTTGGTTTTTGAGTGGGAATTGAACATAGAGAGCATGGGAAATATTTTACTTCCGCATCACCATTTTCTTAGTTTTTGATTCTAGCTGTTGCTTCTCATAAAGTTTTTATGTCTTCTGTTAATACTTTATGTGATATTTTACAAGGCATTTTACACAGTCTAGTTAGTCAATATCCTGTATCCTTTTGCTGATTAATATTTTAAATCTATAACTTTTGTTTCATCTGAGCCCAACCTGACTCTAATGAGTTCTTTCAAAGAATGACCTCACCTTCCACTGAGATTCTTCTGTCAATAACATGGATGCCATCTTTGACTCATTTATCTTCAGTTTACAACATCTAATGAGCCAGTACTTTGATTACTTCAACAAACATTTTTTGATATGCTGCACTATATCAGATAATGTTCTAAACTCTTGGGGTACAGCAGAAAACAAAACAAATTTAGTCATTGTTTTTGCAGAGCTTATGTAAACAGGTGTATGTATTAGGATCCAGTCAGAACACAAATGACATAGAACATTTAACTATAAGAATTATTAAGTAATTACAGGCAACTACTTTTAAGGGATAAAGAGTACCCTATAGACGTGAGAATAATAGACAGAGAGACCAGCTACTACTTCTAGGGCTGAAAGCTTAATTGAAGGAAGAAACAAAGTTTGAAAAGATTTCCCACCTCAAAGACTTGAGATTCAGACCTTTCTGAAAAATATCTGGATGTAGTCCCATTGGATGGTAGGAAATTTGGGTGAGGAGTCACTGGCAAGGGGTGGCAAATAGGAAACTGCCTGATGGGGAATGATGTGCTTAGAAGCCACCCATTGGGGCACCACCAAGACATCCTGAGATGCTTCCCACTGGCATGCCACCAAGACTTACTGAGAAGCTGAGTGTCTGGTAAATCTTGTTGGCAAGTCTGCTGGGGGCAATTGAAAAACCCTGGGAGTCCCCCCACCTTGCCTATATTATCTATGAAACTCACTGGAAAGTGAATGCCACTGATGTCCTGCATACCAGTGGCAGCTATGCAGTGTGGATCAGGAGCTAAAGCATTCCAGGGCTAGAACCATCCCTCTTGCAGTGTTGTTGTTGTTGTTCTCCTCCTCTTTTTTTTGTTTTTGTTTTTGTTTTTGTTTTTTTTTTGTTTGAGCCAGAAAGAGAAGGAGGGGCCAAAGGAGAGGGAGAGAAAGAATCTTAAACTCCACTCAATATGGAGCTCCATCTCAAGAACCTGAGATTATAACTGAGCCAAAATTAAGAGTCTGATGCTTAACCCACTGGCCATGCAGGTGCCCCTCTTCTCTTTACTTAAGTTTAACATTGTGCCAGCTGAGAAAATAGAAATTTTTGCAAGATTCATATTCAAGATCACAGAAAAAGCAAAGAATTGTAACCAAGAGGCAAGTAGGTGTTAAGTGTTAAATAGTTGTTAAGTTATTAAGTCCTCTCCTTTGGTTATAACAACAAAACAGCTCTATGTTTCCATTTAACCAGATAGGGCTACAGTTAGTTTAAGCAAAGTTGTCAACTATTCCTTGAATTGTAAAGAAACTGATTTCATTTTATCCATTGCTAGCTCTACTAAATTACTCTTCAAATTCTGTCACAGTCCCATTAAATATTTTATTACCTAAAAACTAAATTGTAGAGTTAACCTGTGACAATTTGTATATTAATAACAAGTACAAGGATATAGAAGAAGAGAATAACTGGAATATATAAACACATGCATAGACAAGCAAAGAGAAAATAAAGATACTATATATCTTGATTCCAGAACTGGCCATATCTTGATTCCATAACTGGCCACAAATTGTAATTGGCCTATGACTACCTTTTTCTACTACCATTTTTTATTACCTTGCTCTCAACAGGAATCTCAGTTGGTTGGGGTTTTACCTGTTGAAGTCACTCAAATAGTCTTTTCCATTCCCAAAGAATGTGATTGTTCAACAGCTCCTTTTTGACTTGCTTTAGTTTGTTGTTATTGTTGTTATTTTTTTTTCCCTATTAAGTATTATAAGTCATTTGAGAGAATTTCTTGGATGCTAGACATAGTGATGTTTTTCCTCAGTTTTATAACATTTACCCAGTTTCTCCTTGGTAATTGGGATCAACACTCCAGCCAGTAAGTTGACTCCTTTTTTCTGCCTGCCGATTCAGTGGCATCAAGAGCCTCAGATGGTCAAGTGACAGGCCCGCCTTAAAGTTTAATGGAACCATTGTTGTGTTTCATGGTGAAAGTCTCCCTTGGGGAATGAAACTTCCAAACCAACAGAGTTCAGAGTTTTCAGGAGAGATAGTAGGAGTTATGGGAGTGCCTTATTAAGTTGAAGAGGAAAAGGAGCCAGTGCAGTGATTACTCTTTGATTCTAGGACCCAAATATTCTGGATCCAGGGTAGATAGCACCATGCTATGAACTCTAGTTCAAAGGATAGTCACCATACTCTAAGACAAGATGCTCCCCAACTGGCACCAATTCTGGGTTTTTAGTAAGACATTACACCTTCTAAGTAGACCACCTGCTTCTGGGTGATGGAGTATATAGTAAGATCAATTATTTCCACAGCCTTGAGACTTTGCAGCATGACATTTGCTATGAAATGAGTTCCTTTATCAGAAATAAATACTGTGCAGAATGCCATGGTGATGGATAAGGAATTCATCTTTGAGTTTGTGGATATGTGTGCTGGAAGATGAATTATTGGCATGGGAAGCAATTCCATATACAGAGTATGTGCCTATTCCAAGTGCAGTGGGCTTTTGACCCTTTTTTTATGAATTAGATTCAGTGTAATCAATCTGTCACCAGGTGGATGGCAGGTACCCTGGGAATTGGTGCCATATCAGGAGTTTAGTGTTCTTCTCTGCTTTTTGCAGATTAGGCACTCAGTAGGAGCAGTTGCCAAGTTAGAGTTGCTAAGGGCACATATGTCCAGGATATTGGGCCCTTCTGCAGTTCCATTTATGCCTCCATAGCCACTTCACTCTAGGGCTCATTCAGAAAGTACTGGGGTTTCTGGGAAAGGAAGTTGACCAACATTCACAGAGCCCATCATATTGTCTACCTGATTATCATGAGCCCCCTCAATACTGGCTGCACTTTGGGAGGCTGCTTGTTTATTTTGTTTTGATCTCTGGTATATCACTGCTGCCCCTAATGAATGATGCTCTCATCTTGTCTTTGATGGTTAATTGTTGCCATTTGGCCTTCTCAGTGATGGTATTGCAATAGCCATATAAAGTTTATAAAAGAGATTATGAAAAATAAAATTGCTCAGTTCACTTATGTATTTCTCAATGCCTTAGTGAAAGGAATATCTCCTGCGCTTCTTTGGAGGAGGTATCTGGGATGAGTTTGCAAGTCACATGTGATAAATCCATGCCAACATTCTTATGGGCATAAAACTTTAAATGTTATAAAATTAAATTCCTA
Organism: Mustela nigripes; assembly: GCF_022355385.1. Classification (NCBI taxonomy): domain Eukaryota; kingdom Metazoa; phylum Chordata; class Mammalia; order Carnivora; family Mustelidae; genus Mustela; species Mustela nigripes. The sequence goes on from NC_081559.1 coordinate 145,924,733, forward strand.
TATCCTTAAGCCTTTTTAATTCTCTCACCATATCATGCTTCAGGGTTCAGGAATATGAACCTCATCTATGGTAGGCCTCAAATGAATTCAAGTTTCAGTTAGTCAACTGAGTAGTGCCACCTCCATTTCCATGAAGGAATACCTTTAATCTGGAATCTCTAATAAGTGCACCAATATCAATGAGATATTAATATGATATCTGAGAAACCAATGAGATACCAGTGTGATGTTGGAGAATGAGTAAATAGAAAAACCCAGCTCTCCAGTTTTCAGACCATAATTTTAGCTGAGAACTAGAGATGTGAGTTTGGCATTTTCTTTTAGGAAATGCTTCAGTGAAGATACTACATAGTATCTTCAGTCACTACCAGTGCCATAACAATCAAGTTCAGCAGCCACGTGAGTCCTAAGACCCTTGTTTCTGTTGGCACATTATCACAGTCAGTGATGGGGGCAGTTTCTTAATTTTGATTCCACTGCATGCCGTGGATTACACAAATCCTATTTACTCTTGGAAAGGATCTGGGACTTGATCTCAAAACCAAGACCACAACCAAACCAATACTGAAATTCCATCTTTGAGGATCTATCTCCTAGAAATACTCCCAGAACCAGTTCTGTCCAGTTAAGAGAAAGAAATTGCACTATTAGTATAAAGGATATGAAGAATTCAACTTAACCCAAAGACTTAGTAACTCCAAAAGGGGAATTAAAATTAGGCAACAAATTGTATTGAATTTTCTGTTATTGCTATAACAAATTACCACAAACTTAGTGGTGTAGAAAAATTTAGGATGTTATGGTTCTGTTTGTTTGAAATTTGGCCTATATTTTACTGATCTGAAATTAAGATGTCAGGAGGGCTGTGTTCCCTAGTGGAGAATCCATTTCCTTGCCTTCTCCAGATTCTAAAGGCCACTTATACTCAACTCATAACCCCTTCCTTCATCTTCAAAGCCAGCCATGATTTAATCCTTCTATGGTGCATTTTTTTGGTCCTTCCTCCATCATTGTATCTCTCTTTGATTACAGCTGGAAAAGTTTCTCCATTTTTAAGGACTCATGTAATTAGAAGGGACAGACCCAGATAATACAGGATAACTTCCCTATCTAAAAATAGATAGCCTTAATCTCAAATGTAAGTATCCTTGTTCCATGTAAAGTAGCATATCTCTGGTTTTAGGGATTAGGAGTAGACATCTATGAGGGGATATTTTTCAGGCTGCCATAAGATCTCTAGAGAATCCAAGAATAACATATTGAAAGAGCATCTGCTACCTCTGTGGCTAAGGCAGAGTACTAAAGGAAGAAACAAATTTGGAAAAGAGCATCCTCCGTGGTTGGGATTTATGCTTCATTAGCAAAAGTAAACTGTGTGGATAGGAATGGGGAGAAACAGTTCCAAACTTTGATGTTTTCTCTGGCTTGTGGGCAAGATGAAAAATGAACACATAAATGAATGTTACTTTAAATAGTATTATATGTGCTGAAGAAAGTATAAAAGTATGATGTGATAAAATGTTATTGAGAGAAGTGACTAATTTAGAGTTGTTGGTCAAAAAGAAATCTTGTTTTTTAAAGTCACATTAGCAGATGCTTCATTGGTGTTAAGAAGTTAGCCTTGCAAAGATCTATAGAAAGAAATGCAAAGCTCCCCTCTCCCCTGAGTAGAAACAAATATAGGGACTTTGTGGAGTACTAAGAAGGGCTGTATGTCTGGATCTTGGTAGAGAGGGGAAGAGTGAAGGATATTATATGAAGAGGTAAGAAGTCAAGAGTTAAGCACTCTGTAAGCCAGGAGACGATGATTAAAGTTTCAAGTTTTCATGAGAATAGGATGAAAAGCAATTAACAGGTTTTAATAATGTAACAAGACTATATTTATATATATTTATTTTTTAAAGATTATTCTTGTTACTGTATGGACAGTAGATTGTGTTTTACTCATTTCTTGCTCTTTGAAATGTGAGTTATTTGTGGTCAGAAACTGTGTCATTATTGCCGTCATCTTTAGAATCTGGCACATCACTTGAAACTGGATGGATGATCTGTACAGTCTTTTGAACAGATGAATTAATGATTGATTGAATAAATTAAATAAATGATATGAAACTGCATCTCAACAGGGAGTGGTCAAGAGTAAGAAAGGAGTGCCAAGTGACAGCAAAAATGTACAGAGCATTCTTCTGAACAAGACCAGTTTTCTATGGTGATGATAGGGACAGGGAGATTAATTCAGTTAGCATGTTGCCTTTACTCCAAATGCGTGCTTGGAGTACTAAGGGAGTGAGCACCTATTTGACTTTTTCCAATTTTGAGTTTCCTCCTGGGCGTTAATGCTGCTTTTTCCTATTTTGAGTTTCCTCCAGGGCGTTAATGCTGCTGAAGACAAGTTAACTAAATAAATAAAATGGTTATATCACTCCATAATGAATACTTTAATAACAGTGGCTCTAAGTAAAGATAATCTAGATAGCAACATCCAGATATTCTTTCTAGAGAACAGGTTGAAGTTAGCTCATTTATATATAAATCATATTCTTAATACTCATGAGTCTCATTTATTTTCTGCAGCATAAATTCTTCCCAAACTGCTTCTCAAACTTTCTTCCCAGGCTATTTAAAGCCAGTACAGTTCTGTACCGACTAAGCCACCTGGGTGCCTCAATAAATAAAATCTTTTAAAAAAATTAAAAAAAAATTGTAGAAAGGTAAGTGGTCTTACATACTAAATATATGTTGCTAAAATGCCAGATGAATATCCAGACTGGTTAGAAGAATCGTGAGTAGCGCAAGCAGAGAAATGGATGTATAAATAAGAAAGAATGTTGACTGTGAAGGTAGATTTTTCAGAATGCTGAGTTGAAAGAGGGGAGGCAAAAGAAAAATCATAGAGGAGAATATTGAATTTTAGTCTTGGTATGGAAATTTAGAATGACAAAGACATCAAAAGTGTAATTATACTATTTAGTAAATGGTGCATCGTAGAAATGAAGACGTGGAACAGTGTTGTGTAGGTAATTAGGGATGTGTGAGATCAGGTATTATAGAAAATTTAAAACATAGTCTGTAAGCACTCAGAAATTACATTTCTGGTATGCCTGAGTGGCTCAGTCGGTTGACCATCCAATTCATGGTTTTGGCTCAGGGCATGATCTCCTGGTTCATGGGATCAATCCCTCACCCCCACCCCCTATGGGGCTTTGTGTTCAGCAGGGACTCTGCTTGAGATTTTCTCGCTCTGTCCCACCCCCCTCAAATAAATAAATCTTTAAACTACAAAATATATATATATATATATGTATTTTTTTCCCCTCCCTCTCCTTGCTTTCCTTTATTTTAACCATAAAGTGAAAATTTTATCTACCAATATTTCAGGTAATAGCATTCCATTCCAAATCGTGAAATATCTGTCAGTTTTGTTCATAATCTTTTTTATGTTTTTTTAAAGTTAAAAAAGTTTATCCGTGGAGGTCTTGTGTATTCTTGGTTAAACTAATTCCTGGGTCTTTAAATAAATTTTGTGACTATTACAATCTCATCTCCTTGTTACTTTAACATTATTTATTATATTTTTATATTGTTTAGTGCTTATGTAAATAAATCTTACTGTTTTATGAAGGTTCATTTTCACATATTTCTTCAGTCTATGCTGTAGGGAGTAATGCTTAGGGAGAAAGACATCAGGTTTAATCATGTTGCTTAATATGTCTGTATCTCAGTTTCTGCAACTGTAAAGCAGGAGTATTAATAGAACCTACTTCACAGGGTAATACGGATGTATTATTTCAAATGCCAACCTAATCCAGAAACTTGATTTCCAATTCTACATTCATTTTTGTTATCATTCTGAGTTGTGGAGGTCAAGCAAGTTAAAATTCTTTTCATCAGAAAGAAATGGTTAAAACGGATTGAGTTCTTCCCATTATTGGTAAAATCAATGGCTTATAAACTAGACACATTTACTTTGTTTTGCAAAGGTTCACCATAAACTTAACTGTTACTCCCTCCATTCTAACACTCTGCAAACCTAATGTTTCATTACTTTACTTATTTTGAAGTCATGTTAATGATTTTTAAGTAAAATTAAGCCAATATATACTACTTATTTTTTATAATAAAAAATTTTTCTTTCTTTAAAATCAAAAATCCTTTTATAATAGCTTCCATTCTTAGGCATTAACTCTACAATCTCGAATAAACTATCATATTATAAAATGCCTATTGAAAAACATATTCAACTGTGAAGCTTTCTAAAAACAGCTTCACCTAAATTTTTTTTTTCTTAATTTCTTGTCAGTGACCAACAATCAAAACCAAGTAAATTAGGTAAGGTACAAAGAGTGTGAAACATTTGACAGCTAAAGATTACTTACATTTAAAGAAACTGCCTTAGATTTTAAGAATGTGAGAATGAACAAAATCAGAGGATTCTGGTAATATTTTTGAACCTGAAATGTAGTGTAGAATCTCTATTAAAGACTAGTAATAGAACATACTTTAACACCAGCATGATCATGATCATTATGTACTCTTCAGAGCCTCTGTAATCCTTAAGAGCTGTTTAGAAGTGCTGAGAATTAAAGCTGAAAAGGTGGACAGAAGTGTAGGCAGTATTAATAATAAGAGCTTTTGTGTACTCACATTCACAGTATACAATCATCCATCTTCAAACTCTTGGCACTCAAATATTTGACATGATAGTTAAAATTATTCAAATAAATCCATTATGAAAAATTGTAATGAATATGAAGGAATAATACTTATCAAGGACATACTCTAAACTAGGGAAATGATGAGTTTCTAATCAATTTAATAATAGACTATGACCCATGTGTTAAGTTAAACACTGTTGGGGTAGTGTGGTTAAGAAATATCAACAATAAAATGTTTGTAGAGTTTATATGCATGAAGACTGATTATGGCATGAATACTTTCTATTCCAGTATTAAAATTTAGAACAAGTACCCTATATTCTCTGATATTGTTTTCCTTTTAGCTAAGTATATGCCTGATCTTTGTCATAATCTTTATCCAAAACTTAATATTTTTTAAAAGCTCAAGTATACAACCCATTATAGAATCATATATCAAACAGAACCTAAACACATACTCCTTAATTTGAGTTGATTTGCATTTAATAAGTACACTTGCAAGAATGTGTTTTTCCTATGATGATAGTAATAAGAAAAGGAAAATACAAGTACATAAGTATGCTAAAGTAATCTACCCTCAAATTCAAATAGCTGTGTGTTTGTTACTTGAAAATACAGCCAACCATATATTTTCTAAGAAACTACAGGTTCTCCCAACAAGGCTATTTTTTGTTTTTTTGTTCTTTACTAAAATAGTTATTAATGGAATACAATAGTTGCTAATGGGCTATTGAACAACAGGATAGAAAGAAAGCTAGACTGGGGTGATATATGCCAATTAGCAAGTTCTTAAGGTAGCCACAGGCTGAAGCACTGGTTATTTCAGACATCAGTTTGAGCAGCAGTAAAAGAGGATTCAACTCTTAAATAGAGCCAGTTGGAGATTTCATGTTGCTTGATCAATTTATAATTAGTATGATATATGACTGGAAACTTTTCCACTTAAAAACATTAAAAAAATTCTGAACAGAATCTGACTAGAATGACTAAACGTATTTCCCAAGTAAAGAATTAAACATGACTCTTCGGAAGGGTAAAAGGAGTTTCAGAGCATCTCAAACTCTAGATTTTATGAAGTAAGAAAACATTTTCAGAGAAGAGCCAGCTAACTTCATATTTGCATATGAACTATGACCAGTGATTCACTCTAAAAACAATGTAAGGGCAAATTTACAATTTAACTCAGAGTCTGCATCGTGTGGTGTAAATGAATCAAGCAATATACAATAAATTTCATGGACAGTTAAATTTTAGTTCTGGTGGTGTAAATCACAGGTGGGCTCCCATTACAGATAGATATATTGTTGGGATGATAAAAACAGTGAAGTAAAAAAAGTCTTATCCTGCTTTAAGTATCTGAGCTTCAGAAGAAAGAGAAACTCAGTGGGGGAGATAATGAGTGGTGATAGGAACAGAAAAGAACTAATCCCAGTGTCAGAAATAAAAGGAAGAATCAAAGCCTAGCCACCTGTGTGACATATCTGAACAATCCTAGGGTGAAATGAATCAATCCAACTTCCAATTTGTGGTGAGCTGTAGAAATGGACCTAGAGAAATCAAAGAAGATTGGTTGGAGGAGGGAGGAGGAGAGCCTGCTAGGGAGTTGTTTGATCAAGCTCAGCTTTGCTCCATCAGTTGAGAAAAATCAAACACTTTTACTGCATGTTGGTGGAACATTTATGGATTTTAATTCTACTGGAATGTACATGTTCATTTTGGCTAGGAATGGAGTCAGACAGCCTATGTCACCTAACACATTTAATCTGTATTTATCAAACATTCAACTCCATTCCTTTCATTGATGTGAAGAGCTAGAAATTAAGAATTCATAAATAAAGTTTAGCAAGAAAAATCAAATACTCGGAATCACAGATGTACGTGGTATGTTTGAAGATTTGGATGCCTTTTCAAAGCCCACATAAGCCTTCATTAAACCATTTAAAGCAAAAATAGAACAAAAGTCTATTAATATTAAGTTTTATTATAATTTATAATCTTTTTGTTCTCCATGTCAGGGAACAATAATATTTCAGTACAAAATTTGTATCTCTATAAATCTTCTGAACTAGTAAAAAATTACCTTTTAGTAAATCTGCAAGTAAAAATTATAAAACACATATCCAAAGCTGGTAAGAGGTAAGTAGGTCAAGAGATTTCATGTATCAGTCTCTATGTTATTAAAATTTTCTTTTCATTATTTCAGTAAGGTTTTTATCCAAAAATGCACAGTCATGAAGAAAAGAAACTCTTCCAGATTTTCCTCAAGACCTAGGGTGTGCTAAATGTGTAGAGAGCATCTAAATTGGTTGGCCAAAATAATTTTTTATATTGGATTTATGGTCAAAGTAGAAATGTAAAAGAGAAAAAAGGAGAATAGAAGTTATTTGGAACAAAGGTATTCATCCTGATTTTGTGTCCATAGGAGAGACTGAGATTTCAGACTGTACAGAACAATGACTGAATTTTTTTTTTTAAGATTTTATTTATTTACTTGACAGAGAGAAAGAGCACAAGTAGCAGAGAGGAAGGCGGAGAGGAAGGAAGCAGGCTCCCTGCTGAGCAGAGAGCCTGATGTGGGGCTCAATGCCAGGACCCTAGGATCATGACTGGAGCCCAAGGCAGATGCTTAACTGACTGAGCCACCCAGGTGCCCCACAATGACTGAATTTTATCAGGAAGTCTTTTCATGCACCCTTAATGTGGAAATAGTTTATATTTCTTCAGTTACATTTAACCATTCAAGAGGTTATTATTGATCAGGAAAAGTATTAAGACAATTAAAAAGTTGCACATATGTGCATTATAATAGTTACATTTTATTGTCTAGTTAATTTGGTGGGAAAAATAATGCTGATAGTGGTGGTATTGCTGCTAGATCATGTCTGTGAATGAATACAAAGAATGAATGCACTGCAATCAGATTCCAGCTCTGCCACTGTCTGGTTGCATAAGCTTGATAGTTACTATATTAGGTGAGCTTCAGTTGATTCATCTACAAAATGAAGATGTAAAATTTAAATGTAACACAAAACACAATGCCTTAGGCATCCGAAGCCCACATTAATACTTAATTCTTGTTAGCATTATTTTTATGCAATCATAATAACTAATAGCAGTATATATACATATGTATATACACATATTAATTGAAGTGTAATATGTGTTTTAGATATTATAGAGCAGGCCCACATTTTATCAACTAGTCTTGAATTAATGATAATACTGGACAGACAACAAAGTTTCATTTACTTGGGCTTGAATTACCCAAATTTGTGGCTAGGTAAGGCATTCAGAGTTCATGTCAATCTGTGGAAAGTGGTGGAGCTTTACTTAATTGATGAATGCCTTGCTAACGTGTTTCATTAGAAGAATTATGATTAAATTGTTTGCAAGAACAGCAGGATTTCTCATGCATACACTTAATGAACTAACCAATAAATAAATTGGTAAGATTATTAATGAGATGCTTATTCAGGAATTCTTTAGTAGCTGTCTACAGGATCTTTACAAGACTTCAGTGAGTTTTCTCAAATTCTTGTTTGTCTTTACTTGCCAAAAGTGGCACATGGAGGATGTAAAGAAAATTTGATTAACATGGGTAATTTTTATATTAGTCCACATTAAAACTAAAATATTCGAAAAGCATGATAGAAACCAGTAGAGTTAGGAAGGCTATTTCTGTACTCACACTAGAATTATGTCAACCATGTTTAACTTGGCTTAACTAATGTGTTGTTTTTTTTTTTTTTGAATTATCAGCATATAGTCTCAAAAACACTTAGAATGTGGTAAAGAATTTTCTTAAGCAAATGTGACATATTAAAATTTTATTCAAGAATGTATATTAAACCTGGACCTTGCCCAACCATTGCAACACAGCAATGAATAAGACACATTCTCTTCCTGTCAAGTAGAGCAGACAGGCAATCAGAAATTATAATACAGGCCCTTCTAACATCCTGGAAGACAGTGTGTGTATTGTCTAACAATTTGCCCATCAAAAGTAATCTTCCTGTAAAGAATTAAAAAAAAAAAAAAAAAAAGAGCTAGTTAAATCCTGACCTTTGTTTCCCTCGAGCATGATTTTTCTCAAATCTCCTTTGCGCCTGCAAACACTCAGTAATCTGGTTACTCGACTTTAAGTCTACATTTAGTCCTTATAATATTTGTGACCATAGCAGTGAAGATGTCATAACTAATTCATTGGAATTTACATGGCACATGAAATGGTTTTGTTTTTTGGGACTGAGTTTCCATTAATAGGATAAACTCTGATGGTGCAGTTCATCTGTGTTTAACTTTTAAAAAAATAAAAATTTGAAATATACTTACAGAAGAGTGTATGGATCATAACTATACTAGTATATAGATTGACATTTAATACCATCTATTTTCTCTGCTTTGTTACATTAATTACACACACACAGTTAAATATTACTCAGCCTTAAAAAAGTGGGAAATTCTGCCATTTGTGGCAACATGGATGAATCTATGGATCATTATGCAATGGGAAATAATCCAGATAGAAAAAAACGTACTGCATGATATTGCTTATTTGTGGAACTAAAAAAAGAATTTGACCTGATAGTTTGGTGGTTTATAGGACCGAGGAATGGGAGAACTAGGGATAGGTTGGTGAAAGGATACAAACTTTTAGTTATAAGGTGAATAGGATTTGAGTTGTTGATGTATAAATGTGGTGACTATGGTTGATAATACTGTTTTCTGTAACTGAAATTTGTTATTAGAATAGGACTTAAATGTTCTCATGGAAAAAAGGAAAAGAGGTAAATATATGAAGTGATGAATGTTTTCATTAACTCAGTGGTGGGAATCCTTTCACAATGTATACATATATTATTAAATCATCATGTAGTATACATTAAATATATTGTGTTTTATGTGTCAGTTATACTTCAGCAAAACTAAAGAAAATAAAATTAATAGAGAAAAAAGTTAAATAATGAAAAAAAGAAATAATTTATCAAACATAAACCTTGCTTTCATATGTGCATATAAAATATATATCATACACACACACACATATATATATATATATTTATGTATGTGTATTTATGTATGATAACACAATATAGACTGAGCTTGTAGATAGCATCTGTGGTATTCTAGGCACTATTTAATTCCATTACACTTATGTAATCCACTTAACAAACTAGGCTTCTTATTAAACTCCATTTATGCATAAGGAAACTGAGCGATAGAGAATTTAAGTAACCTGCTAAACATCAGATAACTTGAAAGTGGTGGAGCCATGCTCTAAACCCACACAGTCTAATTCCAGTCTTTTTAGGTATTATTCTAAGTTGACTTGGCATGTAGCACATAATACCAATCTATATAAAAAATAAGTAAATGGAATAATCATAGAGGAAATTTAGTAGGGTATTTTGGAAAAAAAAATTTCTGAAATCAATAGCTCAAACAGGCCACAGAATATTAAAGAATATTAAAAACAAAATTTAGGAACAACACACGTAATAAGACTGTGCTAATAGAATTATGAACAAACCTGAATGCAATCAAGTAAAGAGTCATAATTTTAAAGCATTTTTAGAATATTGCAAAAATTCATTATTCCATAGAAACAGTATCATTCAGACCCCATTTTCTGAATATGATAGAAAAAATAAAAATAAAAGAATAAATGTAGCCAAAAGTTTGGAAATTCATTTAAACCAGCATTTGATACAGAAAACCCAGACCAGAAAACACACAAATGGTAAAGATCGTGTATTAAAAATACCTATGGGAATACCAATAAATAGACAACTTTTAGTCTTAGTGGACAAGATGAAAAATTAGGAGTGTAAATAAAAGTATTAAAATATTTTTAGAGATTTATCTGTAGATGAAGAGGGAGTTTAAATATCATAATAATGTTTAGAATAATTGATGATAATACATTTAAAAACTTTAAAGAACTAGTAATATTCTACATAATTATTATTTAAAATTATTTAAACATGACTAGAACTCAGAGCATATCAATAGTCACTAAAATTACTGATAAAAATATGAATAAATTAAATAATTTAAAAAGAGAAGAATGTCTACTTTCTAAAACTATTCCTCAAAATGGAAAAAAGAAAGGCATATGATCATTTTAAAAACATTGTACAGCATAAGCATGCAAATGAGTTGAAAGTACAGGGAAAGCTACATGCTAGTCTTACCTGTAAATCTAGATGCAAGACTTCTAAATAAATTATCATGAAATCAAATCCATTTGTACATTAAAAACCCAGTCTTGACAAAGTTGTCTTACTCAGTAATTACAAGGATACTTCAACATTTGAAAATCTAATAGTGGAAAAGTCAGCAAATGGAAATTCTGTGACTTAAGTCTGGTTGTTGGCTTCTTCCCCCAAATCATTTCTGAAAAAATTAGAGAAATGTCAAGTATGGATCTTAGAACTGTCATAAATAGTATTGGAAACCCTTAGAGGAACTAAGGCTCTTTGATCTGATGTTGGGTGCATGTTGATAGAGTCTTATCAGGAAGATAGTTTGGGGAAAAAATTTTAGTTTTGTTCTTGACACTTTTCTTTCATTTTTTTGTGTTGAGCATGCTCATTCTCCCAATTACCTAGTTATAGTAGCACAGTCAGGTATAATTGATTGAGATGTATTTAATTTCAAATGTTGGAAATTAAAATTATACTTTTTCAAGTATCTACAGAGATATTTATTAAAATTATTCTGTATTATATTCTAAGAAGCCTTATATATTTCTCACAGAAATAATAAATATCTTGAACTGCTGGATGCAAATACAGTGAAATAATAAATAAATAATAAGTATAGAAAACAACACTTCAATGAAAACAACAATTCAATGAATAGCTTACAGTCTTAGATAAAAAATATAAACACATACTTTCAGAATATTTAAAGCATAATAAAAATTCAAAAGTAAATAGACATATGGATTAGGTGTGTCTAAAGTCATACTCAGATAATATGATAGCTTTAATCAGCTTTAATTAAAAACTAGCAAAAAGTAAAAATAACTTATGCTTTCTTCTCCGTAAATGTCATTAAATGTATGCTAAGTTTAAAATTTAAAGTTTTCTACACATATTCAGACATATACAAATATATATGTGTGCATATACACATAATACACACAGGATATATAATTATTAGAAGTAAAAATGTTGTACGTGAATGATAATCAAAGAACTTTAGGGATTATCTCTAAAGAGATAGAAAAGGGGGATACACTAGGTGGTAGCCATAACATATCTTTGACTCTATTAATAATGTTTTATATTTTAAGCTAAATGATAATTTTTAAAAGTTATTCTTTATATGTTTTTAATATCCTAAATATTTGCTGGTAATTTAAGGTCATTAGAATAAATGTGTCATAAGAGTACATTAACTTTTGAATTAATATGGTTCATTTTCTAGAGTCAGATTTTATGTTCTGAGATTCAAAACACATCTGGTCAATCAATCTTTTCAGTAGCTAAGCTGATTTTATTATGACCCAAAAGTGGGAGAGAGAGAGAAGGAACCTATCTGACGAATTTGGGGCCACTTATACTATCTATTTGATTTAATTTGTATGGTGCATCATTCATTATCATATAAGTAAACTATCTACTGACAATTTTGAGCATTTCAGTTCAAGACAGATGGCTTTAGGTTCAGTAAATTTAACAGAAGTGAACTATGTAACACTTCTGCTAAGCAGTTCCTAATGTGCTCTCATATACTCTGTAGAACAGTAGATGAGAGTCTCAGGCCTTCCTTATATGGATGAAGGATAATATGTGCACCCAAGAATATAAGTTTATATTTCATTGAATGGTTGTTTCTAAACATGAATGTTCCTATCAAATTGAATTTCAAATTTCAGATTTTAATATGGAAGAAAATAAGAAAATAAATCTTATTCAATAAGAATGTATATTTTATTTTACTATTATAAATATCTGTATTTTCATAGCATAAGTGCTTTTTCATCAGAATAAGTGCCTTTTATGGGTTATCCTAGTTAATCTTTTCAGCAGTACCATGAAATAGATGTTCTTACTTACTTTTTAAAAATGAGGAAACTGATTTTCAACCAACACTTTAATAAATTGCTCAAGTTCTCATTGATAGTAAATGCACAGGTATTAACAGATCTGTTTACTTTCTGATTTGTTCAAGAACAACATACAGAGTAGAATGGAAACCCAGAAACTACAAATGTGGATTTCAGTAAATTTTCACAAATTTAACTCAGTCTTTACAACTGCCATCCATATCCAGTAGATTTAAATTTAAAAAAAGGAAAAGATAGACTTGTATAAGTCTAAATGTATAAATGTATAAATTCCCTTTATTATCCGAGTTATCACTGCTTCCACTGCTAAAGGCCCACTCTTGTGATTTCTATTATTAGGGATTAATTTTTGTCTATCATATAAATATATAAATATAAATATTTCAATACATAAGTATTTTTTGATTTATCATTTAATCCACATTACTTTGCATCAGTTCTTTCATTCAAAAAAAGTCTGTGAGATTAATTCATGTTGTGTGCATCAGTAGCCTAATTGGTATTGCTATATTTTATTTTATGCATAAGATAAGATACATCAATTTTTGGCTGATGGACATTTTTATTATGTACATTTTAGATTTTTATTAGTAATATAATATTGTTGTGAACATTTTGTATATGCCTAATTCATACATAAGTATGAATTTCATGTGGATATATATGTGGATATATTTTCCAAAATGACTGTTCCTATTTATTATCCCACCAACCATTATAAACATTGCTCCACATTTTTGACTAAACGTAGTGTTGACTAATTTTTTTTGTTTGTTTTTCTTTAGTGTTTCTGGTGGTATTTGTGCTTTTAATTTTTATTGCATTTTATTGATAAATAAATAGATTAAAATACCATCTCCCAGGCAAATACCTTCCCCCAGGCTGTGGCTTGCTTTTTCGCTACCTTAATGGTGTTCTGGGATGAATAAAAATTTTTAATTCTAATAATGTCCAATTTACCAGTTACTTCTTTTATTATTAGTATAAATTATAATCTGCTCAAGAATTCTTTGCTTTCATAATTTCATGAAAATGCTTTTCTGAATTTTTTCTTAAAACTTGAGTGTTTCCTTTCTGTACATTGTGTGTTGTTCATTTAATGTTTGCCAGAGTATTAAATTTAGGGCTGGATTGCTAGGGTACTCTTTGCCAAGACAGCTTGGCTTGGCTAAGGAGAGTCCCTTCCTTTAGGAATGGAGTCTAGCTCCTTCCAGCAGTTGCTTGAGTATATACTCAAACAAGTGTAGAGAACCAAGGGAAAACATTTGGGAAACACTACACAATTAGAAAGAATGTGGGGAGATAACTTGCAGATACTTGCAACAGGGACCATTAATACATTCAGTGTACCATATTCAGTGCTTTGACCCTAAAGCATTTTTCTCCCAAATGCAATATGACAGAAATTTAAAATTTTACTGTCTTTTAAGGTACTCAGATGAATCATCCAATCATAATATCAGGCTTAAAGACTTGACTAGCATATCAGGTACAAGTGGGTTTTCCTTTGGAAGTTACCCTGCTGATCTGGAGGAGACCTGTAAAATTAAAAGATAAGTTCTCAGCTTTCCAAAGAACTAATGGACAGTGGTTTTTTGATTTATCTCTTGTAGATACTGTCATCCAAAAAGGGAAAATAACTGAAAGTATATAGCACTAGTCTGTAGTAATTATAAAATCCAATTGCATTAAGGATGCCAGGTTCTACTGCTGTGGTGTTGGGGAATGTTTCTTTCTTTTTTTTTTTTTTTTAAAGATTTTATTTATTTATTTGACAGAGAGAACTCACAAGTACACTGAGAGGCAGGCAGAGAGAGAGAGAGAGAAAAGGAAGCAGGCTCCCTGCTGAGAAGAGAGCCCGATGCGGGACTCGATCCCAGGACCCTGAGATCATGACCTGAGCCGAAGGCAGCGGCTCAACCCACTGAGCCACCCAGGCGCCCCGGGGAATGTTTCTTGATCCAAGCTTTAGCTCTTCTCCTAGGAGAGACTCTGTAGTCCATTGTTCTCCATGGTTCTTGGGTCAGCCCCCTGAGAGTCATTCCTGTTCTGTCACAATGAGATAATTATTCCAAGGCTATATCCATATGTCAAAGCTTATCAAATTGTATACCTCAAATATGTCCAGTGTATTGTATGTCTATTGTATATCCAACCGAAAGTATTAAGTATAGGTGAAAAAAATAAGTGAACTACCACAATATACAGTAACATATATAGAGTAAAACATAATAAAGATATAAGTCCCCAAATACCCCATACTATATGCATAATTATTATAAAGTTGAAAAACAAGCAAAGCTAAGAAGTATATTGTTTTTGATAATTTTTTTCATTATCTTAAAAACTTTTTTGGTGTTTATTTAAATGAATATATGAACCTCAATATGTGAACCTCATAATACAATTATGTCTTAACAATACCATTATAAAAAGACTTATAAAAAGGATTATCATCTAATCCTTTTTTCTTTCTTTTTTTTTTTTTTTAAAGATTTTATTCATTTATCTGACAGACAGAGATCACAAGTAGGCAGAGAGGCAGGCAGAAAGAGATGAGGGGGAAAGCAGGCTCCCCACTGAGCAGAGAGCCCGATGTGGGGCTCGATCCCAGGACTCCAGGATCATGACCCGAGCCGAAGGCAGAGGCTTTAACCCACTGAGCCACCCAGGCACCCCCTAATCCTTTTTTCTAATCCTTTTTCACTTGTTTAGTGCTTTATACTTCTGAAGGACACAGAGCATCACTTCCATTTTTTAAAAGATTTTAATTATTTGTTAGAGAGAGCACAAGCAGAGGGAGTGGTAAGCAGAGGGAGAAGCAGCCTCCTGCTGAGCAAGGAGCCTGGTAAGGGAGTTGATCCCAGGACCCCAGGATCATGACCTGAGCCAAAGGCAGACACTTTAACTGACTGAGCCACTCAGGCATTCCCTCATTTCCATTTCTTATTTGCGTTTCTCTTTGTTTATTTTTTAATTTTGGTTCTACATTTTATTATTTATTTTTTTAATTTTAATTTCTAAATTCAAATTCAATTAATTATTAGTTTCAGAGGTAGAGTTCAGTGATTCATCAGTCTTCTTTTAAATTTATTTTTATTTTATTATGTTCAATTAGCCAACATTAGTACATCATTACCCAGTGCTCATTATATCACAAGCCCTCCTTAATGTCCATCACCTAGTTACCCCATCTCCCTAACCCCCTTCCCTCTAGCAAACCTCAGTTTGTTTCCTATGATTAAGAATCTCTTATGGCTTGTCTTTGATTTAAGTGATGTATTCACAAATGTTCATTTTTTTTTACTTTAACAATTACTAATATGTTGCATATATATATGATTTTATTTAGTTATTTGACAGATAGAGATCACAAGTAGGCAGAGAGGCAGGCAGAGAAAGAGGGAGAGGGAAGAAGGCTCCCTGCTGAGCAGAGAGCCCAATGCGGGGCTCAACCCCAGGACCCTGGGATCATGACCTGAGCCGAAGGCGGAGGCTTTAACCCACTGAGCCACCCAGGCGCCCCTGATGCATATATTTTTGCATGTGTCAAATATTATTCATAGGATAATAAGAGAATAGAATATGTAAAAAAAATCAGTAGTATAGAGCAGATTGTCATAATTACTGTTTAGCAATGAGTTGCTCATGGACTTCAGGAAAGTAAGAGATGTGCCTCAAATCATTACGGATGACTTTAGCAGTTATATATCATTATACATTCCTAGGAGGTGGTATATCATTTGAAAATCATATTTGAATATATCATACTGAAGCCATCTAATTGGTTTGTCTGTGTTAGTATACACAGATATTAAATATATGGCATTGTAAACTCACAACGTTCTTTTTGATTTGAAGTCATTGAATTTACTTTCAGGCAAATCTGTAATCTACATAGTTTTATTCTCAGTGCTCTTCATGTTATCTCATTGAAACACCTTAAATAAAAGATACATTGAAGACCTAATAAAAATAGATCACTAAGAATTAACTGTTAATAGTCTTTTCAAAACTTAATGGTGTAGAACAGTGAATTAATCTATTCATATTAATTCAGAAATGCTACTGTTATGGTAGGAATTTTTAAATTTTTGATATAAAGATAGAATCACCCTGTTAAATTCTTTAACTCCATTTAAGGTATTTTAATAAAGAACATTATTTGTATGGTGTACAACAGGATAGAAACATCTGGTGTTTATCCATTTTTTTCTAAATCACAGATGACTAATTATTTTCCGTGTGTCAGGAAAAAAAAATTTGATTAATCACCCATCCTTGTTAGCCTAATGTTCTGCAGCTAAGATCTGTTCTTTTAAGTCTTCAACCTCCTTCATACATTTTGTGGCCTTCTTAACTGTGGAGGTATTTATTTCCATTTTCTCAAAAATTTCTTTGAATAGATTTGCTTCTAAATACTTCTAGAATTTTTGTTTCAAGATGAATTTTTAAAATGTCAATGGATAGGCCTGTAGAAATTATGTTATGATTTTGATTGTTTAAACATGGTTTAACTTGGAAAAATTTGGTATCTCCATTGTTCCATTGCTGTTTCTGCATGCTAAATTATCTGCCAACTTATTTATGGCTTTGTATGAGTTTCAGTTAGGTTTTATAGTTTTCATTGTGTAATTTCTTTTTAAGATTCTATTTATCTGTTTGTTTGCTTATTTATTTATTTATTTATTTACTTGAGAGAGAAGGGAGTGAGAGCAAGAGCAGGGGCAGTGGGGAGGACAGAGGCAGAGAACCTCAAGCAGATGCCGCGCTGAGCCCTGAGAGATATGGAGCTGATTCTAGGATCCTAAGATTGCAATCCTAGCTGAAACCTGGAGTTGGGCACTTAACCACCTGAGCCACCGAGGCACCCATTCATTGTGTAGTTTTTGTACATCTTTGTTATTTGTGTTGGATCTCTATGTAATTTTTTTCTAAATTGTTTTTTTCTAACATATAGAGAAATTATTCATTTTATAACCTAAATGGTGTTGATAATGCCTGATTTGGGGCAAGAGAAAGCTTAAAGTTGAAATATAGAAACAAATTTGGGATAATTTCTCTGAAAGGAACTAACTTTTAAAGCTGTTTTTTTTTACTCCGACTCTGTTTTATAGTGCTTTCAAAAGAATTCAGAGGATCCAGTGTTTCCCTAAATGACCTTTTCCCCTTTTCTCATTCAGAATAATTTATAATGCATTCCACATTTCAGTGATACTTTTATTATGGGGATTTGTTTTCTCATCTCTTTTATAAAATTAAAGTTCAGAGAACAAAAGCAAATGGTTTGGAAAACAATTGGCAAAGACATCCCTTACAAAGAGCAGAACAAGATTATGGAAGATGCGTTCACTAAGGAACTTTCTCCACTGTCAGTGGCAGTTTTCACAATAATTGACCAGCAAGATTTTATACCTGTTTGCACCTATTGGTTGTATGTGTTATCCATTCTGTATAAATAATCATTGGAAATAATTATTGTAGTTATCTTTTTTTGTTTGTTTTCAGGTAATCAGACCACAAGAAACTACATCCAGACAAGACAGAAGGCCCAGAAATCCTGGACTCTGACACAGTTATTTGGTAGGACATGGGATGGACTCCCCTGGGAAAGTATATGTACACGTAAGGGGTGGTTGGTGGAGACTATGGTAGAGGTACTTAGTTTCTTTGCAATAATTTTACTTTCCTTCACTATTAAAAAGATTTATACATTTCAGCTGGGCATCTTCCCTCAGCTAAAGATTAAATTTTCTTTTTGTTGTTGTATATATTTAAGGTTTATAGATTGATGATTTGATATCCATATACATTCTGAAATAATCAGCACAATCAAGCTGGTTAGTACATATACCACTTCACATAGTTACTGTATGTGTGTGTGTGTGTGTGTGTGTGTGTGTGTGTGGTGAGAATACATAAAATATACTCTTAGCAAACTTCAAGTACAGGGTACAGTATTGTTACCTGTAGTCACTATGCTATGTGCATTAGATCTCCAGAACTTCTTCATTCTATGTAACTGAAATGTCTATCCCTTTACCAACATCTCTCCATTTCTCTCATTCCCCATACCCTGCTAACTACCATTCTATTCTCTGCTTCTATGACCATACATGTTTTAGATTTCAAATATATATATGAGATCATACAGTTGTCTTTTTATGACTGAGTTATTTTAGGCAGAATCATCCATAAGTCACAAATGGCAGGATTTCCTTAATAAAGTAATATTCTATTTTATGTGAATATATACTGCATATTTCTTATCTGTTTATCTGTTAATTTACATATAGGTTGTTTCCATGTCTTGCCTGTTATGAATAAGGTTATAATGAACATAGGGGGACAAGTGTCTCTTTGAGTTTCTGATTTTAATTCCTTTGATTAAATATCCAGCAGTGGGATTGCTGGATTATATGGTAGTTCTACTTTTAATTTTTTGAAAAATCTCCCTATTTTTTCCCATAAGGGTTGTGCCAATTTACATTCCCCTAATGTGCATATTCCCACTAATGTGTAGGGTTGGTTCCTTTTCTCCACATTCTTACCAATGCTTAGTATCTTTCATTTTCTTAATGATAGTTATCTTAACAGTATGATGTGATACCTCATTGTAGTTTTGGTTTGAATTTCCCTGAGCACCTTTGACTATATTTCTTGGCTATTTGTATGTTTTTTTTTTTTCCAGGAAAATGTTTCAGATCTTTTGTGCATTTTTTGGATTACTTTTTTCATTATTGAGTTGTATGACTTTTTTATACATTTTGGATATTAACCCTTTATCAGTTGTATGATGTGCAAATATTTTCTTTCCTTCTGTTGTTTTTCATTTTGTTATTCTCTTTGTTATGTAGAAACTTTTCCTTTTTAATTTTAATTAAATATTTTATTGAGTATACATGTTATATTAGTTTCAGATGTATAGTGTGATTCAGCTTTTCTATATAAATGCTATTCTCAATATAAGTGTGGATACCATCTATCACCATACAATGCTATTACAGTATCATTGATTTTATTCCTTATACTGTGCCTTTATTCCTGTGACTTATTCATTCCATAACAGGAAGTTTGTATTTCCTACTCCCCCTTCACCAATTTTGGCTGCCCCCTTCAGCACACATCCACTGTACTCTGTATTTATGAGACTGGTTTTGTTTTTTGTTTATTTACTCATTTTATCTTTTATTCCACATATGAGTGAAATCATAAGGTATTTATTTTTCTTGGTCTGATTTATTTTACTTAGCGTAATACCCTTTAGGTCCATTCATGTTATCACAAATAGCAAGATCTCATCCTTTTTTATAGCTGTCTCATATTCTCATCTCCCTGTGTGTGGGTGTGTGTACCACATCTTCCTTATCCATTTGTCTATCAATGTTTAGCCTGCTTCTGTATCTTGGCTTCTGTAAATAATGCTGCAATAAATATAGAGGTTCATATATCTTTTCAAATTAGTGTTTTTGCTTTCTTTGGATGAAGACCCAGTATTATAATTATTGGATTATATGGTATTTCCATTTTAATTTTTTGAGGAATCTCCATATCATTTTCCACAGTGGCTGAAGCAGATTACATTTCCATCAGTAGTTGTGTAGAAGCTTTTTAAAACGATGTAGCCTTACTTGTTTACTTTGCTTTTGTTGCATCTACTTACAGTGTCATACCCAAAAATTGTACCAAGACAAATTGGCACATCAAAGAGCTTTTTCTGTATGTTTTCTTCTGGGAATTTTATAGCTTCCCATGTTACATTTAAATCTCATCCATTTTGAGTTGATTTTTGTATGTGGTATAAGATATTGGTCCTATTTCTTTCCCCCTGCTTCCTTCCTCCCTCCCCCTTCCCTCTTCCCTCCCTTTCTTTCTTCCTTCCTCATGTGGAGATAGCAAGGTTTTTTTTTAAACCACTTATTGAAGAGGATATCCTTTCTTCATTGTGTATTCTTGATGCCTTTCAAAGATTAGTTGCCAGTATAGGCATTGGAAGACTGCATTTTCAAATCTCTCTTGCAGCTAGGCAAAGCATTATGACCAAGTGTTGGTTATGGGATATGGGAGAAAGGTATGTATGTGACTTCTGGTTCATGCTAATGAGAAGAATTGTGTTAATACTTTCCTTCTTAATTTCCTTGCCATTAACTGAATGTGCAAATGATATTGTAAGCTATAACATCCATATTAGGACATGATGTATTGAAACCAAGCCTTGAGGATGGCTTGGTCAAAAGGACAGAAAGAGCTTGGATTCTCAATACCACATAGTATTTATGTATAATTTTATACTTTTCACTGAAAGTAATAGTATATATTATATACCTATAAACAAATTGTAGATGTATTTAAAAAATAACTTATTGGTTGGGGCATTTTTTAGCCCATGACAATACTTAGGTACTAACACTTCTATAGGGAACATAATACCAAGGAAGTGGGAGAGAATATAACTTTAGAGTGAAGCAGGGAAGAAAAAGAACAGATATTTAAAGGAGTCTATTATGGAACTGGTCACAACTTCCAAACAGGTTAGCTGGTGGTTTATCTGACAAGAAGTCTTCACAGTGGCAAAGGAAACTACTGCATCTGTAGAAATAGACAACAGAGAGAAAAGGAGATAATTTTTTAAAAGATTTTATTTATTTATTTATTTGACAGAGAGAGAGAGATTACAAGTAGGCAGAGAGGCAGAGAGAGAGAGAGAGAGAGGGAAGCAGGCCCCCTGATGAGCTGAGAGCCCAGTGTAGAACTCGATCCCAGTACCCCGAGAGAAAGAGAGAGAGAGAGAGAGAGGGAAGCAGGCCCCCTGCTGAGCAGAGAGCCCAGTGTAGGACTCGATCCCAGTACCCCGGGATCATGACCTGAGCCGAAGGCAGAGGCTTAACCCACTGAACCATCCAGGAGCCCTAAGGAGATCATGTTTATGTCAATCTCATTCTTCTTTTAAAAGGTTATTCTATGAGGCATCAATCAGGTGTGCTCCTCTTCCAGATGCTACTGCTTTACTCCTTCAAAGGAGGCTTGTTCCTAGAGCAAGGCATAACACATGGGGAGAAGGAAGGAGATTGTTGTCTGTGATGGGTATATTCTTGAGCCACCCCTGCTGAAGGTTGCAACAATAGAGAAGCCATGTGCCAGAGTGAGAGGAGTTGAAATGGAGGAGGTGATATGCTGTCTCTTAGTGTCTGTGAATAACTTGATAACTCAATAATTTGAGGGACTTGTTAACCAGATGAACTGTCCAAATGATTTACTCTCTATTATGAAGCTGCCAACAAAGCTCTTTGGAGTATTTCTTCAAAGATCCTTGTGGTGTGTAAGAAAGCATTTAGTGCTCAGCGTTGTAGCTGGAGTGTCCACAGTAATATTAAGCAGAGCATAGTGGAAGTACAGGATTCAAAAATTGGCTGGAGACCTGTTCAGGAGATACGGACATTAGAAAGAGGGAAGGCTTTAATGAAAGACTAATACTGCTAGCTTCTCTTTTAAATGCTCTAGATTTTTTGTAAGTAGTCATTGAAGAGCTTTAAGGTTAAGGGCATTTATTAGCTGAAATATTGGAAAAGGCTCTGCTTCCACTAGAGAAGCCTTTGGAATCTTAATGAGTGAAAGAGGCCAAGAAGCCCTGAGTGTCCAGGGAAGTCCTACTCTGGCTTGGGAGAGTGAGAGGCCCTGGTGATGCTTATGAAGGAAACCTGCACTTAAAAGACTCATTTAGATATATAGCAAACTTAAGTAGAAAACATCTCAAAGTGTTGAATATCTTAGTTTATCTGTGCTGTACTCCATTATGGGCTCGAAATACCTCTAAACCCCTATTTGGCCCATAACAAGGAGCAATCTTCCTACATCTTAGTGAATTTACATGCATTTACTTCTTTCTCCCACAAAATGGATAAATAATAGATGAATGATTTAATAGACTGTGATTTTGGATGAATTATAGGGCTATTTGTCCAGTTCAACTAAAGCTACCCATCATTTTAGGAAAAATAACTCATGCAGATCAATGATTCAACTAAATTAAATTCACAACTTTCAGACACTGGAGAGAATTAAGTCTGAAGAATTAAGTCTAAAACTTTTGGTATTCAAGCAAGTTTCAGGCTATTTTAATTGTTTGGTTATTTTAAGTATAATACTTTAAAAAATTCAAGATGCCTTCAAAACAACTATTTGATAATATCCCAAAGGAATTAATGTAAATGATATGTATTAGCAGTGAAGAAAAAATCCAGTATCTACTTTGTGCATCTGCACTTTTATAGAATACAGTGCAGTAATTAAACAATATTACATGATCTGGTAATTTTCATCCATGTTTATAAGAAAGCTTATGGCACTATAAATTAGCCGTGTGTCTATTTTAGATACATGAGAATAAAGCATTATCTCACTAGTTCTTTATAGATATTATATAATATAGCTGTGTATCTGTTGAATCACTCTGTGAACGCAGAGTAATGGTCTTTGGTGTTTAATACTTTTGGTTAAAATCCCATTTTTATAGTTCAAGAAATGTGTTTTGACCCACACACTCTATGTACTGATTTATCTACTTCGCATCTAGTGAACCTAAAATAGTTTTAAAGGAGTTCTGTAGATGCCAGTGAACAGTGAAAGTATTTTATGATACCTATATTAAAAAAAAAAAAATTCCCATCACAGAGGAGTTTAAATTGCCCGAACCATAAAAGGATTATTTTTCTAACAAGTGAAGTAGTGTTTTGTTCCTTGTGTCCTTCCTGTATTCTGTAGACTCTTTGGAGTAATCCAGGATCAATTCTGCCCGTGCCCAGGCAATTAACTCTTTGGCTGCAGTTCACCTACTAGCTTGATATCCCATCCTCTTACACTGGCACTTGAATTCCATCCAGCCTTGATGGGTCTTTGAACTCAGTAAGGTATTGTCATATGAACTAGATTTTTATCTTATTTAAAACTGCTAGCTGACACACACAAATGTAGAAAGGCAAGAGGTTCTTCAGCAGGAAGTCCAGTGTTCACCATAGAAGTAAATGATCACTTTTTGAAGCCATTCTTTGTTTTCCACAAAAATAATTTATATTATTTAGTCAAAGATGTTTTTCCTCCAAAACATTCCATGTTTCTTACTAAAATATTGCTGTAGACTGAATGCTTGTGTTCCCTCAAAATAACTTTGTCAAATCATAACTCCCAATGTGATGGTATTGAACCTTTGGGAGGTGACTAGTTTCTGAGGATGGAGCCTTCATGAATGAGGTTAGTGCCCTTAAAAAAGAGACTTCAGAGAGCTCCCTTGCCTTTTGTGCTATGTGAAGACACAAAGAGAAGATAGCTGCCTGTCAACCAGGAAGTGGGCTCTTACTAGCCACTGAATATACTGCTGCCTTGATCTTGGACTTTCCAGCCTCCAGAACTGTGAGAAATTAACTTATGTTATTTATAAAGCCACCCAGTCTATGATATTTTTGTTATAGTGCCCCAAGGAGACTAAGAAAAATATATTATTAGCAGGCTTAAAAATTTAAAGACTATTTTTCTTCAAGAACATTGAGGAAGTAAAAAAAAAGAATATTGAGGAAATAATTTTATAGATTTTTCACAATATTCTGAGATTTCTCGTTTTCTGATATGATGCAAACATATACAAAGAGGGTAAGAACAGTGTTTATTATCTGTTTCATCAACCATAGAATATTCTTGGTAAACTACAAATAAAAACTGACCCTTGACCAACCCCCAAAAATCATTCTGTTGTTATTTTACTCAGGATGGTAAGTCTCCCTCAGACAGAGAAAACCTAACCTCTGGTGGTAAGGACAATTAAACTCTAATGATATTAGACTATAAATTCTGAAGTACAGTCATTGTTCCTGTCTATCCCAGAAGGCAAACACTAAGAGAAGAATATGTAGTAGGTAATATATAGAATATTAGTAATAATTGTCTCTTCTTTTAATTTGGGATATTACTGAGTGGTTATTGAAAGTAATGTATGTTTGTGTTTGAAATGGTGATGTATAAAGAAAATAGATTTTAAATATATATAGGTTTTAAAAAAAATTGATTTTTAAAATTCATGGTGAAAACAGTCTTTGTGAAGAATATTCAAAACAGGTTTTTCAGTGTTTTTAGTATGCCTAAGTTCTCTATGCACTGACCTTAATATGAGGAATCCTTATTGGAAGTACTTCTAGATTATCTGTTAAAAACGAATTACATAAAACAAGTTACATTAAGCAAGTTAAAACAATTCATTTTAAATTCTGATATATATACCCAACATTTAAATACACATACAGCTTTAAGCAATTTAATCAGACTCCTGTGTTTGTATTTTTTTAAACAGGATTTTAACTTTAGCAACAGGTCAATATTATCATGTTGTATATGCTAAACATACAAATATATAGTTCATAAAATTACCTAAAGGTAATTTTATAGGTAAAAAAAGGTAATTTTATAGGTAAAAAAACCTATAAAATACTACCTCAAAATGGATATATTTGAATTAAAATATTATGAATTGATTGCATTCATTAAAATGTATTACCTTATATATATGTTGCTTATCAAGCAAATGTTTTACAAATATTCAATCCTATTCTAATTTTGGACTCCTTAATTTAAGTAAGGGAACCTCATTTCAGCAAATCAAATACTGTACTTTATCTACATTTTGTGAATTATATACCGGTTGAGGAGGGATTACCATCTGTCATTTTATTTTAAACCCACTATTCTCTCTCATGTACCAGTAGGTCAGTTCTATTTCTGGCAAGTGAGAGAGAATGTTAAACGAATGGGGAAATATTCCAAAAATCATAGATTTGTTACCTTTATTTTATGATGATTTTTAGTCTTTCAGAAATATGATGTTTCAATTTAACAATTTCTTGAGTGCTTTCTCTGTACAAAGCGTGTGTTCAGTGCTGGGCCAAGCAAAGATAATTGAATTGGGTGCTTCCCATAAGGAACCTTCCAACTTAGAAGGGAGTTACACATGCTTCTAAATAGCTGTAATTACAGGTCTACCATAGACGCTGCCAAAATGGAAGCGTGGATCCATTGTGAAGGATGCTAGAGAAAAATAATTAATGATAACTCAGAATATGAAATAAAACTTTAATATCTTGGTACCTTTCAACAAATACCTATTTTTGTCAGTAAAATTTAAGCATAGTTACCCATCCAGAAAACTACAAATCTGTGATATAAAATATAAGAAACACACCAGAAAATTTAGAATGATCAGTTTTCTGAACTTCACTGACATGTATTTTTGTCAAATTTTATAGTAGCTAATTCTTCTACATGATTGAGAGTCTTAGTAGTTATCATTAAACTTACAGTTTATTTTCATACTGTTTAAGCCCGCATTACGTTATTTTTTATTCCCTCCCTCTCTTTTTTTTTTTTTTTAATTTTATTTATTTATTTGTCAGAGAGAGAGAGAGCGAGAGCGAGCACAGGCAGACAGAGTGGAAGGCAGAGTCAGAGGGAGAAGCAGGCTCCCTGCAGAGCAAGGATCCCGATGTGGGACTCGATCCCAGGATGCTGGGATCATGACCTGAGCCGAAGGCAGCTGCTTAACCAACTGAGCCACCCAGGCGTCCCCCCTCCCTCTCTTTGTTACTTGTGTTTGTCCTTAGAACCAGTCACCCTATACTTAGTTATTTTATTTATTATTTTAAGGATTTATTTATTTATTTTAGAGAGAGAGAACACACATGTGTGAGTAGGAAGAAGGGCAGAAGGAGAGAGAGAGAAAAAGAGAGGGAGGGACAGAGAATATCTCTAACAGACTTTGGCTGAGCCAGGAAATGGACATGGGGTTTGATCTCATGAACATGAGATCATGACCTTAATCAAAATAAAGAGTGGGATGTTCAGGGTGCCTGGGTGGCTCAGATGGTTAATAAGTGTCTGACTTCAGCACAGGTCATGATCCCAGGGTCCTGGGATTGAGTCCCACATCAGGCTCCCTGCTCAGTAAGGAGTCTGCTTTTCACTCCCCCTCTATTCCCCCTGCTTGTGCTCTCTCACTCTTTCTGTCAAATAAATAAATAAAACTAAAATCTTTAAAAAAAAAAAAAAGTGGGATGTTCAACTGAGTGAGCCATCCAGGCACCCCATCCTTAGTTATTTTAAATAAAATAGCATTACTTATACAACTGTCAGTTACTTAATCTTGTATCTTATTTTACACACTTTAAGATGATTATCTCAAGATATTTCTCAAATATTCATTTTAGCGTTTCTCCACATATGATTTTAAACCTGTCAAATATACCCTGAAATTGGATCTCAAATTCTAATTACACTGAGATAAACTTATGTGAAAGTTTAGTGTAGGATGAAATTATGTTTCTTTCTTTTTATTTTAATTGAGAAACAATATTCCACATGCCTGAATCTATTTGTTTAATAGATTTTTATTATTGCTCAAAGTATAATATCACAGAAAGTACATTCTACAGGTATTTCTAATATTATTTAACTAGGAAACTAATTATTTTATTAATATGATATTTTTAATATGCTAGCAAAGTGTATCATATCTTGTTAAATCAGCAAACACAGTTATGGATACTATAATTACAGTGTAGCTATAAATATAAATGTTTAATTAGATACATTTGCATTTAGGGAGATATAGGATGTAAAGTCATGATGAGGTTTAGAATGTGTTTTATCATTTTGTTACTAAACAACTTTATAAGTTTCCCCTAAAAGGAAGGATGGGTATTTATCTTTTTGATGTTTTTATTCCTGGAGCTATCTTTATGGATAATTAAAATATTAAGTTTCAAAGACTTGTACTCAGTTTGCTTATCAGTCATAGTCTCAGCTAGAAACAGACAGCAAGTTAAAATTAGGGTAGTTGAAGGAGAGTTTGATAAAGGGACTAAATATAAAGTAGGCAGGATATGAGAAAACTACATGAGAAGGCCAGGGCCCCTAGGCTAATACGAGTGGTTGTTACCCACCCTTGCCCTTTTTGATGAGCTTGGGGAGAGAGCATTTCTGAAACTTCAAAAGGCAGTAGAGAGGGCTAACTTGGAAAGCAAAGTTTCATTTGGTTAAGGGACATTGCCAAACTTAAATAGGGGAGCAAGGGAATAATTTTTCTAGTATCTGCTCCCACAGGTCTTTAGAAGGATTTCCCTATTGACTAAATCTAACCAGGAGCCTGGGAACATAGGTATTCTTTGATGTAATTTATACAAGTTAATTGTTGAAGACCCAAATGCAGGGTGAATCTGAGAGGGAAACAGAATATATCAGTCAAATTATTTGGTTAAATAATTCATAGAATAGTGTTTAGCCCATCAACATAATCAAAATAAAGTTTGTATCACTAGGACATAATTTACACCAGGCTTAATTTACTCAGAGTAATGGACAAACAGAACACAGAAATAATATTAATTTATTCTCCCCTAAAATCCATTATGTTGTTTTAAAGTACACTATGCCCATAATTTGGTCTTAACACATTTGAGCACGTCAGGTGTGCTAATTGTCACTGTGCCTTCTGACTAGGGCTGCCCCCTGATAGTACAGTCTCCCATGTTCTTTTCCTGCTCAGCTTTTCTTCTTGAAGTATAATGGTGGAGTAGGCAGCTTTAAACTCTCATCACCTTCACAGAAACATTGGAAGGTAAGGAAAAATGGTTCAGGCCGCCTTTGTCAGAACTCTGGGAAACAGTCAAAAGTGTGGACCAACCAGGTGAATGATGAATTAAGAAAAAAAGCAACTTCAGAATAGTAGGAAATCTTTGTGGTGTTTTTACTTGGCTTTGCCCCACTCCCTCCAGTCTTCAAGAGAGAAATCTGCTTTCTCAGTGTGGGACCTTCTTCCCTGGTTCCAGAAGAAGCAGAGCACATGCTTTCCACAACTTATTATAGGTGTTTGTCCTAACCTATCAAAAGGACTAACACAAGGCACTTGTCTCTGCTTCCTCCAACTCAGAGCTCAGGCCAGAAAAGTGTTGAGAATCACTTGGCTACCTTGCAATTGGAGTGACAATTCACAGATGCCTGGGACAAAAGATTGTAGTATGTTTTGATTGTCTGAGGCCCAGGAGCAAAAAGCTGGGAAGAATTTCTTTGGGGAATTAGGACATTGAAAGCATTGCTGTATATGGTAGAATTTGGAAGTTCATGCATCTGCTCAGTGCAAGAGGCATTCTCAAAAAAGTACTTGAGAAGATTAAATATTTCATCTCGATCCAATTCCTAAGCTTAGTATAAGCCTGACTACGTGTTGAAGGAGTACCTGGGTACTCAACCAGTCTGCAAAAGCTGGATGAACTGTTATATGTTTGTTTGTTTGTTTTGTTATTTTTAGTTACTGTTGTTCAAGGAAATTTCTGGGAAAACACTAGCTGAACAAAAGTTAAGAAATAGGGACTTCAGTGTCCATACATAGTAAAATATAGTCTTTACAAAAAATAATGTTGAGAGTCCTGAAATAAATGGACTACTACAGCCTTCAATCATGAAAGCAAGAGAGAAGTGACTCATCATGTATTAAGGGAATGTCAAAAAGATTAACAGCTGATTTCTCATCAGACTATGGAAACCAGAAGACAGTGTGTGACATACTGAAAGTGCTGAAAGAAAACAGCAAAAACCTATTAACCCAGGATCCTCTAACTTATAAAGCTGTCCTTCAAATATGAGGAAGAGATTAAGACTTTTTGAGATAATAAAAGCTGAAAGAGTTAATTGTCACTAGATCTGCTCTAAGTGAAATGCTAAACAGAATCCTTTTGGTTGAAATGGTAAGACACTAGACACATGTTAGTAACTATAGGAACTCTGGTAAAGGTAAATACATGGGAAAATACAAATATCAGTATTATTATCTTTTTGGTTTATAACTCCACTTTTAATTACTTCTCAGATTGAAAAGACAAAGGAATAAAAATAATTATAAATATGTACTCTTGGCCACAAAGTTGTATTCAGATATGTTTGTACAATAAAAGTGTAAAGTGAGGTATGGTGGAACCATATGGAAGCCGCATTTTTGTATGCTATTAAAGTTAAAATGGTATCAAATTGAACTAGATTGTTATGAATTTAGGTTGTTAAATACAATAAAAACCAAAAAGTAATAGATCTATATTCATATAATGAGAAGTGGATTAAGATTTACTACTAAAAAAAAAAAAAGGCTAATAGCTTGAAAATGAAAGGAAGAAAAAGATATTCCTTGCAAATAGTAACAAAAGGAGAGTTCAGGTGGCCATACTGTTATAAGAGATTTTAAAAAGTTATATTGATAAAAGGGTCAATATATTCTAATAATTAAAAACATATATGCATGAACAACAGAATCCCAAAGTATATGAAGTAAACATTGACAGAATTTAAAAGGAGAAATAGTTCCACAATAAGAATTGAGACTTTAATATACCAATTTCAGTAATGGATAGAATGTCTAGACAGAGCATCAGTTGAAAATAGAGGATTTTATCAACACCATAAAGCAACTACACCTAACGGACTTATATACAACCCTCTACCTAATGACAGCTGAATACACATTTTTCTCAAGTGCACGAGACATTCTCCAGAATAGATTATATGTTACACAGAACTAGTCTCAATAGATTTTAAAAAGATAAACATAATTCAAAATATCTTCTCCAGCTACAACAGGATGATGTTAGAAATGAAAACAGAAAGAAAACTGGAAAATTTTCAAATATGTGGAAAATGTACAGTACATTCTTAAATGCTAAGTGGTGCGTCAATGAGATCACAAGTGAAAATGGAAAATACTTAGAAATGAATGCAAATGAACACATAACTTACCAACACTTATAGCATGGAGCAAAGGTGTGTTCAAAGAAATTTATAGCCATCTATGTCTATGTTTTAAAAATGTCTAATCAATAATCTATCTCAAGGAACTACAAAAAGAAAATCAAACTAAACCCAAAGCTAGAAAATAAATATGAAGATTAGACAAGAATAGAGTATAAATAACACCAAGTGAGGTACAGAATAGAGTAGCTAAAAAGAAAACCAATGAAACCAAAAATTGGTGCTATAAAACTCTTTAATATTTTCTGACTCAACATTTTAATTAAATTTTGCTTATTAGTGTAGTATGTGCTTCTCTTTTTAAAAGGGTAAGTAACAATGGGAGTGCTAAAGCTCACATAATAGTAAAATTCCTAATAAGTTGACACCATATTAATCTTTCAGATAATCACAATTAAATTATATCGATAAATATATCAGTTTATCTGCAATAGGATATTTTACATACTCAGTGCTGAATTCCAAACTGCAGACAAGACTGCTGCTCAAATATTCTCTACCATAATAAGAAGAAACACATTCTTACTAAATTTTGTGTCTGATGTAAAATACCATCTATTAACAAAATGAAG
Organism: Mustela nigripes; assembly: GCF_022355385.1. Classification (NCBI taxonomy): domain Eukaryota; kingdom Metazoa; phylum Chordata; class Mammalia; order Carnivora; family Mustelidae; genus Mustela; species Mustela nigripes. The sequence goes on from NC_081559.1 coordinate 145,955,866, forward strand.
ACTGAGCCGTTAATAGTATAGCATAAATCAAACTTTGGAATTTATCCGTAACTTTTGTTTTAGACTCTATCAAAAATTACATAGAGAGTATGCTGGTTTGATAGGTGAAAATATATCATTCCTGCATGTGTACTTGTTTGGACAGAATCCTATTTTCTGTCCTAGAATTGAATGCCTACTCTGCATCGTTCATTATTTATTCAAGTGCCAACTAAAAATGTGGAGCTAAAAGACAGTTCCTTGGCTCCAGTAGGTAAAGAACTAGATCTAATTACAATTTTAAAAATCTTTATGAAGAAAACTAACAGAAAACCAAGAAAGAAAGTTATTGGGGTTGGGGGCAGAGATAGGTTATCCTCCATACTTACACCTTATTTGCTTTGTATTAAACTAATATTAATTAGATATTATTATTATTCCCAGTAGGATGAAAACATCAGGTATCTTTTTTTCTGTCAGGTATCCTAGAATTCTAGAACAGTTTTTCACAGCTTAGAACTACTCAGATACTTAGAAACGAGGGAAAGAATAAATAAAAAATAAAAGAGGAAATGGAAGGAAATAAGCAAATTTTTATGTAAGATGAGGTAACTGCAAGTGAGGTCAGAGAGATGGATTGATTTGTCTGAGGTAATCATGAGTGTATTCAATTTATGTCCTAATCTAAGAAAATACTTTTTGAAAAATATATTTGAAATTAATTATGATAATAAGGCCAAGATTTCTTTGTGAAGAATTAAAATAACCTAAAATTGTATTGTGATCTAACATTTTTTCCCTTTACTATGGACAATAATCTTAAATTTAATGAAAAAGGTAATGAAATTCAGTCATTTCAAGGGCAGAGCCCCCTTTTAAACTATACCCTGGAAATCTAGTAGCATTTAGTACCATCACTATCTCCCAGTGATCCTTCAATATAATGATGTTGATGATGAATAGCATAATTTTCTGAACAAGGCAAATTTCAAAGAACTTGCAGGTCTTTGTTAACTAGCAGAATAATGAGCTTCATCTAAATTTAAGTATGCATCAGAGTTTGTTTGAATCATGCCACTGTTGACAGAATGTTCAATAAACATAAACTTTTAATAAGCTTATTTCAAATCATATGCAAACATTGCATGATGTTCAGTTCAATGTTCATGTTGCTTTTAGTATTTTCCACTTAACTGAAGGTATTTGAATCTAGTGTTAACATATGACTTAACATAATTGCAACTGGGAGAAGGGGGTGGGATTATGGACATTGGGGAGGGTATGTGCTTTGGTGAGTGCTGTGAAGTGTGTAAATGTGGTGATTCACAGACCTGTACCCCTGGGGATAAAAATATATGTTTATAAAAAATTAAAAATAAAAAAAAACACATAATTGCAACTTAAGAATAGACAAATGCTTTTTTTCATGAATATAAAGGTTGCTAAATCAGATGTGTACATTTCTTCTTTTATTAAATCAAGTGAATTTTTTAAATATCTGGATACATTTTTTTTAACCTGTGTATGCATATTAATCCTTGGTTAGTGGACATTTAAAATGTAAGGACGTTTTATTGACAAAAATATTCAGTATACAATAATTATAGCAAATAATTGTCACAAATAAATCTTCCTGATATTACTACTTTTGGATTTACGTTAGAGGGATTCAGATTAGATAAAATAGTATTACTTTAATAAATAGTCATGGATACTCCGTTTATTTTGCATATGCCTTAAGTGACTAGCCAAATTCACCAAAGCTAACAATGCACCTAATAATTTTAGGTGTTAGTCCTGGTTTAAGCATTTTCCTTGTTGTTTCATTTAATCTTAAAAACAATCCTATGATGTAGGGATAGTTATTACCCCCAGTTTACAGTTAAGAGAGCATTAATTTCACCGATTTGCAAATGTGGTAAATAACAGATATAGGACTCAAATCCATGTAGTCTGACTGACTCTAGAGCCCATACTCTATAGCAAAACCTATAGATTGTTTTATTTTATACTGTTGTGTCTTAAATTAGATAACTTGGTCACTGAGCTCTTACTCTACTATGGGATATGATAATAGGTGATTTAGGGCATATTATATGGCTTAAATATTTACTTTATGAAATTGTTTGATATAGGTGAATGTTGCCACTTGTTAACAGATCTTGAAACTAGTTTCACTTGTATTTTCTAATATCTTAGTAATCTTTTAATCTTTATTTTCAACATAGAGGAAAAATCATTGTGCTTTTAGGTGAGATAGGTTTTGAAGTTACAATATTCTCTGTTCCAGCTGAATCTCCATGTAATAAATACAACCTTAGGAAAGTCAGTCAGTCTGACTTTGAATTTCCATATCTGTAAACATGGAGATAATACCTACTATATATTTTTGCCAGAAAAAAAAAAGAAACACAGAATTTAGTGTATCTATCAAAAAGTTGGGACAGAGAAGATATTTGTAAAGGAAAGATAACCTTATTGATAAGGTATCTGTTATTCATGTTAGATTATATTACCAATGACTATCAAAGCCTAAATACCAGAAAATCAGCTTATTATATTAAATAGATTCTGAATATAGATGGTGAAACCTAGCCGTTCCTGATTCATTTTCTACATTTTCCCTTTGAAATACTCATGACAATATTTCAAGTAAAGTAAATGTAGTATAATACAAGAAAGAGGTGCTATTGACAAACAGCCTGCCAGAAATCACAAAGAATAAAAACAAAAGGATCTCCATCATCAAAGCACAGAGAGAGAATGTCAGCCCACCTAGTGTGAAAAAGTTAATTCTACCCATCTCCCTGATTCAGGAGTTGCAGTTGAAGGAATCTAGTCCCATTTCAGTCCTGCCCACCTTTCTCCCATCCCCACACATTATCCTTCAGTTTTTTTAGTATCCCTAAAATTTATTTCCTGGAGCACTTCTTGAAATTCTAAGATGAATGGTTGGGGGGAAAATGATTTAGTGTGAAGGTTATACAATTCTATGTACAGATCCAAAATACCTTAACTAAAACTTTCAGGGGAGAGATGAGTTAGTTAAAATTAAGATATATTTTCTTTGAATTTTGAAAGGGAATACAGTTCTTATACTATATGAGACAGTTCCCTTTACCTGTTTATGGGTATCCACACTAAATGTTAGACAAATAAAGTCTGCGGATCACCTCACTCTAGTTAAGGCCAGATCTTGCTACCAAGTCAGTTACGGTAAAGCAGTTTTGATTTCATTTTTGGCTTTTGGAATTGCAGTCAAAGAAATATAGGATTATACTATAACCCTTCCCTTTGAAAGCCAAAATGCAAGTTTGAGTATTTTCAACAGTCCTGCAATAGAGAAAACTCCTTAATCTGATTTGGCCTTCTGTTGCATAACATTGAATATCCCTTTATTTATTCCATTAAATAGTGACCATATACTAAACTTCATGCTAGAAAAAGAGGTTCATAAATGCACAAGACAGATGATGTTCCTGACTTCATACTTCTGGTCTAAAATAAACAAAAATCACTATAAGATATTGGATGGGTAATTAAACAATTTCAGTTGGGATGAGAGACAGTCTTTAATGGGGAGAGTGTTCTGAGAGAGTTTTGTGAAGTACTTTTTCAACTTTGAGAGGGACTGTAAGTCTTCTTTGAGAAAGTGGTATTTATGTTGGGAGCTTAAGTAGGAGAGTTAGGAGAAAAGAGATGCTGAAGGGAGAAGCAGGTGGTGAACCAGAGAGTAAAGAAAAGACTTCCGTGAGAAGCTGGAGCATTATCCGGGGACCAGATTGAGTCAGAATTTGTGAACAATTGTAATTTGGGCTTTTATCATAATAATAATGAAAAGCTATTGAGGGATTTTAAAATGGATCATCATGCTCAAACTTGCATTAAAAATATTACTATGTTTACAGCAAGGGAAAGGAGTTAATGGGCTATTTTGAGAAATGCTGCTTTACCAGCAACTCTTTTGGGAAGCTGTTTCTGGGACTATAATTCACAGCAAGGCAGCACGATTAGTGGTCTCTAACACTGGGCATTAACATTGGAAATGGATGAATTTTTTGTCTGGCAGAAGTTTTATACACATAGGCCAGTTAGAGTTGACAATGGAAAAAATCACAAGGCAAGAGGCAAAGGACTGATAATTATAATATATGAGGAAACTTATATGTTCCTGAGAAAAACCCCTAACCGATTAAATAAATGGGCAGTATAGATGGTGCTTAAATTCAGTAGTAGTTGAGAAAATGCAAATTCCTGAAACTCAACTAGGTTGCTAGAATGTTATATTTTTTTTTGTTTGTTTGTTTTTAAAGATTTTATTTATTATTTATTTGACAGACAGAGAGATCACAAGTAGGCAGAAAGGCAGGCAGAGGGGGAGGGGGAGGTGGGCTTCCTGCTGAGCAGAGAGCCCGATGTGGGGCTCAATCTCAGGACCCTGAGATCATGACCTGAGCTGAAGGCAGAGGCTTTAACCCACTGAGCCACCCAGGCGCCCCAAACGTTATGTTTTTATATACATATTTATATATATGCATATATGTATGTATATTATATATATATTTAAATAAGATCATAATGTTCAACTTTTATTTTCCAATGGAAATTAAATTAGTGAGAACATATATATATAATCCTGATATCTTAGTTTTAATTTACTAAAATACTATAGACAAGTTTAAGAAACAAGGTTAGAATTCATTGACCCTATTCTCTGGGACAAGTCTGATAGACAAATAGTAATGGTGAATTTGCAAAAAAAGAAAAATGCTTTTTAAAAAAGCATTGCAGAAAAGTTCTGAATATCTAATATTAGAAATCTACTAGCAAACATATATTCTCGCTAGATGTTAAACTATTAGGTGTAATTTTGATTATCAAACCAATCATTCAGGGACTTGCTAATGGCATTTGATAAATTAACATTGTAACCTATGTCATTGAGTACCTGGGTAGTCCCCCATTTTAGTGAAACCACAGTGCAGAGAGGCAGGACCACATTAGTAAATGCAGTATAACAGAATTTAAATGGTTTGAGATCACATAAAAAATTCAGGATTAATATCAATATTTTTGATGAATTATTTAAAAAGTAAAGGTAAAAGGATTTTGTGTGATTTTTTTGTTTGTTTTGTATTTTAAAAGCAGCACAAAGTTTGCTTTTATTCTTTAGTTCAGAAAAATCAATATAAACAGCACATTAATCTGAACCTTCAGAAGCCAGATCAAGAAATATGTATAAAATCTGATGAATTTTGTTTACCTGTCATATAGGTATATCTGTGCAAGTTCCTTGATAGTATTTCATGTCAAGGACTTTATAGTATCGTGCAGCCTTGGACTGATAAATGACTCAAAAGTGTACTTACACTACACTTGCCATTATTTCAATCTAAAAAATTGTGGGATTGAATGCTCTGTAAGTACCCAATACCTTTAGAAAATAGTAGTATTATTTGTACCTTTGTTTAAACTTTTAAAAAAGTAAACCTTTTAACGTATCAAATATCGTATAAATAAGTGTCTCAAGAAAACCTGAAACCAAAGCTATTGTTAACTGATTCCTTCTTCATTTCATGTAATAGACAAATTAAAAATTCTCTCCTTATTCATAGCTACTGAATGAACTAAACAATAGTTCCCATGACCAGTGCTATAGGTATCAATTAGTACTTCACTATGATATTAGAATGGTAACTTTGATGTATTTTCTTGGAATAAAAAATTAAACTACAATCAAAGTTTTGTTATGTATATAATCCATCCCTTAAATCTGTATTCACAAAAATGAAAATTTTATCAATAATGTATCAAAATAAAGATTTTTTAAAATTTAGTTTTGTTTTATTTTTTCCTGATCATTTGGAGAGATAAAAAACTGCTTAAAAATAATTATACCAGAAAATTATGGATCAATAATCAAAATTACAAGGTGTCAAATGTTAAATGGACTGAAACAAAACAAAAGAAACTGGAAGTCAATGAGGTTTATCTTAATTCTAACCCTAATTTGTAGTCTGAGAAGAACACATTATTTAGAACTCCTATAACTGGATTTTTTTTTTTTACCTTAAAAGAAATGTCATCATAATACCCATCATCTTCCACACAAGGATAATATAATAATTAATGAGAGTACTTGTAAAGTATCTTGAGTGCTTAAAGGAAAGATATTTTATTAATCTGAGAACTTTTTCTTAAATCTTGAACATGCAAGTCATAATGTGAAAAGGATCAGTTTTGTTTTCAGATTTATTACATCTGTTTTAAGTGCTATATTCTTAAAACACAAGAACAGAAAAGTGGTTTCTTATAAAAAGCATAATTATCAACACTTCTTATAATATCAGGTTAGAAATTCTTTTAGATATTAATTTATGATCAATAATAACACTTAGCATTTCCAAAGTAATCCAAGGAAACAAGATTATAATACATGCTAGTATTTAATGAAGTAAATTATTTGTTAACAGCATAATTAATACTATACATCAATGGCTTTAATTTCACCTAGTTCACGGAATGTAACATTTCTTTTAGATTTGAAGATCCATGGTAAGGTGCTGATTGGTGAGTGATAACCTATAACAGCTGTCTCAGAAATGAAGATAAAAGAATAACAACATGTACAGAATTATTTTTTTATTTTTCATTTTTCCAACTAATTCATATAAAACTTCAAGAAAATTTAGACCTATGAGGTTTACCTTCTATATGTGATATTGTTGCTAATAACCCATATATTTTCTTTTATTTATGAAAGGAAAATTAATACTGTTCCTATATGTAAAGGTATATGGACTCTTTTTAAGGTCAATAAGGAAATTTACTTAAAAAGGGAATAATTAACCTATTTGATATAAAAGTCAAGGTTTTAGATTATTTTAATATTTGTCAAGACCTCGAGGTATGACTTGTTTTCTGACATACCTCAGTAAGAGAATGTTTTCTTACATGTGTTGAATTATTATTATTTTAAATTTCTTTTCTGCATAACAGTATTCATTGTTTTTTGCACCACACCCAGTGCTCCATGCAACACGTGCCCTCCCCAATACCCACCACTTGGTTCCCCCAACCTCCCACCCACCACCCCTTCAAAACCCTCAGGTTGTTTTTTGGTGTCTCTCATGGTTCACCTCCCCTTCCAATTTCCCTCAACTCCCTTCTCCTCTCTAACTCCCCTTGTCCTCCATGCTATTTGTTATGCTCCACAAATAAGTGAAACCATATGATAATTGACTCTCTCTGCTTGACTTATTTCACTCAGCATAATCTCTTCCATGTTGCCACAAAAGTTGGGTATTCATCCTTTCTTCTTTTTTTTTTTTAAGATTTTATTTATTTATTTGACAGATAGAGATCACAAGTAGGCAGAGAGAGAGGAGGAAGCAGGCTCCTCGCCGAGCAGAGAGCCTGATGCGGGCCTCAATCCCAGGACCCTGAGATCATGACCTGAACCGAAGGCAAAGGCTATAACCCACTGAGCCACCAAGGCGCCCCAGGTATTCATCCTTTCTGATGAAGGCATAATACTCCATTGTGTATATGGACCTCATCTTCCTTATCCATTTGTCCGTTGAAGGGCCTCTTGGTTCTTTCCATAGTTTGGCGACCGTGGTCATTGCCGCTATAAACATTGGGGTACAGATGGCCCTTCTTTTCACTACATCTGTATCTTTGGGGTAAATACCCAGTAGTGCAATTGTAGGATTATAGGGAAGCTCTACTTTTAATTTCTTGAGGAATCTCCACACTGTTCTCCAAAGTGGCTGCACCAACTTGCATTCCCACCAACAGTGTAAGAGGGTTCCCCTTTCTCCATATCCTCTCCAGTTGTTTCCTCTCTTGCTAATTTGGCCATTCTAACTGGTGTAAGGTGATATCTCAATATTGTTTTAATTTGAATCTCTCTAATGGCTAGTGATGATGAACATTTTTTCATGTGTCTGATAGTCATTTGTATGTCTTCATTGGAGAAGTGTCTGTTCATATCTTCTGCCCATTTTTTGATATGATTACTTGTTTTGTGTGTGTTGAGTTTGAGGAGTTCTTTATAGATCCTGGATATCAACCTTTTGCCTGTACTGTCATTTACAAATATCTTCTCCCATTCCGTGGGTTGCCTCTCTGTTTTGTTGACTGTTTCCTTTGCTGTGCAGAAGCTTTTGATCTTGATGAAGTCCCAAAAGTTCATTTTCGCTTTTCTTTCCTTTGCCTTTGGAGACAT
>NC_081559.1:145964174-145991958 GCF_022355385.1 Mustela nigripes
GTTTTGTGTGTGTTGAGTTTGAGGAGTTCTTTATAGATCCTGGATATCAACCTTTTGCCTGTACTGTCATTTACAAATATCTTCTCCCATTCCGTGGGTTGCCTCTCTGTTTTGTTGACTGTTTCCTTTGCTGTGCAGAAGCTTTTGATCTTGATGAAGTCCCAAAAGTTCATTTTCGCTTTTGTTTCCTTTGCCTTTGGAGACATATCTTGAAAGAAGTTGCTGTGGCTGATATCGAAGAGGTTACTGGCTATGTTCTCCTCTAGGATTCTGGTGGATTTCTGTCTTACATTGAGGTCTTTTATCTGTTTTGAGTTTATTTTTGTGTACCGTGTAAGAGAATGATCGAGTTTCATTCTTCTACATATAGCTGTCCAATTTTCCCAGCACCATTTATTGAAGAGACTGTCTTTTTTCCACTGTGTATTTTTTCCTGCTTTGTCGAAAATTATTTGACCATAGAGTTAAGGGTCCATATCTGGACTCTCTAATCTGTTCTACTGGTCTGTGTGTCTGTTTTTATGCCAGTACCATGTTGTCTTGGTGATCACAGCTTTGTAGTAAAGCTTGAAATCAGGTAACGAGATGCTGCCATCTCGTTTTGAAAATTTCTTTTTCAAAATTTCCTTAGTGATTTGGGGTCTCTTCTGCTTCCATACAAATTTTTGGATTATTTGCTTCAGCTTTTTGAAAAATACCGGTGGAATTTTGATTGGAATGGCATTAAAAGTATAGATTGCTCTAAGCAGTATAGACATTTTAACAATGTTTACTCTTCTGATCCAAGAACATGGAATGGTTTTCCATCTTTTTGTGTCTTCTTCAATTTCTTTCATGAGTGTTCTGTAGTTCATCGAGTACAGATCCTTTACCTCTTTGGTTAGGTTTATTCCCAGGTATCTTATGATTCTTGGTGCAATAGTAAATGGAATCGATTCTCTAATTTCCCTTTCTGTATTTTCATTGTTAGTGTATAAGAAAGCCACTGATTTCTGTACATTGACTTTGTATCCTGCCATGTTACTGAATTGCTGTATGAGCTCTAGTAGTTTGGGGGTGGATTCTTTTGGGTTTTCCATATAAAGAATCATGTCATCTGCGAAGAGAGAGAGTTTGACTTCTTCATTGACAATTTGGATACCTTTTATTTCTCTTTGTTGTCTGATTGCTGTTGCTAGGACTTCTAATACTATGTTGAACAAGAGTGGTAGCTTTTATCTTTACTCACCTAAGGCTAAATTTATTTGTTCCTTAGATCTTTTACATAAATATTCTCCTTGAATACTTGAAAATAGCACTTTAACACTCTTCTGAGCCACTCATACTCAGTTTTTTAAGATCTCTAATTTTCTACATAAACATCTAAAGTTTTATGCTTTATCTGCTTTAATTTTATTTTATTCATGCCAAAACTCATGTGGTAAGAGAAGATGCCTTCATCACAGAGCAATATTGAGTGGCAAAAACTGGGGGAAAACATCTACCACACAGTTTTTCATTTTATATGATTCAGGACTATTTTTTGAAGAAATTTAATTTTTTTATATATTTTATATACACTTAACAAATTACTACCCCAAAGTCTTTTTCTTTTCACATTGTGGATATCTTGAATCAATTTAATTACCATTCAGATTTTAAAAATCTTGAACATGGACATTCTCCAGAACAGATCATATACTAGATCAGGCCTCAGAAGTACAAAAAGATTGAGATCATATCATGCATCTTTTCTGATCATAAAGCTATGAAATCAGAAGTCAACCATAGGAAGAAATTTGGCAAGACCACAAATTCATGGAGGTTAAACAACATGTTACTAAGCAATAAAAGGGTCAACCAGGATATCAAAGAGGAAAATAATAAGTACCTGGAAATGAATGAAAATGGATGATGGTCCAAGACCTTTGGGATGCAGCAAATGCAGTCATAAGAGAGATGTATATAGCAATACAGGCCTACCTCGAAAAGTAAGAAAAATCTCAAACAACCTAAACTTACACCTAAAGGAGCTAGACAAAGAGTAAGAAATGAAGCCAAAAGCCAGCAGAGGAAGGTAAATAAGAAATATCAGAGCAGAAATAAATGGTATACAAACAAATTAAAAATCCTAGTAGAATAGATTGGTAAAACCAGGAGCTGACTCTTTGAAGGAATTAATAAAACTGATAAACTCCTAGCCAGACTTATCAAAAGGAAAAGAAAAGAGACAGGACCCAAATAAAGAAAATCATATTTGTAGGAGAAATAATAAATAAATTATGAAAAATCTTAGATGGTGAAATAGACTTAGGGAACTCAGTCACTCCATCAAGTATAATAACTTTCATATCATAGGAATCCCAGAAAAAGAGAAAAGAGGGCAGTAGATTTATTTGAGAAAATTATAGCAGAAAACTTCCATAATCTGGGGAAGGAAACAGACATCCAGAGCCAAAAGGCACAGAATTCCCATCAAAATCAATACTAGAAAGCCAACACCAAACATTTGCAAAAAACAGCAATAGAGGAAAAAAAATCTTAAAAGTAAAAATACAAAAGAAGTCCTTAAAAACCTACATGGGGGAAACTCATAAGGTTAGAGATTTCTCAATAGAAACTTGGCAGGCCAGAAGGGAGTGGCATGATCTATTCAATGTGCTGAATGGGAAAGGTCTGCAGCCAAGACTACTCTATTCAGCAATGCTATCATTCAGAATAAGAGGAGAAATAGTTTCCCAGACAAACACAATTAAAGTAATTGTGACCACCAAGTAATTGTAGGGCCACCAGTCCTATAAGAAGTATTAAAGGGAATATTTGAGTGGGAAAGAAAGACCAAACCAACAAAGCAAAGACTAGGAAGGAACAGAGAAAATCTCCAAAAACAATGACAAAACAAGTGGCAATAAATACTCCGTGTCAATAATTACTCTGAATGTAAATGGACTAAATGCTCCAACCAAAAGACATAGGATGTCAGAGTAGATTAAAAAACAAGACCAATTGGTATGCAACCTACAAGAGACTCATTTTAGACCTAAAGACACCTACAGATTGAAAGTGAGGGGGTGGAAAGACTTTTTTTTTAAGTTTCTCAAGTTTTTATTTAAATTCCACTTGGTTAAGATACAGTATAATATTAGTTTCAGGTATAGAATTTAATTACTCAACACTTCTATAAAACACCTGGTGCTCATCACAATAAGTGCCCTTCTGAATCCCCATCACCTGTTTAACATTTTCCTCCAAAATGTGACAAGGTGAAGACACATTTAACACGTAAATGAATGTCAAAAGAAAGCTGGAGTAGCAGTACTTAATACGGAACAAATTAGACAGCAAAACAAACACTCTAAAAAGAGAAGAAGAAGGACATGATGTAATCTTTCAGGGGACAATCTAACAAGAAGACCTGTCAACTATAAATGTTTAGTTACCCAAATGGGGGCACTCAAATACAGAAAACAGTTAATAAAAAACATAAAGTAACTCACTGGTAATAATCCAATAATAGTAGGGGATTTTAACACCTCATTTATATCAGTGCACAGATCATCTAAATAGAAAATCAACAAGGAAACAATGACTCTGAATAACACTCTGGACCGGATGTACTTATATATATTTAGGATATTCCATCCCAAAACAGCAGAATACACATTCTTTTCAAATGCATCATGGGCAGTCTCCAGAATAGATCACATACTAGGTCAACAAATACAAAGAGATTGTAATTATACCATGCACTGTTGCTAAGCACAACATTATGAAACTAGAAGTCAGTGGCAAAGAAAAAATTATAAAGACCACAAATACATGGAGGTTAAGCAACATGCTACTAAACAATGAATAGGTCATTCAGGAAATCAAAGAAGTTAAAAAATAAATAGAAATCAATGAAATTGAAACCTTAGTGGTTCAAAACATATACAGCAAGAGAGATCCAAAAGGAAAAATATATTGTAGTACATGCCTAACTCAATAAGCAAGGAGAATTTAAAATAAGAAACCTAACCTTATACCTAAAGAAGCTGGAAAAAGAAAAAACAAAACAAAACAAAATAGATTAATGAAACCAGGAGCTGGTTCTTTGATAAAATTAACAGAATTGATAAACCTCTACCTGCTGAGAAAAAAAGAACAGAGAAAGGACACAAATAAATAAAAGAACATATGATAGAGGAGAAGTAACAATCAACATCACAGAAATACAAACAATTTTAAGAAAATTTTATGAAAAATTAACGCCAATAAATTGAACAATCTGGAAGAAATGAATGAATTTCTAGAAACATGTAACTGCCAAAACTGAAACAGGAAGAAATAGAAAACTTGAACAGACTTACAAGCAGCAAAGAAATTGAATCAGTAATTAAAAATCTCCCAACAAACAAAAGTCCAGAGCCAGGTGGTTTCCAAAGGGAATTCTACTAAACATTCAAAGAAGAGTTAATCTATTCTTCTCAAACTATTCCAAAAATTAGACACGGAAGGAAAACTTCCAAGATCATTCTATGAGACCATCATCACCCTGATTCCAAAATCAGACAAAGACTCCATTAGAAAAGAGAACTACAGGTCAATATCCCTGCTGAATGCAAAAAATCTCAACAAAATACTAGCAAATCAAATCCAAAAGTATATTAAAGGTATTATTCACCATCTTTAAGTGGGATTTATTTGTGGGCTACAAGGGTGGTTCAATATTTGCAAATCAACCAACATGATATATACCACATTAATAAAAGAAAGGATGAGAGCTATATGATCCTCTCAAAAGGTACAGAAATGGCATTTCACAAAGTACAACATCCATTCAGAATAAAAACTCTCAACAAAGTAGCGATGACAGGAACATACCTCAACAAATAAAGGACTTATGAAAAACCTACAGCTAATATCATCCTCAACGGGGAAAAAACTAAGAGCTTTTCTTCTACGGTCAGGAACTAGACTGGATGTCCATTATCACCATTGTTATTTAACATAGTACTGGAAGTCCTCGTCTCAGAAATCAGACAATAAAAAGAAATAAAAGGCATCTAAAAAGACAAGGAAGAAATCAAACTTTCACTATTTGAAGATGACCTGATACTCTATACAGAAAACCCAAGAGACACCACCAAAAAACAGCTAGAACTTATATACAAGTATAAGTATACTTACATACAGCAAAATCACAGAATAAACAATTAACATATGGAAATCTGTTGCATTTCTATACACCAATAATAAAGCAGCAGAAAGAGAAATTAAGGAATCAATCCCATTTATCAAGCACCAGAAACCCGAGATCACTAGAAATAAACCTAACCAAAGAGGTAAAAGACCTGTACTTCGAAAACTACAACACTGAGTAACTTAGTAACTTTAGTTTATAAAATCTTCCCAACCTTGCACATTAAGAGGTGGCAGATGCAGAATTTAAGCCCATGTCTTCCTAGGAACAATGCAAAAACCAAACAATATTAAACAGTTCCCTTTTATTACTCTCCAGTAGCAACATTTTGAAACCTACAGAAAATGAATGCAAATAGAGCTGTGATAATATTCAGAAGTCATCTCTCTCTAATGAAATCTGTCTTTAGGCTCCAAGCTTCCAAATAATGCATTTCCCTTTATTTAGAACAAAGTAATATAATGATATTGATGGTAATCATAGTGGCACTAATAATCATTGACATTCAATTGACACATTATGGGACATTACAAACGTACACACAAACACTTACATGGGTCACCTCTCTGGCTAAGTCAGTAGAGCTTGGAACTTGTGATCTTGGGGTTATGAGCTGAAGCACAATATTGCATATAGGAATTACTTAAAAAAATTAAATGGAAGGTAAGACTTATAAAAATGAGCATTTTTGAGCATTTTGAATAAATATGTTATTTCATGTTTAAAATATCATAATTAAAATCATAAGCAAAAAGCAGTAGTAAGTTACAGAATGTTTTTCTCTGCAAAAGTAAGTGTTACTGATGCCTATATATATTTGTAAATAAAATAATATAAAAATTATGTAAAATTTAAAATCTATTAAGATATTTTTATATATATTTTTAATTTCAGATGTAACATAATATTTATTATCCATTATATTTTAATCAAATCTCTGGAAAAAGTTTAGTATATAGAATTATGTTTTGATATTTTTTTCTTAAAATTTGGTTTTTAAAATGTGATCCAGATTGTTTTCTTAGTTGCTATTTTCATTGCTCTTTTATTATTAAAGTAACAATTTATTCTAAATCTCCTGAGAGTCTTCCAAAGAGATACCTCTGTTCCCAAAAATATAGTTTGCCCCTTAATTCTTTGCAGTAGCTTATAAATTTTTCTGTTCATCTTATAAAAATGATAGTATGTAATTCTTTTTATTTTAGACAGGTAAGCTGAAGTAGAGTGAAAAATGAAAAAAACAAAAGTATAACGTGATCACAGATTTACATAAATTATTTTAATTTTTAAAAGATTTTATTTATTTATTTGAGAGAGAGAAAAGAAGAGGAGGAACAGACTCCCCACTGAGTATGGAGCCCAATATGGGACTTGATCCCAAGACACTGAGATCATGACCTGAGCAAGTCAGATGCTTAACTGACTAAGCTACCCAAGCACCCTACAGATTTACATAATTTAGTTGCTAAAAGAGTAACACATATATTCTCTAAAGATGAGAGATTCATCTGTTCATGTCTTTTAAGGTACATAAGTAATTACAAAATAATATCAGTGGTTGAAAACTAAGTTAATTTGGAGGTAGAAGAAAGACTTCAGTGATATGTAATATGTTAAATATACAGAACAATCCTCCTTGTAATTAGTGTAAATATATGGAATCTGACAAAATAAAAAAACACTGTATTAAAATATTAATGACAGCCACCACATAAGAGATATCGACAATCATCTCATTATTAATCGGTTATTCCACTATCAGGTTTGAATTCCTTTGATGACCAAAAAATAAAATAAAACTTATCCAGGTTATTTAGCCAAAAGTTTTCAACAAATGAATTGTTAAATTTACTTATACATCCTTTAATATGCCAGTTTTTTTTAATTTTTTTTTTTATAGATTTTATTTATTTATTTGACAGAGAGAAATCACAAGTAGATGGAGAGGCAGGCAGAGAGAGAGAGAGAAGCAGGCTCTCCGCTGAGCAGAGAGCCCAATGCGGGACTCGATCCCAGGACTCTGAGATCATGACCTGAGCCGAAGGCAGCGACTTAACCCACTGAGCCACCCAGGCGCCCAATATGCCAGTTTTTAAAGTCACTATTCAGACTCAGTCTATTTTTATTTGATCTATGTACTTTCTTTTTATTTGATAAAATGACCACAAATCAACATCTTAAAGAGTTTAATAAATTCAACCTCTAACAACTCTTCTCTTCAGAACTGAATGAAGTTAATGATGTTTAAAGTCACATGACAGCTTGGATGTAAGATTTTAAGTCTTGCAACATATCATGGTCTCCTTTATATACAATTCCTGCAACTCATGGTTTATTTTCTTTACTAAGCTTAAGTCTTTGGGCCTAGGGTCATGCCTAACTCATTTTCATTTAACCCACACTGCCTTCTGTGGAGTTTAGCACATTACAGTCACGTTGAATTCACTAATTGATTTTTGTGTTTGTGCCCCACTGAGCTTAAAATTGTAAACTTGTTACCAAATTTAACCTAGGAAAGGAGTAATTTTTAAATTACAGTTTTAGATAAGCAATTTTGTAGTGATATCAGGGGAGTTAAAAAAAAAATCCTTAACTGCTATTAAGAACAGTTCAGCTCTGGTAATTCACATTCCAACTTTCCAAAAGCATCCAAATTATTGGCAGTATGGCATTTGATTCCCAAGCTTAATTTCAAGGCTAAGCCATTGTTGCCTTGATTGGCAATAAATTAGGAGAAAACAAAACCTTATTCCTTTCAGTCAGCAGACTTTACCATTCATGGCTCACTGTGAAGTCAGTGTCCTTCCCCTTATCCTTTATGGATGAGTTTGCAGTGACTTCCAGATATCAGGGAGTTATTAATATATATTAAAGCAATTTTTTCATAAACGTTGTACCAGTCAGATTTCAGAGATTCTAACGTATCCTTCTGTAGTTTTAGTAGTTGCTATTCACACACGCACACACATAAGAGAAAGGGGCTTATTGATAAAAAGAACATAAGTTGACACTGAAAAAGATGGGATATACATAAATTCAGTCTATAAAAAAATCTTTCTCTAGAACTCAGAAAGAAGCTGATGATCTTTAATGGCATATGACACTGCGATATAAGAGTCTAATAGTGTGTGGCATATCACCATTTATTTTATATTATAGTTGTTGAAACCCAATGCCTTATTTCCTCTATTAGGCTAAATTTATTAAGCCTAGTGCTGTATCTTTAAGAGTCCAAATTTTTTGTTTTGTTTATTGGTTCAACCTAACTAAGTTAAACTATCCTCCAATTCTTCCTGTATGGTTCCAGATTGGGTGAGAGTTGGAAGGTAGGGGCAAGACAGCACTACTTGCTCTGAAGGTCCAGGCTACTGAAATTCATTCTTTTGACCTTGATCTGCCTTCTCACCTTGGGGCACCGGGAAGCAGTGAGGTAGAATTCTTCCGGATTCCACTGGATTTCCTCCTTCCACAATGTCGTGGGGCAAGTTGGCACACAGCATTGAGGCAAAAGTTGCCTGCTCCTGCATGCACACTCATCATTGAGGTTGCAGGCGATGAGTTGTGAAAATGTGTTCAGGAAACCTAATTCAAAATTGGGATTGGGGAGCCATGAGAGAAGGACTCTCACATGTGTCTCACACCCGGAGGCTTGCATAGTCCAGCAGGAAGAAGGAAGAGTTCCTCTCTTCTGGCCAAAGCAAGTTGTCCTTACCTGCAGCCCATGAGAAGCTGCCACTACTTCGAACCCTCATTTTCTTACAATGAAGTTTTGTTCAAAATAACTACTGCCAACTTCTTCCCTTCTTTTATAAAAAGATGCTCTTCATCTTTGTTCTCTGGGCCTGTCTATGGTTCGGTCATCCCAAATTGCAATTCCTCTGCTATTCCAGAATAAACTTGATTTTGTTGGCTGACTGTTTCCATTTTTCTTTTAAAAGGTTGACAGAGTAAAAGACATGGCATCTATTTTATCTTCACTGATCCCATTTTATCCTCACTGTTCTCTACTTTACTGGGGCTTTTCTTCTTGATGTCCAGCCTGCTGTTCAATATCAACTTCAGGCCCACCACCTGATACAAGAGCAGAAGTTTCCGTAGTGTTTTATAATTGATTTTAAAATTCTGCACTCTAACTCCATATTCCATATCATTCATAGTGGTTCTAGTTCTCTAATTAAATTCAGATGTTGCAAGAACAAATTTGAATACCCAAGTAAATTTTTCTGATGCTAGAATGCTCTAGTCCTGTGCTGATACAATCACACATTTGAAAAATTCCCACTAGTTCACTTAAAAGAAATCTATGAAAAAATACTTTTTCCAAAATGTATTTTTGGAATACTTTTTTTTACTTTTTTGGGTTTCCAAAAACCCACCACTAATAATTAACACACAAGGTCATACAGTGAAGGGAATTTCAGATGACATGAAAGTTTTAGTTAAGAAATTGATGTCTGTGTTATTCTTTATTTTCAAGTTTATTATGCTTAGGTATATCCTTAAGCTGTGTTTTCATAAATATTCTAGGGAAACAAAGTTTCTGATGCTTGACTTGCCTTATAGTATCTTTGATTTCATGACTACTAATTTGAGTGGGGATAGAGTTCTTTGTTTAAAATCATTTTAACTTCTGAATGTTAAAGAGCTTATGTAATTACTTTCTAATAAACAATGTGAATCTTTTTGTCATTGTAGTTTCCCTATATGTTACCCTGAAGTCACTTAGAATTATTTCTCCCTTCTTGGCATCCTAAATTCTTACACTGATTTGTCAGGTATGGATCTCTATTCACTCATCTTCCTTGCCATTTGATGGGCTCCTGAAATTAAAAGGACCTGTCTTTAGCATGTTTCTTTTCTTTTACTAATTTATTTAATCATTACTTTCCTTATTTTACTCTACTTCTTCTTTTTGGAATTTTTTTTTAAAAGAATTTATTTGCTTATTTGACAGAGACATACAGCAAGAGAAGGAACACAAGCAAAGGGAGTGGGAGAGAGAAAAGCAGGCCTCCCACTGAGCAGAGAGCCTGATGTGATACTTGATCCCAGGACCCTGGGATCATGACCTGAGCCAAAGGCAGATGCCTAAATGACTGAGATGCCCCTCTTTTTGGAATTTTTACTATTTAGATGTTTGATGCCTCAATTTATTTATTTATTTATTTATTTATTTTTTAAAGATTTTAGTTACTTATTTGACACAGAGAGAGAGATCCCAAGTAGGCAGAGAGGCAGGCAGATAGAAAGGGGGAAGCAGGCTCCCCGCTGAGCGGAGAGCCTGATGCGGGGCTCAATCCCAGGACCCTGAGATCATGACCTGAGCTGAAGGCAGAGGCTTTAACCCAGTGAGCCACCCAGGTGCCCCTGATGCCTCAATTTAAACTTTCAGGTATTTTATCTTTCCTCCCAAATTTTCTGTGACTGTTGGTTCTTATTCTGGAAGATTTCCTCAACACTTCTTTTTTTAGCTTCTAAAGAGCTTATTAAAATTTTCTGCCTGCCCAGCCTACTAAAAAGGAGAAGATAGTTGCAAATGATATATCTGATAAGAGGTTAGTATTCAAAACCTATAAAGAACTTATCAGGGCGCCTGGGTGGCTCAGTGGGTTAAGCCG
Organism: Mustela nigripes; assembly: GCF_022355385.1. Lineage (NCBI taxonomy): Eukaryota > Metazoa > Chordata > Mammalia > Carnivora > Mustelidae > Mustela > Mustela nigripes. The sequence goes on from NC_081559.1 coordinate 145,974,954, forward strand.
CTGCCTTCGGCTCAGGTCACGATCTCAGGGTCCTGGGATCGAGTCCCACGTGGGGCTCTCTGCTCAGCAGGGAGCCTGCTTCCTCCTCTCTCTCTCTCTGCCTGCCTCTCCGACTACTTGTGATTTCTCTCTGTCAAATAAAAAAAAAAAATCTTTAAAAAAAAAAAAAAAAAAAAAAAAAAAAGAACTTATCAGTTTCAAGACCCAAAAACCAAATAATCCAATTAAAAATGGCAGAGAAACTGACCGGACATTTTTCCAAAGAAGCCATACTGATGGCCACTAGATACATTCTGAGAAATGCAAATCAAAACCACAATGAGATAGAAGCTCACACAACTCAGGATGGCTAGTATCAAAGACAAAAAATAATAAGTGTTGCTGAGACTGTAGAGAAAAGAGAATTGATATACACTGTTGGTGGGAATTTAAATTGGTGCAACATGGAAAATAGTACAGAGATTCCTCAAAAAAATTAAAAATAGAAATATTATATGATCCAGTAATTCCACTACTGGGTGTTTGCCCAGAGAAAAATAAAATACTAATTCCAAAAAGATATATGTATCCCTATGTTTATTTCAGGATTGTCTATAATAGCCAAGATATGGAGGTACCCCAAGTGACCATCCATAGCTGAATAGATAAAGAAGATGTGGTATATACATATACAATTGAATATTACTCAGCCATTAAAAAAAGAATTAGATCTTGCCAGTTGTGAAAGCATGGATGAACTTAGAGACTATTGTGCTAACTGAAATAGGTCAGACAGAGAAAGACAAATGCCATATGATTTTGCTTATATATAGGATTAAAAAAATAAATGAACAAGCAGACTCCTAAATGCAGAAAATAAATTGGTGGTTGCCAGAAGAATGGTGGGTGGGGGGATGGACAAAACAGGTAAAAGAGATTAAGATGTTAAGACTTCCCAGTTACAAAGTAAGTCATGAGATGAAATGTACAGCATAAGAAATATACTCAATAATATTGTAACACTGAATAGTAATAATGATAACTACACCTTTTATGATGAGCACTGAGCAATGTATGGCATTGTTGAGTCACTGTGTTGTACACCTGAAACTAACAGAACATTTGTTGTCAACTATACTTCAATAAATAAGATTCTGCCTGTTATTTTTTATGACATTTCTTTAAGGTAATCAGGATCCTTTTCTAATCTCACTCAGGATATTAATCAGCTTTTTAGGCTTATACTTTGCTCCATTCCCTAGACTTGTTTCCTTCAGAATTAGGTGTTCTCTTTTGTTTTATTTGCTTTTATTCCCATGTGTTCAGTTTTCCTTTGAATTTTGTAGTTTTCAGTTTCTATGTGCAATGGACTGAATATTTGTGTCTCATCCCTCCAAATTCATATATTGAAATCGTGACCCCCAAAATGATGGTATTAGAAAGTGGGGTCTTTGGAAGATAAATAGGCCCACATGAATGGGATTAGTGCCTTTATTGGAAGAGCTAGTAAAGCCACGTTTCTCTTTCTGCTCCCTGCTGTAGGAGGATACAACAAGAAGACAAAGATTTGAAAACCCAGAAGTGTATTCTCATAGACAGTGGCATCTTCATCTTGGACTTCTCAACCTCCAGAACTGTGAGATATAAATATTTATTTTTTCATCCACCCAGTCTATGGCATTCTGTTATAGCAGCCCAAATTGACTAATTGACCACTTACATTTGACAGTGAAAGAAAAAAAAGTCTACCTAGGTGCTATATATAAGTAAAATTCAGTGAGCAGAAATCAATACAAGATCTGTAAAATGTTACAAAACAAAAGAAAAGGAAAGTAAAAGAAAAATGGATAGCAGATGAAAAATATCAAAAAGAAGGAGAAGATAAAAATGGTGTCCAATTGTTTTGTTTTTGTTTTTTAATCAATTAATCAAAGTATATTTGACATACAATGTTCCCTTAGTTTCAGGTGTACAATGTGGTGATTTGGCTACTCTACATTATGTTGAGCTCACCACAAGTATTGCTGTCACCTGTCATCATACAATGCTAATACAATACCATTGACTGTACTCCCTAACTCACTATGTTGTATCTTTCATCTCTGTGATTTATTCATTCTGTAACTGGAAGGCTGTACCTCTCACTCCTATTCACCTATTTTGCCAACCTCCCTCATCCTTCCCATCTGGAATTGTTTTAGAAAATTGTTTAACACATTTAATGAAGCTTTTAAAGCAAGGTGCAAAGCAGAATTATAAAAACTCAGGAGAGAGAGGAAAAGGTATGAGAAAGAGATAAAGGGTTAGCTGGAAAAACTTAGACTATGAGTAAAAGGCAGTACCTCATTAGTCCCATTTGTCCTGAGATGGGGCTGTCCTCTAAATGATTTGTATTGATGATAATTGGGGGATGGTATATGTAGAGAAAAGGATGATTATAAACCTGGTCTTTTCACTGCTTTCTTGGGGTGTTTCATGAAGGGATGGAGCATTGTCAGGTTTAGAAATTACTTAAGACATTTATATTTTGGCCTTATTTAAACTCTCTTAGTGACCTCATCTTTATTTTAGGCATGATGAGGACTTTAATCTCTTTGACAAGTTATCACACAGAGAGGTATATAAATATATCACTGAAATTCACACAATTACAAAGGCATTATGGAGGGAAAGGGATAATTTGTTGCCTGGCTTTTTGAAAAGGTTTAACTAAATTGTTTGTCTTTTAGAAGAAACCATGTGGGCATAGGGCATTCAGAATGAGATTTTGAGAGCATTTTCAACCTGTCTATAAGGTACATAATTGAAGGACACAGGATACTTTCTTTGCTGGGTTTTGAAATATGGATGCTTATTGTGTTTTTTATATTTATCCAAATCTATGCAGCAAAGAAATGTTCCCAAGATTTTATGAACACAGCAGCATTTCTGTAAGCATTCTAGATACATGAAAAGCATTATTGAGAAACAAGACCACTTTCATAAATTGGTTTTATAACAGTGACTGTATGCAAGGATAAGACATTCCAACAAAGGCTAATGTTTCTCTGTCTCTATGTATTTTTAATATTTACTGAATAATAAGAGAAAATATCTTTAGTGCTTATTCCCTTAATATAAGAGAAAGAAAAAATCTTATCAAGCAGAAATGATTTGAGAAAGAATCTAAGAATATAATAGCATTAATCAACAGAGATAAAGCATCAGAAATATACTATTGTTCTCCTTTATTTTAGAAAAATAAAATAATTAAAAAGGCATGTAGGCTATTAAAGTCTAATCTCTCTTTTTCTCTCACACACACTTGCTGTGTTTTTCCCTGTGGAAAGGCTGAAAAAGAATGCAAAAGAGCAGTTTGCTACATTGAAAGAATTAAATTGATAGGTCCTCAGAACTTAAGAAACAAATCAATGCAGTGCATCATTTCAAATCCATTGACTAATTTGTTTTGAACTCAACTCTTCTTTTTTCCTCGCCAGTTTCTCAGCATTTTCCACTGGGAGAATGCTGTTATATTAATAAAATTTAACTTGCATATAAACACAGAGAATGAACATAAATTCAATAATACTCATCTACAAAGCAGTAGTTGAAGACTCTTCTGGGATCGCAGCATCCTAATCAGATAGCACAACCGTACTTTCTAGCTCTAGAGTCAGCCATTGACATGTGTTAACTATTCATACCATTATGAGTATATTTTTTCTCAATGGGTTTGTTCATTTATTCATCTTCATTGATAGCAAAAAAGAAATTCAGATGAAGAGCACAATTCCTGAGATAGTGGGAAGATGGTAAATTATAGCACAGTGAGGAAAAGGTAAATTAATTCAGATCAGAGTGTGATATAAGTTTGACCAGAACAAGGGTCAGCAGTCTATGGGCTATGAACCAAACCCATCCCACTCCCTGGTTTGGTACAACCCAAAAGATTAAAATAACTTTTACATTTTTAAGTATTTGAAAATGTTGAAAAAGAAAAGTATAATACATGACAGATAAAAAAGTATACGAAATTCCAGTTTCATTTTTAATTAATACATTTTTATTCATTAAACATACCAACACTTATTTCTTACTGTATTGTTTATGACTGTTTTTTGTGCTTTGAGAGGTTGAGTTGAGGGGTTGCAACAGAGATCATACGACCACCAAAGACTAAAATATTTACTTTGTGGCCCTTTACAGAAAAACGTTTGCTGAGCCCTGAACTAGAAGAACATAAAAGAGCATGGAATTAATTTAGAGCAACCCTGCTAGAGTATCAAACAATTGGAATGCACAAAGAACTCTCTAACAAAATAATCATTCACATGTTTTATCAAGGGAAACCAGAAACATTGCTGTAGGCACTCTATATTCTGAACATACCCCATAAGAATTTCAGATGGTTCTGCATTGATAATGATAGCTTGCAATTTTATTACAATACATCTAGACCCAAACACCTTAGAAGCTGGTGTTTCTGCCGCAACCCAGAAATAAAAGTATAAACCATCAATGGAGATTGTAAAGTGGAAAATTTCTACTTTTCCAACAAATTTTGGTAGAACAAAGTGTCCTTGCAAAGTCAGTACTTGCAATCCAATGCCAGGATTCTTTTCTATCATATTTGCTAAAAAAAACTTTCTGTGCATCAGGGTTAAGCAATTAAACAGTAATGTGATAAACAGACCTTCATTAATGGTTCCTTTATGGAAAGCTAAAATTAAAACACAAACAAATAACCCCCAGATTATTGCCTTGATCATCTTTTCCCTTTCTCCATCTCCTACTGTTTCATTACAGAATCATCTCATAAAATAAAGTAATAATATAAAAAATATTGCAGTCACAAGTATTAATTAACTAAAAATACCTCTATATGAACACAACACTAAATTTGTTATTTTATAGATTATATAGGGCATGTTCTTTTTATAAAAAAAGGTTATCTTTGATTCAGTTACTATGTCTGTAAACTGTTCTTTTTCTTTTCATTTTTGAGTTCTTTTTTTTTTTTTTTAAAGATTTTATTTATTTATTTGAGAGAGAGAGACAGTGAGAGAGAGCATGAGCGAGGAGAAGGTCAGAGGGAGAAGCAGACTCCCCATGGAGCTGGGAGCCTGATGTGGGATTTGATCCTGCGATTCCGGGATCATGACCTGAGCCGAAGGCAGTCGTCCAACCAACTGAGCCACCCAGGCATCCCTCATTTTTGAGTTCTAATTATCATTCCGTACATAGAGATTTTATATTATATGTATATGAATGAATATATTCTCCTGGAATGTAAGATTCTAAATAATTATTTTACAAGTTTTAGAAAAACTCTTTCACTTTTTTTACATTCCTATGATATATGTAAACATGGAAGCATCAATTCATGAAAAAGTTCTCCAAAACTGGAAGAGAAAACGTTGACACCATGTGTCTAAAATATTAACTGAATTCAGTTACTTTGATCATTTCAGCAAACAAAAGAACACATACACTGCAATGTAGAGAATAAAGACTGCATAATCTAGTGGGAAGAGAGAGAAACAAAAACAAATACAAAAGGTTTCTGGGAAACAAGTTTTTCCCACCTCTCTTGGGTTAATTTTCTATTTGATAAAATAAAAACACAACTGAAGATTACATAAATAGTTTAATATTGTCTGACTAATGGTCATTATTAGAGTATTACTTGATACTAACAGTCAGAAATTATAAAACATAAAAAATGTAAAGGGAAAGAAAAAATCAAAATCTATGACTATGAGAAAAAATTAAGTATTGTGGCTATGTATGTCATCTTGACAATTAATACAGGTTGCCTCTGAGTAATTGCGGAGATATCAGAGGTGGCATCTATTTCAGTTTTAAAAGTATCTCTTAATTTATATATCTTTGATACTAATCCTTTTTAAAGTTTTTATTTAAATTTCAGTTCATTAACATATGGCATAATATGTTAATGAACTGAAATTTAAATAGTTTCAGCTGTAGGATTAGTGATTCAATTAACCCTTTATCGGATACATCATTTGCAAATGTCGTCTCCCATTCTCTAGGTGGACTTTTTGTTCAGTCTCTTATTCTTTACTGTGCAGAAAAAGCTTTTGATTTTGATGTTGTCCCAGTAGTTTGTTTTTGCTTTTGTTTCCGTTGCCTCAGGAGACATGTCTAGAAAGTTGTTGCTACAGCTGGTGTCAAAGAGGTTACTGCCTGTGTTCTCCTCTAGGATTTTGGTGCTTTCCTGTCTCACATTTAGTCTTTCAACCATTTTGAATTTATTTTTGCATATGGTGTAAGATAGTGGTCCAGTTTCATTCTTTTGCATGTTGCTGTCCAATTTTCCCAGAACCATTTGTTGAAGAGATTGTCTTTTTCCCCTTGAATATTCTCTCCTGCTTTCTTGATTAATTGACAATATAGCTGGGGTTTCATTTCTGGGTCTTCTATTCTGTTCCATTGATCTACATGTCTGTCTTTGTGCCAGGACCATACTGTTTTGATCTCTATAGCTTTGTAATATAAATTGAAGTCTGAAATTGTAAAACTCAATACCCCAAAAATGAATAATATAATCAAAAGGGGTAGAAGGCATGACTTGACATTTTTCCAAAGAAGACATACATATGGCCAATAGACAAATGAAAAGATGCTCAACATCACTCATCATCAGGGAAATACAAATCAAAACTACAAGAGATATCACCTCACACTGGTCAGAATGGCAAATCAACAACACAAGAAGCAACAGGAATTGGCAAGGATGTGGAGGAAGGGGAAACATCTTGTGCTGTTGGTTACATGCAAACTCAAAAATTGTATGAAATTTCCTCAAAAAGTTGAAAATAGAACTGCCTTACAATCCAGCAACTGCAGTTCTAGGTATTTACCCCAAAAATACGAAATTAAAGGGGTACATGCACTCTGATGTTTATAGCAGCATTATCTATAATAGCCAAATTATGGAAATAGCCCAACTGTCCATTAACTGATAAATGTATAAGAGAGAGGTAGTGTGTGTGTGTGTGTGTGTGTGTGTGTACTGGAATGTTACTCAAGTATAAAAAAAGAATGCTTGGCATTTGCAGTGATATGGATGGAGCTAGATGCAAGGTGAAATAAACCAGTCAGAGAAAAACAAATACCATAGAATTTCACACATATGTGGAATTTAAGAAACAAAACAAGGGGGGAAGAAAAGCAAAGAAGGATGCAAACATTTAATGAAACATTTAAAATATTTAACATATTTATTTATTCAATAATCTCTACATCCAACATTGGGCTTGACCTCATGACCCCAAGATGAAGAGTCGTGTGCTCTTTGGACTGAGACAGCCAGATATCCCTGATATGTGAGACAGATTCTTGAAGAGTTCTTCTGGAGCTGTGTTTCTTCTCATTACCTGGCATAATGTCTGACATGTACTAGAAATTCTAAAATTTGAACACTAGACAAATGAAAATAAACTAAATACCACAAGAATATGCATATATTACAGCTACCCCACAAGTAATGAAGGCACACAGGTACAAGTGACTATATGATAATTTAGGAGGATTCTGACTAAAAAGGTAACTCTAAAATTTTATAAAAGTAACCCCTTAGTTCATTAAAGCTATTTGATTGCTTTCTGATTTTGCTTTTTGCTAATTGCTTTTGCTTCCTTTTTGATTCCTATGGGATGCTACAAGGAAAAAAAGCATATTGTGGGGGATGTCATGCATTTGCACAGCCCCAGTGAATCCTTTACGATCATTACTGTAGTATATGCCAACAAGTGATCATTAAAAGTTCAGTTTTAACACCACATAAATTCTAACTAGCAAATGAAATGAACAAAGAATAGGAAAAATGAATATGCCAGTGAATTAGTTTTAAACTAATCTTTAAAGAAAAACTCTAAAGGTACAAAAATATGATTTCTAAAGGAAAACTATATTTTTATTCTTAAAATCATATAAAAAGTTTCATCAGCTGTAACAAATGCACCACCTGGGCGCAAGATGTTTATGGGGGGAGACTGTGTAGAACCAGGGGTGATATGAAACTCTTATACTTCCTGCTCAATTTTGCTTTGAACTTAAAACTGCTTTAAAAAATAAAGTATATTTAAAAACAAAAACAAACCCACATATACAAAGAGCAGTGGTTCTTCACTTTTATTATGCATCAGTATCCTCAGGGCTTGTTAAAACAGACTGTTGAGCTCACGCCTATGTTGTCCATTTAGAAGGTTTGGATAAGGCATGATAATTTGCATTTCTTTTTTTTTTTTTTTTTTTTTTAGGATTTTATTTATTTATTTGACAGAGAGAGACACAGTGAGAGAGGGAACACATGCAGGGGTAGTGAGAGAGGGAGAAAGCCGGCTTCTCGCTAAGCAGGGAGACTGATGAGGGGCTCGATCCCTGGACCCTGGGATCATGACCTGAGCAGAAGGCAGACACTTAATGACTGAGCCACCCAAGTGCCTCAGTTTGCATTTCTAATAAGTTCACAGGTGATGCTAATGCTTCTGGTCTTTGGACCACACTCTGAAGACCAGTGACAAAAAGGAACCTAGAGTGGTGTCTTACTCGTCCCTACTTCTTAGAAGTGTTTCTTCTTTGTTACAGATTTTTTTTTAACTTTATTTTATTTTTCTAGTGTGCCAAGATTCATTGTTTATACATCAGACCCAGTGCTCCAAGCAATATGTGCCTTCCTTAATACCCACCACCAAGTTCACCTAACCCTCCAGCCCGCTTCCTTCCAAAATCCTCAGTTTGTTTCTCAGAGCCTATGGTCTCTCATGGTTCGTCTTCCCCTCTGATTTCCCTCAATACCCTTCTCTCCTTCTCCCAGTATCCTCTGTGTTATTCCTTATGCTCCACAAGTAAATGAAACCACATAATAATTGACTCTCTCTGCTTGGCTTATTTCACTCAGCATAATCTCCTCCAGTCCCATCCATGTTGATATAAAAATGGGGTATTCATCCTTTCTGATGGAGGCATAATACTCCATTGTATATGTGGACCATATCTACTTTATCCATTCATCTGTTGAAGGGCGTCTTGGTTCTTTCCACAGTTTGCTGAATGTGGCCATTGTTGCTATGAAAATTGGGGTACAGATGACTCTTCTTTTCACAATATCTGTAGTGAAAAGTGACTGCACCAACTTGCAGCCGCCAACAGTGTAAGAAGGTTCCCCTTTCTTCACATACTCTCCAACACTTGTTGTTTACTGTCTTGTTAATTTTGGCCATTCTAACTAGTGTAAGATAGTATCTCAATGTGGTGTTGACTTGAATTTCCCTGATGGCCCTAGTGGTGAACAGAAACATTTCTTCTTTGACAGAAAAAATGAATTCAAAAGGCGTTCCTGGGTTCCTACCTGGTTAGCTACACTTTTTTTTTTTAAGTCAGTTCACAGTTTGATAAAAATTACTATGTGAGCCAGCTCAAGCTTCTGAAAATCAGTGTGCTATCCATACCCCCACATGTACAATTCAGATCCCTGACTCAGATACCTGAAAATACCATTTGAGTTACAGTGTCGGTTATGAGATCCCTCTCTTTACCTTTCTCTGGGCTCCAAGGACACAACCCAAGTCCCATGTCCTCTGTAAAATTCCTTTCACCTCACTCTCACCAGCCCGCAGAATTGCTTTCTTCCTTGGCTCTTCCCTCTTTTATAGTACTTAGTATCCCAGTCACTGATCAGGCCTTGGGTAGAGATGGATACTAGTCTTCATTCCATAGGGTAAATTTGCAGGTATGTTGTTAAACTTTGAATGCAAGGTGTCCCTTTTTATTTTTCCTGTGCTTCTGTCTTGGACCCTCATACTGCACTTGTTCTGTGGATCTTCTGTTGACCCATAGATCCAATGCCAGTGGCTTTTTCTTTCGGTTTTGTTATTTTGTTTTAATTGAAGTATAGTTGATACACAATGTTACATCAGTTTCAGGTGTACAACATAATGATTCCACAACTCTATGTCATGCCATGCTGGTTAGCTTACTCCTGAAAGAGATTATAAGGATATCAATGAGATAAGAATCTTTCCAGATTTTCTATTTAAAGTGATTTTCTAAATGATGATTGGCCTTATTATTTTTATTGAAATTACTGGCTCTTTCCAAAATGATAACTATGAATATTTCCAGAAACCTAAAACAGTTTTTAGAAAAATATTAAGGTTGTTTTTACATGAAATATGTAACAAGAAAGAGTCAGTAAATACATAACATAATAAATGATTTGGTAGTTTTTCTCAATAGTGCTATGCCATCCTGCTTAAATATTACAGTAATTGTAATTTTAGTATAACGGTATGGAATTCACAGCTTTTATCTCTGATAAATTATGGCTGAGGAAATATATGTTGCAGAGTAGTAGAATATGATTAAGTATTCTATCAACATCATTGAATTAAAAAGAAAGATAATTCCTTTTACTGACATTTGAAAAGGCTAAAAGTGGCAATTATACAGACATATTGTGTTACAACAGTTATAGGATTATTAAGCCATTTTATCATGTTAATGCCACTTGGACTTGTCTTGAAACTCCTGAAAATATAATGAAAATTTAGCCTGACAGAATTATTCATTATTAGCATTATTATTATTGTTAACTTCATTTTCCTGCATGCATTAATCATTCGTTCTAGATAAAGCTTGAACACAGGATATTCTACAACTTACTACGAAGACCACTTTGCAATATTTTAGGTTTTCTGTCTTACACATTGATTCAAACTCATGTAAATATTTGAATACTCACTGTATTTGATTACAGTTTTCTAAGCGTCAGAGACATCTCAGAGTAGCTGTTATAACTGTGTGGGCTTTCCATGCTGTGCCCAGAGATAATTTAGAAATGCAGAGCAGGCATTGAAATCCAGGTCCGTGGTTTCACTTTTCAAAGTTAGGCTATACTTAAGATGTAGACTTTTAGAAGGATTGGGAACAATCTAAGAATTTAGAGGCCCAGAGAGGTTCTGTGGCTTTTCTAGCACTACGTAGTCAGTGGACCTGACCTGAGTACTCTGCTCAGTGCTGTTGCCTCAGTATCTCTCTCTGCCTCTCAGTTTAGCAACTTGAGGAAGAAAATGGAAAGAATAGCTACCTTCTCTTCATTATAAGGTGCAAAAATATACATGCAACATAGCAGACACTGGAAAGCAAACTAATGAGAACTGGCTTGTGAATGCTTCTCTACCTCAAATTCCCCTCAGGCAGCTGGGCTTAACAAAGTAGTTTCTACTGAGAGTAAGAGGGTGGAGAATTGGTCTGTAAGCCCAGGGCAAGGTGATTCAAGGGAAGGTCATCATCAATCTGGAATTATTAACTACTCATTCATGAACTGATGGAGCATGATGCTGTCAAAGGCATTTAACTGACTTTTGTATAAGTTTACACTTGCTACTTATTCACAGTGTTTCAGAATAATATTTCCATTCTCAGTTTGTGGTATATCTGCTATATTTAATGATGCTTTGGATTTGATAAGATGAAAAGCCTAGTAGAAAAGGAAAATTTAAAAGCATAGTTGGTAAAAGTTTAACTAATTAAACATTTGGGAAACCATATTTTAAAGTATGATTATTTTATATGCTAGAAGAGATACCTGTTGTCCTGTTTGTGGAATTTAGACCCTTGTGGTTATGATGAAGTCCCAGAACCTAAGTCAGGTTCGGTGGGGTGAGGAGGTTCGGAGCCGACGACTAAAGAAAGAATTCTTAAGACGTCATTGGTGCAAAATGATGGTTTATTAAAGCACGGGGACAGGACCTGTGGGCAGGAAGAGCTGCTGCCCCGGGTTGTGAGGGTGGGCATGTTATATACCCCACGGTTGGGGGAGGTGGCAAAGGGATGGGAGGTTTCGACAGAGTTCTCACATGTTAGGGAGGGCCTACAAGGTGCCGGGGGGGGGGGGGGGGGTCTTTGCCCTTATGGCCTGATTAATGTCGTCTTTAGGTCAGGCATTAACATCAAGATAATTGGGAGATTCTTGGTGGGGCATTATGATCAGGCTATCATTTACATTCCCTTCTACCCCAGTCTCCTCCAATTTATGGTGGGAGGGGGACATTAGGGCTTCAGGAACCAAGAGTTATTTGCCTCTGGAAATTTGTGCTATTGATAAGGTAACCTCCCTGTTTAGGTCTCTAGGACATCTTGTAGGACAAGGGAGATTCCTGCAAGTTAACCATTTATCGTTTTATGGCAGTCAGGGGTGCCTGAGGAATGCCACACATATGGAGGGGAGCTGGAGAAGAGGGGGTACAAGGCGCCAGCTTTTGCTGTGTCCTCAGCCAGCCTCCTGCTCCCTCATCAGTTAGGTGAGCAATACTTGTTAAGTGAGAAATTCCATTTTTGTGACCGGAAGAATAATCCACTCAACTCCATGGGTACCATGGAGAACCAAACACTGGGAAATAGAGCACAAAATCAGAAAGAACATGATTCAAATTCGAGACTTTACAGTTAATGAAACTGGGCAGCAGCATAAAGCAAGGATAGGGCCCCCCCCCAACAAACAAGGTGTGTGTTATTTTGAATATCATGATGTTTTACCTTTCTGAGCCTCAAGTCCCTCTTCTGTGAATCATTAATAAGAATACATGGCCTAAAAATAATACATACAATATTTCAACCCCTTTTATACTTGTAATTGCTTCATAGATAAAAGGGTCAGACCAGAGAATATTAAATAACAATTATTTTTGCAAACAAGTGGCAAAACATTACCTCACTAATAAAAACATGAATGAATGATATTGCAAATCTCCAGTCTATAAAACTCATATGTGGATCATTCTTTTTCTCTGAACTTACTCCAGTAATATTAATGAAGACATTAAGCAAACAAACATACGGGAGAGAGGCTACTCCTCTGTTTTCTAATCTAGATGAAATTTAGTGGAATGTTGATCTAACCAAGGAAACAAAACTAAGCTGAACACTCAAACTCTTAAGTCTAAATATTTGAATTTTAGTCCTCATTTGTCACCCTTTAACTCTGTGACCCTGAAAAAGTAACACATCCCTTTGGTACCCAGTTTCACCATGTGTTAAGAAGATTCAATAAAATAATGTCCCTAGAGTTTATCAGTTTTATAGAGATATCAGTTTTCCATCAGAAATCTACTTGGCTAATATTCTTTAATAAACTCCCAATATTTGGGAGGCTAATCATCAAGGAGATGTCTGATCATGTGTTACTGATTTATGTATCTTCTAGCTCTAAAACTGTGAAAACATGGAGCAAAACAGAATTACAGAATTATAAAATCATGGGTTTGGAGGAGCCCTTGTTTAGGTAATATAGAATACAGAGGTAAAAAGCAAAGCATATTGCATATAGCTCAATTCAATGTCAGTTCCTTTGAAAATGAGTATCCACTTTCCCAGACAATATAAGTCAGCCCTCCCTCTGGGATTTCCCACTTAGTATATACATATATTTTAATTTATTTTTATTTTCAGCATATCAGTATTCATTATTTTTGCACCACACCCAGTGCTCCATGCAATCCGTGCCCTCTATAATACCCACCACCTGGTACCCCGACCTCCCACCCCCTGCCCCTTCAAAACCCTCAGATTGTTTTTCAGAGTCCATAGTCTCTCATGGTTCACCTCCCCTTCCAATTTCTCCCAACTCCCTTCTCCTCTCTATCTCCCCATGTCCTCCATGCTATTTGTTATGCTCCACAAATAAGTGAAACCATATGATAATTGCACCTTACTCAGTCCCATATGTGAAAGTATCCTCCATCAGACTGTGTTCCCCTATAAATAACCATTACATTAGCCTATTTTGTCAACATCTAGAAAAATGACTGACATCTTGTAAGCTAGCTGTAATGTTTTTTAACCCTATTATAAGCTTAAATTTAAATGAACCTAATGCACGATGGCAAATTTTTTTAAAGCAAAATCCCTGACACACACGTGTGCACGCGGACACACACACATACACTCTCACAAAGGTACACAGGAAAACCTAGTGAAAGTATAACACTCAAAAAATGTATATTTAAGAACCACTTGTTGAAATTTAGTGAAGTGAATATTTTATACAATTATTGTCACTATGGATATAAATGCAAACACATTTATTCACACACACACACATATAAAGCTTTTTTTAGTTTCATGTGTTTAAAATTTTCTAGGACCTATATAAATCTAGAAAAAAATTAGTCTTTTAAAATACCAGGCTAATTATGTTTTATACTGTAATGCTCTAGTTTGCTAAAATTACAACCCTGTAATTTCTCTAATAACCATCACATTTCATTTATTTTAGAATTTTTTTAGTTCATAATGTACTTAATATAACAGAAAAATGGCTTATTTCTTGAGAATATGATTTTATAGAATTTCTATTTCCTTTAAAGGTCGTACTGATACAATGTAAAATAGATAATTTAGCTACTTTTTAAGATAACACTGTAAACCTTGAAAAACATCTTCACAAATTTAGATTTACATGCCTAATAACATTATATAAAAATATTTATTTGTGTTAAATATAAAATAAAAGGAATTTTACTGGTAAAGTAATATATTTCCTTTTATATCAATTTTTCCTTTTATGCCAGTATTTCCTACTGCATAGTTATATACATTTTATGTCAATATTTCCTACTGTAATTATATGTATATTTGTATACTTTCTTATATATCTTTTTATGTATATACATTTACTATATTTTTATGTCTGTATTTCCTACTCTATAATTATAAAAATGATAGTAATTTATTTATTTGTAATTTTATTGGAATAGCAACAATCCAATATTGCCTTTGTTTATACAGAATGATTTATATATATATATATAAACATATAAAGTATATGCATTTATGCATATAAATATACACATGTATAATGTGAGCTTTAAAAAAAAAAGCATTACTTGGGGCACCTGGGTGACTCAGTTGGTTAAGTGTCTGACTCCTAGTTTTGGCTCATGTCATGATCTCATGGTTATGAGATCAAGCCCTGGGTTGAGCTCCATGCTCAGCACAGAGTCTGCTTAAAGTTCTCTCTCTCACTCCCTCTGTTCCTACCTCCACTAAAACAAAGTAAATAAATCTTTAAAAAAAAGAGAGAAAGATTTACAAAGGCAGCAAAGATTTTTGTTGGTTGATTTTCTTTGTTTTTATTCTTCTAGATCGATAGCTTTCTCACTCTGATGGTCTAAGTATGAAATTCCAGATAGTAAATTGACTCTAAAAATTCTGTTCTACATTTCATGGTTTATGTTTCACATTTGGTAATTTTCTTAATTTATAATACATATGTGAAAGACATATAACTATTATGTTTTGTAATCTTTCTCTAATTACTGCTTTGCTTTATTAAGTTTAGGTAGAAGTTGGAATTTTGAAATCTTTATTAAAAAATATATTACTCTTTGAAAAAGCATTAAAATATCAAATAATACCTATACAGGTCATTACCTGAGAAATAGGAAAGTCTACATTTGTAAGGATTTTTAAAAGTAATTGTACAACTGATGTCTTACTTCTAATTTTCTGTGGAAGCAAGCTCTGAAAGCCTTGATCCAAATCAGACAAGGCCTTAATACCTACACATCTCTCTTTTAAGAGGGTCACCCTGAGGCCCTGACTCAGTGATCTCAGAAGATAAGAGAGAATGACAAAATCAAGAAGTAAGATAGGTAAGTGAGGCAAGACCAAAAAGTCATTTAAAGGTCAAAAGAAGATGATGAATTCAGTTACATTATCCTTTGAAAAGTGGCCTCTGCTCATGCATAAATGCCAACATTTGAAAATCATTATCAGGAACATTGAAGGAGAAAAGGCTCTTCTTTGGTCCTTTCCAAGTACTGAAGAAGAAGTTTCTTTGGTATAGAACAAATTCAGATGTTAAAACTGGAGAGCAGGCAAACTGGGAATTTTTATGTTCCAATGTTGTTCCTAGGTAACCCTTGGTAAGTTACCACATTTGTAACACATTTATTCATTCATTATTGGTAGCCATAGGCATATTCCCTTTGTCTTTGGTTGGGAAATAATAACATAAAAACCCCTTGGCTTCCATGAGCCATTTAGTGAGATATGGCAGAATCAGTGTCTCTTAGGTACTGTCTCCTGACTTGTGTGCCCTGCCTGTTAAGGGTCTTTTAGACCAGAGGTGGGACTCTGGTCGGAACAGGAAGCTAAAAGAGCCTTTTTCATGGTCTCACAGATAGCTTTAGCTCAAGACTAGCCAGTGGTTAGCCCAGAGTCCTTAAGCCCGCATATGTCCAACAATGAATGAGAATAATCCCAGATCACTGTGTCAATAATCATTATGGTATTCTTGCAATCTGGGTAAATTCAAGAAATAGTGCCAGCCTTTGGTGATGTTGGTAGTACTAGTGGGAGGACAGTGGAAGTTTGGAGGGTGTGTTGAAGAAGAGAAATAGGGACCAGCTCCATGCAGGCTCCTATCCAGATTTGGGGTGCCCTGCTTAGATGTCACTGCTGGCCCTGACTTTTGAAAGATTAATAAAGATGGATTTAACTGTAGTTAATTTAAGTAGGATATTGGATTTTGTTCCTAATCTCAAATTTAGCAGACTTGCAAAGTAGTATTTACTTGATGGCTAATTATCAAAGTGTCTTTTTAACTCTTCAGTTAAATTTAAGAATGGAATTTATTTATTGAATTTTCTTCTTTCTTATAGAAATACCTTGCTTAGATAACTTATTTTCTCTTCAGTCTTAAAGAGCTTTTCACCAAACTTGTGTTAATTTTTCCATGAATTTTGTAATAATTTTAGACTTACAAAAATTATTGTTTTAATATGGTATCAGAATTAGGAAATTATCTGCATGTGGCTGTCCAATTTTCCCAGCACCATTTATTGAAAAGGCTGTCTTTTTTCCATTGGACATTC
This sequence comes from Mustela nigripes, assembly GCF_022355385.1. Taxonomy (NCBI): domain Eukaryota; kingdom Metazoa; phylum Chordata; class Mammalia; order Carnivora; family Mustelidae; genus Mustela; species Mustela nigripes. The sequence goes on from NC_081559.1 coordinate 145,991,819, forward strand.
TTTCCTGCTTTGTCGAAGATTAGTTGACCATAGATTTGAGGGTCTATTTCTGGGCTCTCTATTCTGTTCCATTGATCTATGTGTCTGTTTTTTGTGCCAGTACCATGCTGTCATCATCAAGACAGCATGGTACTGGCACA
>NC_081559.1:145996958-146062999 GCF_022355385.1 Mustela nigripes
CAGAGAGAGAGAAATCACAAGTAGGCAGAGAGGCAGGCAGAGAGAGACAGGGGAGGAAGCAGGCTCCCTGCGGAGCAGAGAGCCCCATGGGGGCTCAATCCCAGGAGCCTGAGATCATGACCTGAGCCTAAGGCAGAGGCTTTAACCCACTGAGCCACCCAGGCGCCCCTCTCTTGAGCATCTTAACGTTAATTTTTTTGTTTTGAGATAACTTAGGCATGTTTTGCACATTTTCTTCTGACTTAAATCTATTTTTTCAAATTTCTGTGCTTAATTTTTAAATTTCTTATTTAATATGTTTTTTTCATATCTTCAAATGCTCACTTGAATATGTTTAATGCTCTGTAAAGTGTAGATTCATTTTTTTAATGTTTCTGTTATTTTCAAAATAGGTTTAATCAGTTGATTTGTATGAAAAATCTTTCCTAATTTTTAAAAATATTTTTCTCTTCACACTGCTTTTTCCTGATTTTTAAAAATATTTTCCTCTTCACACTCCCAAATTAAGATGTTGAGCAGTTTTACTAGGTCTTCATTTTAATGGGGTCATTTTCTCCAAGACTTGGAAAAATTAGAGTACATTAACAGAGTTAATTGTCTGTTTTCTTGTAGTTTGCTTTGGTGAGACTGGGTGGGTTGTGGATCTTTCAGTTTTGAGTGTGAGTGTGCATGTGGGGTTCTTTTGTTTCTTTGTTTTTTATTTTGTTTTGCCTTTTGCCTTGCAAGATTTAAAATTTCTCCTTTTTACTTCTTTTTCCCTCCACCACCTACATCAATGCTAAAAGATACTTTTCCTTCATATATGCCTTTTTAATTTCATAGAAGTTATTTATTTAGAGTCCTGTCTTTTACCTCATTGAACCCTTTAAGCTAAACCTGTCCCTTTAAATTTTATGCCTGGTCCTTGTGATGGCATCTGATATCTTTAAGTAGCAACTACTTTGAAATCCCTTCTAAGTAGTCTGTGCTATGAGTTTTCTGGTTACTATTTTAGTGTTTTAAACTTTAGAAAATTTTGAATGTTTCTGGTGGTTTTTCAGCTCTTTCACAGGACTCTTTAGTATTGTCCCTTTGTCTTCCTTGCATTTTTTTGTTGCTCAGCCTTCATATTCCTCAAAGCCTACAGAGAGTAGAGAGGGAGCTGGTACTTGTTGAACCAAAATCCTGGAATTTGGGTTTTTTTTTTTCTTTTTACTAATGCAGTTTTGGCATTCATTGTTCTCAAATAATGATGAGGGTGTAATTTTGCATAGAGTTTTCATGGTTTGTGATTATTTCATATCATTTGGGAAGGACTTTTGGGGAGGTGGATGATTACTGCACATCTACCATTGTCTAGCAGTTCTTAAATTTTCCTTCATTAAGGGTTTAATACACCTTTTATACTGATCCTTACATGCTAAGCTCAGACTTTGTTGCTAAGAAGGACCTAAGATTTCATCTGGCGCCAGTAATATACCTTATATATAAGACACCTAAAGCTATACTGCTGGAAGTGTTAACTCAGATCATATTAAGTTTTATTCTCCATAGAAAACACTCTTCCCATTTTATCATATTATCTCTTTAAACTTGTACTAAGTTCTAAGGTAATATGAGCAGCACTATGTTATATATTGAAGTTTTATTTCCTTATATGGTATAGTACAATGCTGTCAGTAAAGAGGATAGAAATTAGGAAATTACTTACCTGGACAAGGAGGCAGAAAGAGTGCTTCTCCTTTCATCACAGTAGATTAAGATAGTTGGGATATGAGTATAAGATAAATGGAATATGAATTCATGACAAACACACTTTGTGTGGATACTTAAGATTAAGATTTTACAAATAACTGACCCTACATATAAGGCAGATCATTTAAGTACCTATTGTATTGTTTAATTATATTTTACACACACACACACACACACACACACACAAACAGTTGTAAACATAAACACATATATCTATGTCTACAAGTTTTTCTTATCTATATATCTATATACAAACACATGTACACACATAATACATACATGTTTAATTCTATTTTATAAATGTTAATTTGGTTTTATATTTATGGCAGTTGGTCTTATCATTTTCCAGTAGGGATGAGTTTTCCAAATATAAAACTTTGTAGAACTGTGGAAATAGGTTTTTTTAACAATAATTATATAAACTAGAGATGACAGGACATTTTTATGAATTAATATAGATATAACCAAAATTGGTTTGCTATAAAATTACAAAATTGTTTGTAACATTGTAAAATTATAAAATTGTTTGTTACAAAAGTAAAATGGTTGTCCTAGTTAATCATAAGATCATAGTCTTTTGAAAAAATAATTCATTAGGGGCACCTAAGCGGCTCAGTCAGTTGAGCATTTGCCTTTGGCTCAGGTCATGATCCCAGTGTCCTGGGATTGAGCCCCACTTTTGGCTCCTTGCTCCACAGGTAGCCTGCTTCTCCCTTTCCCTCTGCCTGCAGCTCTGCTAACTTGTGCTTTTTCTCTCTTTGTCAAATAAGTAAATAAAATCTTTTAAAAAAATAATTCATAAGACAATAATTTGTGAGATTAATTCTATGGAAAGAAATTTTTTCTTAGTTTTTTTCATTTGTACTTTTAAATTACATCACTGTAACTGTATATGTTTTCTTCTTTTTTTTTTAAACCTTTTTTTTTAAGATTTTATTTATTTATTTGACAGAGAGAGCCTGATGCGGGGCTCAGTCTCAGGATCCTCAGACCATGACCTTAGCCGAAGGCAGAGTCTTAACCCACTGAGTCACCCAGGTGCCCATGTATGTTTTCTTAAAGTAGAAAAAAAATAATGGCAAATTCATATATAAATTCATGTCTCTCTGCTTTGGAACAGTATTTGTCACCTTGGATAAGTATATCCCATCTCATGTTTTACTAAATGATCCCTGGATATTAAGGTCAGTGTTTTCATAGGTTAAAGTTTTTTGGAGTGATACATTACTCAGTAGTGTATATTTGATTTCTATGAGATATCATAATCTTTAAAAGAATATACCTATATTTCAACATACAAATTGTGAGTAGCATGTCAACACATTTAAAAATTATTTACCAAAATTATTCACAATATATCACAGAAAGAATTGGTGGGAAAATTTTAAAATTCAAATTCTCTTGAATTCAACAAACATAAAAGACTTAAATTGTCTGAGAGTAAGAAAATGAATTTTTGTCTTTATCTGACATAAAAAAAGGATACATTCTATATATCACAGGTACTAAAACTGAGTATGCAAATTTTTATTCCATGGCTACTTTTTGTGAAAAATAGTCATTTGTTTAATAAAAGCTTTCGAGAAGAGGAAGATGACACAAATGTATATCTAGTGGAAAGTGCCCTTTTATGGGCACTTTTAATGATATATTTTGCTTACACAGGATATATAAAATTAAAACAATGCTATCATGGAACAGTCAGGACAGTGGTTAGTAAACTTGCAATAACCTTCCCATGAGACCAGGGCCATGATTATGATCTATACCTATTTTTGGATTCATTACCACAGGCAGTGATTACTTGCATTGTTGGTTTTCTTGGACAAATCTTCCACTGATTACAAGCAAACCTAAAAAAAAAAAAAAAAAAACCAAATAACTAATTATCATAGGAAGGAAAAGTTTCTGAAATTTGCATAGAGGTTTTTAGCATAAATGAACCATCAGTTTGAGAACAATATATTGGAGAAAAAAATATACAGAGAATAGGATAACAAATTTATTTTAATAATTCTAAGTTAAATGATCACTATTTCCATGAGAAAGTGTCAGTAAGCATTTGGAAATATCAAGACTGCCCATGTGGACAAAAAGCACTTACATTTATGTGGTAGAAGAAATTCTATGAATAGGAAATGCCCCCAAACAAACTGATTAGTAAAAGGAAGAAATTAACTAGACAACTGAAAATATTTAATGGAGGGGATCAACAGAGTGAAATTGATAAATATCAGTCAGACAGGTTGGGAGCTTGGTAGGTAAATATGAACAATAGTGAATTCAAGAGCAGAGAGATTCAACAAGGAGAAGCGCAATGACGTCAAATGCTTGGAAGTAAAATATGTGATAAAATAAATATATGGTATATATGATAAATAAATATATGATAAAATACACAATGTGGTGTATTTAAATTAATGTAACTAAAATAAATTGATGAGAAAGCAAAGATCTTTAGCAGCAGTATATGGGAAGATTGAATCGAGAAAGCAAATATTTAAGAACATAAAGTTTCTTTGAAGATGACAACTAGAAAGAGTGTCAGAGCAGATTTGGGAGGAAATATGAAGATCAATTCAGTCTGGCTTTGGCCCAAAGGAAACTTTTCTAATATATGTTAAAGTAATCCTAAGCAAGAAATCTAATTTTTCAGAGTTGGCTGGGAACATCAAGAATACAGTAATATGATAAGCAAATTATCCATTAGTAATTTAATGAAACAACATCAGGGAATTGGCTGAATATTTTTACTTTGCTTATCTCAGTAGTAAGTAGACATAGAATCTGTCTTCCAAGCAATGTGAATACACTGGGCTCTAACACCAGATTACATTATAACTTATTATGCAAGAATTGAACAGAGATTGCCAGATCTTTTTCTTTTCCCTTGATGTAGTATTAAAACATATTTCTATGCTTAAGCAGGGACTTTGCATGTGCTCCAGGAACTGTCTCTGTATATACTTCATTGGAAAGCTTCACCAAAATAAAAATATACAATGGATTTGTATTAATATTTCTATGTGGGTGGTTTTCTGCAAAGTAGTTGAATATACTTCTGTGTGAGGGTGTATTTAAATCCTGTTAAATTCTTCTACAGTTTCCAGTAACTATAATAAGGTAACAAGTCAAATTTGTTTTTCAATTATTATAAAATTGCATAAATAATGATGCCATCTAGTAGTTTGATGCTATTTTGGATGGCTGTATGCTTTTTAAATAATAAGATAGAATGAGGTTTATATTATATAAGAAAATAGACGTCTTTACATCAAATAAAGATAAATGGAAACTAATAAAATGGTTATCATAACATAGCAGGAGTCAACAAATTGCACAGTAGTTTGCCTAATACTTAGAGTATTTGAGGATATTATTCTGGAAAATGCCTAAGCCCAGCTACACAAATTGTTCTGTTTCTCACTAGACACATGTCTGGATGAACACCTTAAATGTTTCTGGTTGTTTCCTTTTTCTTTTATACTCACATGTTGAATAAAAGATTGAAAGCTAATTGAAAACCAAATCCCGATGTCCCGAACTTAATGTCTCACCTGTACCCCTAAGTTAAGTTATTAGAAATAGTAGCACCTGAACCCTAGAGACTCTTCTAATACACAAATTTTCATTCCTTCCAACATCAGAAATAATACTAATACTGAGAGGTTATTAATGTTTTCCATGGAGCCTTTATACAACACATATACAGAGTCCTATAGTGTAAAAAGGAAAACCAAAGAAAGTTTATTATTTTAAGATGGAATGCTTTAATGAATAGATGTGAAAAATTAAAACCACAGAATGTATCTATATTCTCTTTGCACAATGTACATAGAGATATATTTTTTATGTTTCAACAGAGGAAAATTTAAATATTAAGATAGTCATTTATATCACACAAGGGTGCAACTACATATGCTTTAAATTTTAAGCTTCCCACAGGCTCCTGATAGAAATCCACAGCTGCTGAGGCAATAATCTATAACAATTGGCTGACCAACTGATCTTATAATGGTAAGCTATCAGAATTCAATTTGGCCATTGTGAAGCCCATAATTTAAACAGAACACTGCTGGGATTTTCATAAATTGAAGTTACAAAGTAAGTGACAGAAAAATCTTACTTTTACCATTTACACATCTAGTTTTTGTTTATTCTACCACCCTACAGTCAGAAATCAATTTCTAATGGAACTTGATAAAGATCTTTGTATAATGAAAAAGCCGCATATAATTAAAATTTTCTGAGATCAGAATGGATTGTTAAAGGAATTTTTATAATTCTCTTGGTGGTGGTATTTAGACATCTTGATTTTTATTATCTGGAAAGATGTGTCAAATGGTTCTTGAAATTAAAGGTTTGCAAAGGCTTTTACATGCCTTTTACATTTATATTTATTCTCCCTAATTAGAAGTATATTTTATAAAAACCTAAAACTTTATAGAAAAATTATAAAGATACAACCAGATAATGATTGGGGGAAGAAATACAGATGTCCAATAAACATAGGAAAACAGTTTATATCACCTAGTAACATAAATAAAAACAAATTATAATGTATTATTATTTGTAAACTTACCAAATACTTTAAAAGCATATTATTCAGTGCTAATAAAGTTCATTCATATCTAGAAACCAGTCTCTTATAAGCACCATGAGTTTAAATTCATTATAATTGCGTTGGTTTAACCCACTACCTCCACTTCTAATCCTAATGAAAAAATCAGAAATGTACACACTAATATTTGTCCAAAATATAATCATGATTATAATAATAATGACATGTAACATTTAACAAATAATTGTGTATCAAGTCCTTTTCTTAAAAGTTTTCATTAAATCAACTGATTAGCACAGCAATTCTAAGAAATTTGTGCTATTATTATCCCTATTTATAAGAAAACTGAAGACCAGAGGCTTTAAATAACTTTTCCACACTCTTACAGTTATTCAGAAGTGTATTCGGATTACATACTACCCAGCCAATTCTTATACTAGAGTATGTGATATTACATCTACATTATTTTTAAGAGTAATAATAATAATAATAGTTGAAATGGCCAGAATACTTTATAATATTGAAATTATTTGTATAAACTAGGATATAAAACATATGATTAAATAATGTGAAATAATTAAAGCTTATTTTTGAAATTCAGATGATATGTCAAATAGCTGATATTTCATGAAATAAATGAGACTACAAAGCACCTAAATATGTTTCTAATTATTTATAAACCTATTCATATATAGTGTAGCAAGAACAGTATTTATATTTAGAAATTACAATTTGTATTCAAGATGGAATAGTCTTTTTTTTTAGGGAAGTACCTCAATAATTTATCTAAATATAGATTATGAGACATTATCATTAGATAGTAAGAAATAAAAAAATAGATAGCTTTACAAGATATGTTATATCTTCCCCATTAAAAATTAATTTGTATATCCATATGTTCATTCATGAACAGGATTTTAGGGTGAGGGAAGAGTGACATCAAGGCAAGGGAATAGAGGGAAAAAAGAAGTGGGATCCTGAAACGAGAATGACAGACAGGGAAATCAAAAGGGATTAAAGGCAAGGGAGAGAGGACTCAACACTGTAAGAGATTACACCCTTCTGTTAATAAGAGTTTTTAAGAAAAAATAATCTATTATTTAATTTTTTGTTTTGTGGTTGCTATAGTAAATCTCTTCTATTTCTTCTGAAACTCCAGTCAAAGCCTAAACAATTTACTTCTTAGTTTTTTGCTTTTGTTTTTTTCATTTAAAAAAAAAATTGGTAGGATGAAGTAGCAAAAGTATTCTTCAGACTTGAAAGACCCCGTTCAAGTCTTTGATCAAATGTCACTTTACCATAAGATCTTCCCAGACCACTCTTTAGAAATTGCAGCCTCAACCTTTGCAACCCTCAATCATACTCCCCTGCTTTATTTTTCTCATAACACTCAATGCCATCTGACATATGAGCTGTTATACTACTTATTTGCCTGTGTGTCTGCCTCTCAACTCTGCACCTCCCTTAAAGTGTAACTTATCAACAATAGGATTCTTTCTTTTTCACCATTGTTTCTCTAGTCTCTTAAGTAGTGTCCCGCACAAAGTTGGCATTTGCTGAATATTTTTGAGTAAATAAATGTATCCATGTCACTGGGGTGCCTGAGTGGCTAAGTTGGTTAAGCGACTGCTCAGGTCATGAGCCTGGAGTTCTGGGATCAAGTCCTGCATCGGGCTCCCTGCTCGGCAGGGAGTCTGTTTCTCCCTCTGACCCTCCCCCTTCTCATGTTCTCTCTCTCTCATTCTCTCTCTCTCTCTCAAATAAGGAAATAAAATATTTTTTTAAAAAGTATGCATCTCAGGGCGCCTGGGTGGCTCAGTGGGTTAAGCCTCTGCCTTCGGCTCAGGTCATGATCTCAGGGTCCTGGGATCGAGTCCCGCATCGGGCTCTCTGCTCAGCAGGGAGCCTGCTTCCTCCTCTCTCTCTCTGCCTGCCTCTCTGCCTACTTGTGATCTCTCTCTGTCAAATAAATAAATAAAATCTTTAAAAAAAAAAAAAGTATGCATCTCAGTAGTGGTGAACATAGATAAAGTGCTAACCACAAAATGCAAAATAGAGAAAAAGAATACAGCAGAAAGCAGAAACCAAAGCCAGAAATGACTATCCACCCTGAATATATATAGCCAAAAATATGTATGTAAATATAAATGTATTATTTAATATATAAATATAATATAAAATAATATATTTGTGTGCATCTTGTATGCCCCCAGTGAATTCCCTAAGCTCTTAGAGAAGATACTGGATTTTTCACAGAATAGGTGAACAATATTTGACTTAGTCTTATCTAAGTCTCACATAGGAAATGGAGATATGATTGGAAAATATATATCAAAATGTTACAAATTATTATTTCTCTGTTATGGAATTATAAGGATTGTTTTATTCTTTATACATTTATATATATAACTTAACCATTTAAAAATATGTAATTAGAAAAATATTTAGTAAGGGGGAAAATCTACAACCATCTACAAAGATGAGATAAAGAAAGCCTTTCTCTCCACCTTCTTCATCTTAATGCATTTGAAAATTGAACTTGTTAAAAGAAGAATAGTGATGCTACCTTCAATAGTGAAGGATTCGAACACACAGTTATTAAGCAGCATATTCCATTGTAGCTTGGTGAGTGAGATTTTTTTTTCAAATCTGTGTAAACCCATAAGACAAAGGATTGGTCTGGTAAAAGAATTCTGGGGGACCTGGGCCACTTAATCACAGAAAGTCTTTCCCTCATAAATAAAGAATATCATAAATCATTAGAGTTGTAAATCCATTTTCATTTGCTTTTTTTTTTTTTTTTTTTTACTTTTTTTCATATTGATTATTTTTCTTGAAATATGACCAGTTTTTCCGGAAGATTATCATAAAATGTACAAAAACAGGCAACCTTGATTTAATTAAGTCTAGGCTATTTTAACTTTTGGAATCAACTGATTTTAAATACTGCACAAAGAAAAGCACTTAAAAGTGTATAATAATTGGTTTTATTATAATATCTGTGGAAATTTGTCTTTTTATTTTTTTATCAAAATATAATTAACATAGAGTTACATTAGTTTTGGGTGTGTGATACAGTGATTCAACAATTGTATACATTTCTCAGTGCTCATCAAGATAAGTGGGCTTGTAATCCCCTTTATCTAACTCTTTTATGCCCCCATTGACCTCTCCTCTAGCAAACCCATGTTTCTTTCCATTTAAGAGTATGTTTTTTGTTTTTTTCTTTGTTTCCTTTCTTAAATTCCACATATGAGTGAAATTGCATGGTATTTATCTTTCTCTGACTACTTCACTTAGCATTATACTCTCTAGGTCCATCCATGTGGTCCCAGATGGCAAGATTTCATATTTTATGGCAGAGTAATATTACATTGTGTGACTATATAAATGTGTGTGTGTGTATATGTATACATCACACCTTCTTTATCCATTCAGCTATGGATTGACAATTGGATTGCTTCCATATCCCTATTGTAAATAATGCTACAATAAACAAAGTGGTGCATGTATCTTTTTGAGCTAGTGTTTTTATTTTCTTTGGGTAAATACCCAGTAGTAGAATGACTGACCATATGGTAATTCTATTTTTTATTTTTTTGAGGAACCTCCAAACTGTTTTCCACAGTTGTTGCATCAGTTTTCATTTCTACCTATGGAATTCTCACCCATTCCCCATTTGTGAAGATTTGTCTTTTCAATATTTGTTCTACATTTTTAGATTATTATTTTTTTAATTTGGCTTTTTCTGCTGTAGTTTTCCACTATTTAATAATTGAGCCAATATTTACTGAACAATATCTTCCACACAAAGTGAAGTATAAAAGTTAATTCAGTAGGATGATTCAGTATATTTACATGTAAAACAGTTTAAGCAAGACCAGTAGTAGTGTACTGACCAACTGTGTGAGACTATATAAATAAGACTAGTTTCTATCAATTTGTTACCATATCAAACAAAATGGATGGAAATATTTAAACAGAAGTTTTGGAGGATGTATTAGTAATTGTATATTTTAAAATATAAGCTATGTTGTATAGCGGCTGTTCATCTTCGTAAGAAGCTGGAGCACTTTGGACTGAATTGGAGTCATACTCCTAATCATCCTAAAGGACAAAGTATATAATCACTGCTCCAGAGATAAGTTTTAAACCACCTTGGAAGAGATAACACACAGTTGTTTCAGAAAAGAGCCTTGAATCAAATCTCAAGAGGATTCACTAGGAATTGCAGGTGTTGATTTGTTCCTGAGGTGCTTTTCACATGGGCTACTATAGGGAAGGCTCTGCGCATTGCAAAGCAACAGGGGTTTCTTAGGCTGTTGTTATGAGCAGGATTGGGAAGGCAGGCAGCAGCACATAACTTCTAGATGTTCAAGGCAGAATTAGGTTGGAGAAAGTAGGATTGCAACTACACAAAAAGAATACAAATAGAAGCAGAGAAAAAGCAAGGCCTCTGAAGGAGCTCAGGTTGTGTTAGGTTTTGGCTTTAGTATATCTGTCCATGGAAAAGTTACTAGACCTTGATCTTTAAAGTCACTATGTAAAAAGCAAAAATAATTGTAATTTCTCACGATTTTGTTTGTAAAGTGTCTTTAACACTCAATAACAGTGATGATGTGGCAATTTTAAAATGGTTTCCATAGGCAGATTTCAAAGAGGCAAATCAGAGTTTTTATCACACACTGAAGTAAAGGTGATCTGATCTTCTACAGAGTAACCATCTGCTCTGCTGATGTGTCTTTCTACTGGGTTTAGAGCATTGTTTATACCAGGAGACAAGAGTATCAGATTTTGGTAAACTACAGCTCTCTGACATTTGAGAATGTGAATATCTCTTGTGGGGTGTTTTGATGATTAATTATAATCCACCCCCCCAACCCAATATATACTAGTTCTTTATGTTGGCTCTATTTATCTGGGGAATCCTGACTAATATACAGGAGGAAAAGACAGAAGATATGGTGGACCCCACACTAGAACTTTACTAGCTTCAAAAGTTAAAACTTTTTAATAATTGTAGTAAACATTTCATATTAAGATATATATCATAGTATACTATCCTCTTACTGTCTTTTACTGGAATATGGTGATTCTGAATGACTGTTTTAGGTCTGCCAACACCAAGGAAATCATCTATCCACTTTTTTCCTGAATGAAAACAGTCCGCTGAATAAGGTCTTACAGATCTCCAGAACTTCCCCCACTGTTAGGACTTACAGTTCTTGACATATGAGTCCTGATGTTACTGGCACAACTAAAACATGGCAGGGGCGCCTGGGTGGCTCCTTAGGCTGACTGTCTGATTCTTGGTTTCAGCTCTGGTTGTATTCTCAGGCTTGTGGGGTGGAGCGTCATGTCAGGCTCAGAGAGGAGTCTGTTTGCTCTGTCTCCCTCTCTCTCTAAAATCAAATAAATAAAATCTTTAAAAAAAAAAAAAAGCTAAAACATGGCAGACTTTGACTTTAAGGATTTTAAAAATGGGTTTGAAGGATCACTATTTATTGGTTTATTTGCTGGCTTATCTTGGCCTACCTAGAAGAGGTAACTGCTGAAGAACATAGCTGAGACAGTTGAAATTTATGATATTTTTTCATGTCACCTTTAACATAATTAAAGTGGAGTTAATTATACATACATTTTATCATATAGGTAGTAAAGACAAATAAAGTAAATATTCTCTTCATTATACTTACATGCTGTTTTTAGGTTCAAAATATAGGTAGAAACCAACTTAGAGTTTCCATTGCATTCAGCATAGTTAGACAACTGCCCCAAAACTAGAATAGTATGAAGGAAGCCAGTGAATTTCATTATTATTAGCCCCTTCACTTCTTGAATAAAGCTTATCTCTCCATCTAATCTACATGCATTTTAACCTTAAGAGACAACATATTTCAAGGAGGAAAAAAAATTATCATGCCTCTTTGGGTAACATTAAATTACCACAACAATGACTATTCTTTGTACCTGTTTTTCCCGAGACTAAATTAAATCCTTAGGTGAGAACAATATTTTCAGAAACCTGTCACTTCTGGCTCTTCCCCAAATAACTAAACTTGTTGTTGTTGCTTTCAATTTCCACTCATTCTTGTCTTAGTTTTCCAAAAGCACATCAGAATTCTTCAAACTGTGGCTCCTATACAATACCTACTTTAAGAAGTTATATATAATAACATTTCTTTTTTTCTTGACCCTTATTCTTAGACATTGAACCTTTAATTACTGTTTTCATTTAATAATTCACTGTATGATCCATGATTTTACTATAAATTTTAAATGCTTAAGTGTCTGTTCATTTTAGCCCAGAAAATTTTCATTTTTTATTTTGGAGTTTGGTGGCATTATCATGCTTTATGGTTCACATAATATTCTATAACATAAATTTGACGTGTGATTAAGTTGAGGAAAAAACAGCAAGAGTAGATATTGTGTCCAGGAGAGTTTTTATTTATTTGAGAGAGAAAGAGCTCAGGCAGTAGGGGGGCACAGGGGAGGGAGAGAGAGAGAGAATCTGAAGCCAACTCTGCACTGAACATGGAGCCTGACACAGGACTTAACTGGAGGACTGCAGGATCATGACCTGAGCTAAAATCAGGAGTCAGGCACTTAACCAACTGAGCCACACAGGGGGCTCCAGGAGATAGCTTTAATAACAGAAGTGTGGGGGTGGAAGGAGGATCATTAAATTAATAGAATTACTAGTGCTCTGAAGGCAAGTCAAGTGTTACTGTTTTACCTACATCCTCCCTCAGGATATTATTTTGCCTCCATTTCAGCATAAGTAGGTAGTACCAGGGTCATAACATGGTAATGGATTTTTAGTAAGAGGAAGTGCAGAGTTATAGTGTTCTTCTATTTATTCAGAACACACAAGTAACATGGAATAGAAAACAATTTTAGTTGGATTTAAATAGGTTGGTAATGGTGTATAAAGATTAGCATTTGCTGCCAGGTTTCTTAAAATAGTATCCCTCTACTTTATAATTTGGGCATAATTATGGAATTTTTATAGTAAGGAAAGTTGAACTGATTAATTATAAAATTAAAATGTTTAATTTAACACCAGTAATGAATTCTTGTTTTTAAATTTTATTTTATTTTATTTTTCAGTGTTCCAGAATTCATTGTTTATGCACCACACCCAGTGCTCCATGCAATACAAGCCCTCCTTAATACCCACCACCAGGTTCACCCAACTCCTTACCCCCCTCTCCTATTTCCCGCAACACACCAGTAATGAATCTTGGCCTTTAAGTCTATTGTTATACTTAAATATTTGGTATTCATTAGTAATTCTCTTCACATAATTTGAATTACATTTGCTTCAAATTAAACTGATTTTCAGTTATTATATCTTAAAACATAGATAATTACTGTTTTTGTAAAATGGAATTCCTTTGTAAATCTGAATGCTACTATTATATCATGGCTAAATAACCTTTGCATCTTCATTCCTAAGTCACCTTGATTCATTTATTGTCTGGTTTTCATTATCTTAATTCTTTTTTTTTTTTAATTTCCAATTGTGAGAGTCATAATTTTCAGAAGAAAACATGAAAAATATAAGCGAGATTGTTTTTTTTTCTTAGTTCTTCAAAAAGTCCTTGATGTTTCTGAAGAAATTTTCAAACCTTTCTTATGGTCTGTCTTTTCAGGGAACACCTTGTTAACTCATGAAAATATACGGAAAAAATTAAATACTTATGTAAATAAAAACATTAAATAAGTATCATCTATTAAGACTGTTTAAACTTGTCAGTATCATGCCAAAAGAATAGGTGCCTGTATTTAGTAAAATCCTATTGTGACATTACCTTTGTCTTTCATGAAACACAGAGACCATTTTATTGGGCAACCAAGCCATACCAGTAACTTAACATTGCTTTGACAATTTCTTACCCACCCCATGTAGAATAGTCTTAAATAGTGTTCCTGGGAATGTTTCAACAGCTCATTTGTGCTTCAGGTTAGGAAATTGCATTTCCTATTTTCACTGTCTATATCTGAATCTGTGGTTGTATCTTCATCTATATCTCTATATCTGTGTCTATGTCTATATCTTTATTGCCTATATATTTTAGCCTGTTTTCCCACTATCTTTAGTTTTATTGCTATCCAATATATTTTCTATTTGATATTTTAGTTTGGAATAAGGTAGTCAGTTCAGTTTTGTTTTTTGTTTGTTTTTTTTTAATAAACATATAATATATTTTTATCCCCAGGGGTACAGGTCTATGAATCCTCAGGTTCACACACTTCACAGCACTCACCATAGCACATACCCTCCCCAGTGTCCATAACCCCACCCCCCTTCTCCCGCCCCCCTCCCCCCAGCAACCCTCAGTTTGTTTTGTGAGATTAAGAGTCACTTATGGTTTGTCTCCCTCCCAATCCCATCTTGTTTCATTTATTCTCCTACCCCCTTAACCCCCCATGTTGCATCTCCACTTCATCATATCAGGGAGATCATATGATAGTTGTCTTTCTCTGCTTGACTTATTTCACTAAGCATGATACGCTCTAGTTCCATCCATGTTGTCACAAATGGCAAGATTTCATTTCTTTTGATGGCTGCATAGTATTCCATTGTGGATATATACCACGTCTTCTTGATCCATTCATCTGTTGATGGACATCTAGGTTCTTTCCATAGTTTGGCTATTGTGGACATTGCTGCTATAAACATTCGGGTGCATGTGTCCCTTTGGATCACTATGTTTGTATCTTTAGGGTAAATACCCAGTAGTGCCTTTGCTGGGTCATAGGGTAGTTCTATTTTCAACATTTTGAGGAACCTCCATGCTGTTTTCCAGAGTGGCTGCACCAGCTTGCATTCCCACCAACAGTGTAGGAGGGTTCCCCTTTCTCTGCATCCTCGCCAGCATCTGTCATTTCCTGACTTGTTGAATTTAGCCATTCTGACTGGTGTGAGGTGATATCTCACTGTGGTTTTGATTTGTATTTCCCTGATGCCGAGTGATATGGAGCACTTTTTCATGTGTCTGTTGGCCATATGAATGTCTTCTTTGCAGAAATGTCTATTCATGTCCTCTGCCCATTTCTTGATTGGATTATTTGTTCTTTGGGTGTTGAGTTTGCTAAGTTCTTTATAGAGTCTGGACACTAGTCCTTTATCTGATATGTCGTTTGCAAATATCTTCTCCCGTTCAGTCAGTTGTCTTTTGGTTTTGCTAACTGTTTCTTTTGCTGTGCAAAAGCTTTTGATCTTGATGAAATCCCAATAGTTCATTTTTGCCCTTGCTTCCCTTGCATTTGGCGATGTTCCTAGGAAGACGTTGCTGTGGCTGAAGTTGAAAAAGTTCCTGCCTTTGTTCTCCTCAAGGATTTTGATGGATTCCTTTCTCACATTGAGGTCCTTCATCCATTTTGAGTCTATTTTCGTGTGTGGTGTAAGGAAATGGTCCAATTTCATTTTTCTGCATGTGGCTGTCCAATTTTCCTAACACCATTTATTGAAGAGGCTGTCTTTTTTCCATTGGACATTCTTTCCTGCTTTGTCGAAGATTAGTTGACTGTAGAGTTGAGGGTCTATTTCTGGGCTCTCTATTCTGTTCCATTGATCTACTTGTCTGTTTTTGTGCCAGTACCATGCTGTCTTGATGATGACAGCTTTCTAATAGAGCTTGAAGTCCGGAATTGTGATGCCACCAACGTTGGCTTTCTTTTTCAATATCCCTTTGGCTATTCGAGGTCTTTTCTGGTTCCATATAAATTTTAGAATTATTTGTTCCATTTCTTTGAAAAAGATGGATGGTACTTTGATAGGAATTGCATTAAATGTGTAGATTGCTTTAGGTAGCATAGACCTTTTCACAATATTTATTTTTCCAATCCAGGAGCATGGAACATTTTTCCATTTCTTTGTGTCTTCCTCAATTTCTTTCATGAGTACTTTATGGTTTTCTGAGTATAGATTCTTTGCCTCTTTGGCTAGGTTTATTCCTAGGTATCTTATGGTTTTGGGTGCAGTTGAAAATGGAATTGACTCCTTAATTCCTCTCTCTTCTGTCTTGTTGGTGTGGAGAAATGCAACTGATTTCTGTGCTTTGATTTTATATCCTGACACTTTACTGAATTCCTGTACAAGTTCTAGAAGTTTTGGAGTTGAGTCTTTTGGGTTTTCTACATATAGTATCATATCATCTGTGAAGAGTGATAGTTTGACTTCTTCGTTGCTGATTTAGATGCCTTTAATTTCCTTTTGTTGTCTGATTGCTGAGGCTAGGACTTCTAGTACTATGTTGAATAGCAGTGGTGATAATGGACATCCCTGCCGTGTTCCTGACCTTAGTGGAAAAGCTTTCAGTTTTTCTCCATTGAGAATATTTGCGGTGGGTTTTTCATAGATGGCTTTGATAATATTGAGGTATGTGCCCCCTATCCCTACACTTTGAAGAGTTTTGATCAGGAAGGGATGCTGTACTTTGCCAAATGCTTTTTCAGCATCTGTTTAGAGTATCATTTGGTTCTTGTTATTTCTTTTATTAATGTGTTGTATCACATTGATTGATTTGCGGATGTTGAACCAGCCTTGCAGCTCTGGAATAAATCCCACTTGGTCGCAGTGAATGATCCTTTTAATGTACTGTTGAATCCTATTGGCTAGTATTTTGGTGAGAATTTTCGTATCTGTGTTCATCAAGGATATTGGTCTATAGTTCTCTTTTTTGATGGGATCCTTGTGTGGTTTTGGGATCAAGGTGATGCTGGTTTCATAAAATGAGTTTGGAAGTTTTCCTTCCATTTCTATTTTTTTTGGAACAGTTTCAGGAGAATAGGAATTAGTTCTTATTTAAATATTTGGTACAATTCCCCTGGGAAGCCATCTGGCCCAGGGCTTTTGTTTGTTTGGAGATTTTTAATGACTGTTTCAATCTCTTCTTTTGCCCAGCTTCTTTATTCTCTGTCATTTGGTCTTCTCTATCGCTAATTCTTTCTTCTGCCTCATTTATCCTAGCAGTGAGAGCCTCCATTTTTGATAGCACCTCATTAATAGCTTTTTTTATTTCAACTTGGTTAGATTTTAGTTCTTTTATTTCTCCAGAAAGGGCTTTTATATCTCCCGAGAGGGTTTCTCTAATATTTTCCATGCCTTTTTTGAGCCTGGCTAGAACCTTGCGAATTGTCATTCTGAACTCTAGATCTGACATATTATCAATGTCTGTACTGATTAGGTCCCTAGCCTTCGGTACTGCCTCTTGTTCTTTTTTTTGTGGTGAATTTTTCCGCCTTGTCGTTTTGTCTGGATAAGAGTATATGAAGGAGCAAGTAAAATACTAAAAAGGTGGCAACAACCCCAGGAAAATATGCTTTAACCCAACCAAAAGAGATTGTAAATCGTGAGGGCGGAGAATGGGCATAAAAAGAGGTTCAGAAAGAAAAAGAAAAAAAAAAAAGAAAGAAAAGAAGCAATTAAAAAAAGAAAATGAATAATGAAAAGTATAAAAAAAGAAAAAATACCTATATTAGTTAAGCTAGTTAAAAAACGTTAAAAAAGAAAAGGGTAAAAGTTTAAAAAAACTTAGCAGAAGAAGAGGAAGAGAAATTGAAAAAGGAAAAAAAATAAATTAACTACAAGACTACAGAATCATGGGGAGAAAGCCATGAGTTCCGTGCTTGGCTTTCTCCTCCTCTGGAATTCTGCTGCTCTCCTTGGTATTGAAACTGCACTCCTTGGTAGGTGTACTTGGTCCTGGCTGGATTTCTTGTTGATCTTCTGGGGGAGGGGCCTGTTGTGGTGATTCCCAAGTGTCTTTGCCCCAGGTGGAATTGCACTGCCCTTACCATGGGCCGGGCTGAGTAATCTGCTTGGGTTTGCTTTTGGGAGCTTTTTTCCCTGAGCGCTTCCATAGAGTTCCAGAGGAGGGAAATGAAAATGGCGGCCTCCCAGTCTCTGGCTTGGAGGAGCCGAGCAGCTGGGGCCCCACTCCTCAGTGTCCCTCAGAGAACAGTGCCCAATTACTCCCGTCTCTGTGGCCTTCGGCCGCCCTCTGAGCTCACCCAGCCTGCAACCGTTTCAAGGTAACCCCAAGCTGGGAGCTAACACCTCGCTCTGTCTCTGTAGCTGGCTTCCCGGTTCTAATACTTGTAAGCTCTGCAACACTCAGACACCCCTGATCCTTCTGTGACCCTGCAGGACCTGAGGCCACGCTGACCCCACGTGGGCTTCACCCCAGTTTAGCCTCTGGAGCGATGTCCCTCAGCAAAACAGACTTTTAAAAGTCCTGATTTTGTGCTCTGTTGCTCCGCCACTTGCAGGGAGCTGGCCCCTTTCCTCAGGGTCTATCTTCCCATCGCCTTGGATTCACTTCTCCACCAGTCCTACCTTTCAGAAAGTGGTTGATTTTCTATTTCTAGAATTGCTGTTCTTCTTCTCTTCGATCTGCCATTGGATTTGTAGGTGTTTGCAATCTTTAGATAAACTGTCTAGCTGATCTCCTGCTATCTGAAGTAGTCTCAGCCTGCTACTTCTCCACCATCTTGACTCCTTCCCTCAGTTCAGTTTGATATCTGTTAGAAAGAGCCAGTTCCTTTTTGTAAAACAATTGACCAGATAAAGAAAAAGAGAGAGAAGTGCAAGAGGGGAGGAAGGTGGGGGATGGTGGTGAGTAGGGGGAAAGATGGGAGGGAATGGGAGGGTGGGAATGAGAAAGGAAGAAAAGGGGAAAAATATTTTCTGTGGGATTTGATTTAAGTCACTGACAAACTACCACAAGATGCACTGTTAAATTTCGAGCTGAAAACTGGATAGATTTTCTCTCTGGCATAACTGTGAACAAAAAATACACCAAAGCAAGGAAATAAGTTCAGTTCCCCATAATTTGATTTTACTACATTCTGAGGTCCCCTTGTGATTCTATATTTCTTTTGCTTGTACTCTCAAGTAACTGACAAATAATCAAGTAATGTTGTCCTTAAGAAACTAGGACTTAAGATTAGTTATAGTTAGTATCTTAATATTTAATATTTTAAATATTGGTCACAGTTTACCCTAAATACAACTTCGTATACATTTTTAGGGTAAAGACTTTAAAAAGTGTTATTTTAATTTTGATAGGTCCAGAGGCAATTCTATACATAGAAAATATATAACACACGGTACACAGGATGATTTACAGTTGTTGCAGAAGTGGTTCATTGGGAGACAGAATAGTTGAGGAACAAAGAGTATGAGCTTTGAAATCAATCCGAACTGGATTCAAGGATCTTTTTTTGTACCTTACTTCCTTCATTTATAAAATTTAACCATTCATTGCAAATAGGGATATTATGATCATTAAATAAGTTAATGCATGTAAAGTGGTGTTGATTTAATGTCACCTATTACCAAATATACAATGCAGTAATTCTAATCAGATTCTTTTATTAGGGAGCGATCAAATCTATTTCACTGAAGAACTTGAGCAGAAGTAGATGAATTGATTTGCTTTAACTTTTCTTTTTGGTATTTAGTTCAGAATATGTAGTAAGTTCAGTTCCATATCTGTTTAAAAGAGCTAATTCTTCCATGTAAGAAAAAAAAAACAGAAAACATTGACCATATGAAAAATAGAAAGAAATGAAGAAAGGGGGAGGGAGGGAGAGAGGAAGGAAGGGAAGAAGAAAGGGAAGAGAAAGGAAAAGAGAAGAAAAATACTTGCTTAGACCTAAACATCAACTTCCTTTTTTTTAAAATTTCTTCGATCTTCTTTCTCTGCTGTTCCTTTATAGACTACTCAACATTCAGATCTATTCCTTAGATTCTTCTCATTATGCTTTCTTCTTTCCATGTCACTGGCTTCCATTACCATCTACATGCAGATAATTCCTATACTTAGAGTTTTTGCCCAACTATATCCTTGATTTTGAGGTCTTTTTATTCAGTTTTCCATTTGACAACTCCAGTGGGATGTCTCAAAAGCAAATGCAGCCTGCCCAAACTAAATCCATTAGTCACCTACTTATGTTCCAAAATGGATCATTTTCTAATACCCCATTTCAATAAATGTCAGGTCTGTAATCCAAGAAGTGTAAGGTCATCAGTAATATTTGCCCATCAGTCCTTTTGCTATTCTTTCTTTGTAAGATCTGTCAGTTTTTTCACTTAAATTTAACTTTGAATGTAAGTAATTATTTCCATGCCCTTCACTATAGTTCTTGACAAACTGTCTTTGTCTCTTGCCAGGACAAATTCCTATGTGTTTCAGTGACTGAAAATAATCTGCTGTGGTTGATTTTCCACCTTCTGGGCCTGCGGAGTTTACTTCGGTCTTTGTTTCAAGACATGCCTCTCTAATCTCTGCCTCTGGTACTGTGGCTTTGCCTTCTGAGTCTTTTTTTTTTTTTTTCTTGAAGGTTAACACATGCAGATAGCCCTACCAGCCTATTTCCTTCCTATGGACTCCCAGAAGTCTAACAGTCTTTTTTTAGTTCATGCCATCTCTATGTCTTTCAGTCCAGCCTAGCTTTCAGCAGATACAGCATTCTCAAAACTTCATTATAGTATGCAAATATCAAGGGTTTGATACTATTAGATAGGAGGGTTATTCATGGATCCATCCTACATATCCATCCTGTCTCTCTTCCTGGTTGAGAGAGTTGATTGGATCCAAGAGTCACACACCTGTTCTCTTCAGCAAAGGTTGTTCAGGCACACATTTGTTCTTCTATCCAGAGCACACTTTCTCAATATTTAATTTCCTAATTTTAGAATCTTTGTAACTTATATAGGCCAAACCCTCCAAAATCTTCTTCAAAGCTAATCTTTGACAAAGCAGGAAAGAATATCCAGTGAAAAAAACACAGTTTCTTCTATAAATGGTGTTGTGAAAATTGGACACCCACATGCAGAAGAATGAAACTGAGCCATTTTCTTACACCATATACAAAAATAGACTCAACATGTATAAAAGACCTAAGTATGAGACAAGAATCCATCAAAATTCTAAAGGAGAACATAGGCAGCAACCTCTTCAACCTCAACCACAGCAACTTCTTGCTAGACACATCTCCAAAGGCAAGGGAAAGAAAGGCAAAAATGAACTATTGGGACTTCATCAAGATAAGAAGATTTTGCATAGCAAAGGAAATAGTCAACAACACCAAAAGAAAACTGGCAGAATGGGAGAAAGTATTTGCAAATGACATATATTATGCCTCCGTCAGAAAGGATGAATACCCAACTTTTGTATCAACATGGACAGGACTGGAAGAGATTAAGCTGAGTGAAATAAGTCAAGCAGAGGGAGTCAATTATCATATGGTTTCACTTATTTGTGGAGCATAAGAGATAACATGGAAGACATGGGAGATGGAGAGGAGAAGGGAGTTGAGGGAAATTGGAAGGGGAGATGAAACATGAGAGACTATGGACTCTGAAAAACAATCTGATTGTTTTGAAAGGGAATAGGGTGTGAGGTTGGGGGAACCTGGTGGTGGGTATTATGGAGGGCACATATTGCATGGAGGTGCATAAGCAATGAAATCTGTTACACTACAGATGCATAAACCACATTGTTTATGCATGTGGTGCATAAACAATGAATTGTTTATGCATGTGGTGCATAAACAATGAAATCTGTTACACTTAAAAGAAATTTAAAAAAAATTAAAAAAAAAGATTAAGGGCTAGAATCCAATATCTATAAAGAATTTATCAAACTTAACACCCAGAGAACAAGTAATCCCATTAAGAAATGGGCAGAAGACATCCAAATGGCCAACAGACACATCAAAAAGTCCTCACCATCACTTGGCATCAGGGAAGTACAAATCAAAACCACAACAAAATACCACCACACACCAGTCAGAATGGCTGAAATTAACAAGTCAGGAAATGACAGATGTTGGCGAGGATGTGGAGAAAGGGCAACCTTCTTACACTGCTGGTAGGAATGCAAGCTGGTGTAGCCATTTTGGAAAATAGTATGGAGTTTCCTCCAAAAGTTTTAAATAGAGCTACCCTATGTCATTGTAATTACACTACTATGTATTTACCCCAAAGATACAAATGTAGTGATCCAAAGGGGCACACGTACCCCAGTGTTCATAGCAGCAATGTCCACAATAGCCAAACTATGGAAAGCGCCCAAATGTCAATTGACAGAAGAATGGATAAAAAAGATAGGGTGTGTGTGTGTGTGGGGGGGGGTGTATAAATAATATTACTCAGCCATCAAAAAAAAAAAAAAGAAATCTTGCCATTTGCAGTGACATGGAAGGGACTAGAAGGTATTATGCTAAGTGAAATAAGTCAATCAGAGAAAGACAATTATTATATGATGTCACTGATATGTGGGATTTAAGAAAGAAAAGAGAATATCATAGGGGAAGAGAGGAAAAAATTAAACAAGAAGAAACCAAAGAGGGAGAAAATGATATGAGACTCTTAATCATAGGAAATAAACTGAGTTGTTGGAGGGGAGGAGATGGGAGTATGGGAACTGGGTGATGGACATTAAGGAAGGTATGTGACTAAATGAGCACTGGGTATTATATAAGACTGATGAATCACTGACTTGTACCTCTGAAATCAGTAATATGTGTTAACTAATAGAATTTAAATAAATAAATAAATGTTAAAAAAATAAAAAGTATGTTCTGGAGACTTTCAGTTAGTGGTAATATGGCAGATTTCCTAAATGAAATCTAATCTCATTAAAATAGGAAATGAATCCATCAGAATCCTAGAGGAGAACATAGGCAGTAATCTCTTTGATATCAGCCACAGCAACTTCTTTCAAGATATGTCTCCAAAGGCAAAGGAAATAAAAGCGAAAATGAACTTTTGGGACTTCATCAAAATCAAAAGTGTCTGCACAGCAAAGGAAACAGTCAAGAAAACAAAGAGGCAACCCACGGAATGGGAGAAGATATTTGCAAATGACAGTACAGATAAAAGGTTGATATCCAGGATCTATAAAGAACTCCTCAGACTCAACACACGCAAAACAGACAACCATATCAAAAAAATGGGCAGAAGATATGAACAGACACTTCTCCAATGAAGACATACAAATGGCTATCAGACACATGAAAAAATGTTCATCATCACTAGCCATCAGGGAGATTCAAATTAAAACCACATTGAGATATCACCTTATACCAATTAGAATGGCCAAAATTAGCAAGACAGGAAACAACATGTGTTGGAGGGGATGTGGAGAAAGGGGAACCCTCTTACACTATTGGTGGGAATGCAAGTTGGTACAGCCTCTTTGGAGAACAGTGTGGAGATTCCTCAAGAAATTAAAAATAGAACTTCCCTATGACCCTGCCATTGCTCTACTGGGTATTTACCCCAAAGATGTAGTGAAAAGAAGGGCCATCTGTACCCCAGTGTTTATAGCAGCAATGGCCATGGTCGCCAAACTGTGGAAAGAACCAAGATGCCCTTCAACAGACGAATGGATAAGGAAGATGTGGTCAATATACACTATGGAGTATTATACCTCCATCAGAAAGAACGAATGCCCAACTTTTGTAGCAACATGGACGGGACTGGAAGAGATTATGCTGAGTGAAATAAGTCAAGCAGAGAGAGTCAATTATCATATGGTTTCACTTATTTGTGGAGCATAACAAATAGCATGGAGGACATGGGGAGATAGAGAGGAGAAGGGGGTTGGGGGAAATTGGAAGGGGAGGTGAACCATGAGAGACTATGGACTCTGAAAAACAATCTGAGGGTTTTGAAGGGGTGGGGGGTGGGAGGTTGGAATACCAGGTGGTGGGTATTATAGAGGGCACAGATTGCATGGAGCACTGGGTGTGGTACAAAAACAATGAATACTGTTATGCTGAAAATAAATTTTTTAAAAATGTGAAATGAATTCCTTCCATTAAAAACAACTAAAAACTATATTTGAATATTTTAATCTTATATTAATCTAATCTAATTTCATCTAATATTTTAAAGATCTTGCAAACAAGTAAGGAATTTGCAGATGCCGAAATCAAACAAAAACAGGAATCTTAGGAGGTACATCCCTGGAACTGACTTTTATCCTGAGGGTATTTGCTCAACTATAGTGAACTTTAATCTTTGTTTTGTTGATGCTCAAGACACACAGAAGGAGATGAAGTCTAGGGCTCACCCAAACTAGGAGGGTAATATGAATCCCCCATATAAAGCTCAGTTCCCAAAAGGATAGATCTAAAATAGTGAAGAAGAAAAGAAACCCAGTGTAGATAGAGAAAGCAGGCACTCCCATAGAATGTTGATGGGAATATAAAACAGTATTATCACTTTGGAAGATGTTCTAGAAGTTTCCTGTAAAACTAAACATAATCCTATGCTATGACCCAGAAATTCTATTCCTGAGGTCTTTATCCAAGATAATGAGAATTTATGTCACAAAACTGACCTGTACAGGAATATTCATAGAAGCTTTATTTATAATAGCTCCAATTGGAAACACCACTAAGTGTTCACCCACACAAGAATGGATAAACAACCTGTACCCCTGGGGATAAAAATATATGTTTATAAAAAATAAAAAAAAAGAATGGATCAATTGTGGTGTGTGCATGCAATAGAATACTAGCTAGCAATAAAGAACAAACTACTGATACACTTAACAAGATGAATACATTTAAAAAACATGCTATGTGAAAGAAGCCTCACACAAAAAAGAGCACAAAATACATGATCCTATTTATATGAAATTATATAATGTACTAAACTAATCTAAGAAGGAAAATAAATCAGAACAATTCATGCCCCTAGGGTTAGAGATAGGGAACATGTGCTCATTGGGAAGGGTAGGAGAAGACTTTCTGCTGTTATGTTAACTGAAAGTCATTAAAAAAAAAAAAAAAAAAGCACTGTGTTGGTGCTTTTTTTGCTCCTGGATCTCTCCTTCAGTTTATCTTTTTCTCCTCAGATTTCACTGTAAGTTTTAAGAAGAAACCACGTGGCACCTTATACACTTTGCTAGGAAATCTCAGCTAAATATCCAACTTCCTTGCCTTTAACATTTGTTTTTCATACAACTCTAAATTACAATTCAGCCAAGTTTTCAGCAATTTTCTTTTTATTTTTTTTAATTTTTTATTTTTTATAAACATATATTTTTATCCCCAGGGGTACAGGTCTGTGAATTACCAGGTTTACACACTTCACAGCACTCACCAAAGCACATACCCTCCCCAATGTCCATAATCCCACTCCCTTCTCCCAAACCCCATCCCCCCAGAAACCCTCAGTGTGTTTTGTGAGATTAAGAGTGACTCAGCAATTTTTTTTTAAACAAAGAATGCCTTCCTTCCAGTATCCAGTAACATGTTCCTCATTTTATCCTCATACCTCATTAGAAGCCTTTTTAAAATCCGTATTTCCACCACTAGTCCCTGGAAGGCAATCCAGGCTTTTTCTTTTATGTGCCTCAAAATTCCTCCAGCCTCTATGTAATGTCCAATTTCAAAGCCACTCCACATTTTCAGGTACTTATTAAAGCTGCTCACTCTTCTGGGTAACAAAGTCTGTATTAGTTTTCTAGGACAGTCATAACAAATTACTACAACCTTGATAACAGAAATTTTTCTCATCACTTCTGGAGCCAGAAGTCCAAAATCAAGCTGTTGGCAGGATTGGTTCTTTCTAGAGGCTCTAAGATAAAATTCATTTTATGCCTCTCTTATTTTTGCTGTGCCTTGGCTTATAGACACATCACTCAAATCTCTGCTTCCATCTTCATGTGGGTTTCTCCCTTCTATGCACCTCTTTGCCCCATATATCCTTCTCTTTTCTAAGGACACCAGTCATTAGATTTGGGACCTACCTTAAATCCAAAATGATTTCATCTGAGATCCTTAACTTAGTTATGTCCACACAGGCATTATTTCCAAATAAGGTCATATTCACTACATCAAATCATACTTGCAAATGTATATGATTGTTTTGAAATGTGTAGGTACATATATTTGTATTATATAAAATCGTATAAATATATGTATACACACATATATACACATATGGTTTTATATGTAACATTCCTAAAATAATTTCATTTCACATTTCAGCATTTCTACATTGAATTATATCTTATGTTGGATGTGCATAATGAATTTGATTAGATGTCTTTCTTTTTCAAAATATATTATTATATTGGCCATTTCTTTGAATCACAGAAATAGACTAACTTAAGTGTTCTTGACTCATTGTGTTTGGACCAAAAATTAATAAGAGGAAAATTTCCAAAAATCTGTTGTATGTATGTAGGTCATATTCTTACTAGTCCGACCTTAATAGTTTATGATGATCTACCCATCTCAAAATCTTTAACCTTATTCACATCTGCAGAGTGCTTTCTGCTATATAACATGACATATCCACAGGTTCCAGGATCCAGATATTTTTGCAAGGTCATAAAGCTGAAGGATACGTGTTTGGTATTTGTATAGGTATGACTTTTAAAAATCAACTGATCATTTTTAGGCTAGATGAAGATGGTTTAGAGAAATTTATGTGAGAAATATCCAAAGATATAAATTGACCATACATAAGTTGCTAACAATATGAAATGTTTAGAAAAAAAGAAATCGTGCATTGTTACAGCTTTCTACCTTTAATTACAGATAATTCTGTGCTCTTTACAGTCAGTTCACTTCTGTTTAACACAGAGCACTGTGCTTTATAATTGACACTGACAAAACAGGGCATATGCAGAGAAAGATACTAACTAATGCCTTTGAGGAGGGCAAGAATACTTCAAAGAATTAGGGCTTACCTTGGAGAAGAGAAGGCAAATAGGAAGATACTGAGTTATTCTTAAAAATGTGAAATTATTCCAAGGAGTTGGACTGAGAGTTACTTCTCTGCAGAGCCAGAGGACAGAACAAGTGAACACTGTATTATTTTATAGTATAGTAATTACTATTACCATAAGTTTATTATTATAAATTTATCATTGTTCCATATTTCAGGAATCAGGGTGGGCTTAGTTGTTTAATTTGAGTGTCAGAGGGCAAAGGTGGACTCTTAACCTGTTTTTTTCTGAAGGAGAATCCACTGTCAGGCTCCCTCAGCTTGTCAGAATTCACTCCCATGCATTTTACAGCTGAAAGCCTTGTTTCCTTGCTGCTTTTTCTGGGATATTGCTCTCAGCTTTTAGAGACCTCCTGTGCCCCCAGGTCTGTAGGCCTTTTATCTTCAAAGCCAGAAATGGTAGATTGAGTCCTTCTCATGGTTTAAGTCTTTTTGACCTTCACATCTGCTTTATGTCTTCTTGCTTCCAACTGGAGAAAATAATGTGTTTTAAGGCCTTATGTTAACAAATTAGTCCCACCTTAATAGTTTTTAATGATCTACCCATCTCAAAATACTTATTATAAGTTAGGATTCACATCTTCAAAGTGCTTTTTGTCATATAACATGACATATCCACAGCTTATTTTTGCAAGGTCATTTTCCTGACACAGCCATAAATTACGAGTTTCCAAAAAGTAGCTTTTGGTTCAGTATGAAGAACTTTCAGTAAAAAAGTTCTGTTCAACACTGGGGTTTTATTTGCCTTAAAAAGATCCTCTGCTTCCCAGAAGTGTTCAAGAACAAGTCCATTTCTTGGACTTTGAGAGATAAATATTCTATATGCAGGCCCCATAATTAAAATTCCCTTAAATAATTGCTGCCTATCCTTACTGTTTTAATTTTTTAGGAATTTTCTCTCATTTGAAAAATATATGTTTTCTACAGGGTCCCTTGCATTTATTTTCTTGCTTTTGGGCCCAGTTACTTAAGCGATAAGAAAAATGTTCTCACCCTTCTAATCATAGGTCTGGATTCAAAGATGGGTAAGAATCTCAAAGAGTTTTCCCAACCTGATTTACATCTACTCTGTGACTTTAAACTTAAATCAGCCATTTTCAACATTAAAAAAGAAGTAACGACTTGTTTTGCCATAAATTTAGCTTTTATTGTCAACTTCCAGACCTTTAAACTCTACTTTATTTTTTGTCTTGCATTACATGATTTTAGAACAATAAGCATAGAAGAATAATTATATGTGCAAAAAAGAACCAGACTCATAATTATATCACCTACTGTTTCTAACATAACACATTATTTCTTAAATGACACTGAAATAAATCTGCAGAAGTTGAACTCCTAACATTTTTATTGTCCATCCCATGTTTAAAAAATACATTATTGACACTGACAATAATTATTCTGGGAAAGAAAGTGATAACCTTTAAAATGTCAAGCTGCTTAAACTTTTCAAATTTTAAAAACATAGTATTTGTGAGGTACTGTCAAAAATATCTAACTAATAAGAGCTCTCCTGGAATGTGCTGACAGTAGGCTGACAACTCTAAGCCAAAGTAGGATCAAGGAGGCTTAGAACCTTGTAGCAATTATCTATGTAAGTCATATAATGGTCTTCTAAATGTCATGTTTGCAGGAAGAATGAGAAGAGATGCCTTAATGAGATATAGTGTGCCTGTGTTCAAGGACTCTAAATTGTGACTGCCATTAATAAGTGGTGGCAGTTTAATAAGATATATTGCCACACTGGAATTATGAAAATTTTAGAGATTTTGCAGTGGACTTTCAAAATGACTTTATCTTTAATACCAAGAGCCCTTGCCTAACATGTAAAATTGCTTGGTGCTGAATCATATCTAGGTATCACTTTTTTTTTCATTTTGGAATAGATTTTGATGTTGCACAAGTCAATGAACAGCTGAACTAAAATGAACACAAACTGTCACTTCAAAATTCATCTCCATGGCAAATAATGAAGTTGGAATAAAAAAGGAAACAAAACATATTTCCTGTCAGTCAGCTGTCAGGGTGTTTATTTGTTTCTTTAAGCAGAGTAGTCAGATAATAGCAGGGGAAATAAATTTTCACTTCTAATGTTTTTTAATAAAGGACTTGGGTGAACTGAGGATATTTTCATTTCTTTCTTGGGTAATTCCAAAGTAAAATTCTTCCATGATTCTAAACCAGTCAGAAAACATTTTCTTCAAGTTGTCCTATCCATAGGAGAAGATAAATAAGCTAAAATATATATGAAAAAATAAACTAAATGAATAAAATACATTTGAAAGAAATTAAAGATTGTGATTTTCTGCACTTGCATTTTTAGGCTAGTGATATATGATGTAAATGAAAGAAAACTCATGTTGTTTGACATAAAATAACTTTTATTATTTATTTTAACTGGCTTCAAACCTGATACTGATATGAATGAGGTCACATGATTTATGTAGCCATTCTTATTATGTAGAAGGAAAAAATCACCTAGATTTAGGGATATTTCAATATCAAAGGTCACCAAAATGATTTACTCGAATCATCCCACTTGGAGCCTTCTGTTAATTCATAAAATATTTTATAATCTGACGTTCTTAGGGCACAAATTATGGACAGGAAAACAAATGAGGTAAAACATTTTAGGTATTACCTTAAGTGGTGTTTTTCTTATAGATTACAGTCAGGTTCATTGTAGCAGGTAGGTGACTCTTCTTAAGATGCACTCTTGAAAACAGAACCTCCATACCAATTTTCAGATGCCTGAGCTCTGTTACGGTTTCTTAATCTGCAGACATTTGGTTCTTGAATTGTATGCTCAATATTCTCTTTCTCCATTTCCTCAATGTATGCTGAGCTTCAAAATATGTTACTGTTAATTCCAATTCTTGTACATATTGAATGCAAATTTTCTTTTTATAGTTACTCAGTTTCTTCCTCTATTCCCTATGACTACCCTGCCTTTTCTTTCCTCTTCTCTTCTATTGCTTCTCCACTCACTATCAAGATATAACATTTTTAGGGGGGTGCTTTGGCTGCATGGGCTAAGTGTCTGCCTTTGGCTCATGTCATGATCCTCAAGTCTTGGGATCCAGCACCACTTTCAATTCTCTGCAAATTGGAGAGTCACCTTCTCCCCCCGCCCCCATCCCAGCTTGTGTGCTGGCTGTCTCTCTCTCTCAAATAAATAAATAAAATATTAAAAAAAAAAAAAGGATATAACTCTTCTGTGTGATTAGCCTCTCCTGGTCTTTTAAATTTTCCCTAATCTTAGTTTCAAATCACAAAGGAAATAAAGGTCACATTTCTACATTAAAATGTTATATAATTCATGTACACATTAATATTTGGTATAGACTTGTTCTTAGAGAACTTTCTTAGGCATTTCCCAGAAGAATTTTGCACATTGACTTGAATATCATTTGAGATTTTAAGAGACATATAAACTATATAATTTATATCTTTAGTTCTGAATTTAATTAATATCATGTTTACATGCTATAGACAGTTCTCTAAGAAGTAAGCTTTCTCACTGAAATGTAGGTTTTTTTAAGTATTAATTTATTTGTTTGTTTATTTATTTATTTATTTATTTATTGAGAGGGTGGGGGATTGGGGAGGGGTGCAGAGGGAGAGGGAGAGAGAGGATTTCAGCAGACTCCGTGCTGAGTGTGGATCCTGACACAGGGCTTGATCTCATGACTCTAAGATCATGATGTGAGCCCAAATCAAGAGAACTGACTGAGCCATTCAGGCACCCCTGAAATGATAGTTTAGAAATAAACTATAATAATATGTAAAATAATCACAATTGTTATTTTTATCATTTCTGAATCTTCCAATAGTTTTCTTTTAATTAGAGAAAAGGTGGTTATTCTGGGAAAAATAAACTTTTGTTCCATCCATTAAATAAAAATAAAATTATCAAAGAAAGTATGTAATTTAGGATTCTATTCTGTTTAATCAGAATGTTGCCTCTTTTCCCTTAAAAACAAAAGCAAGCAGGCAGGTGAGGAAAATAAGAAACAACATTGTCAATACATGACTCTAACGTGGAAGAGTTTGAGAATTTAGGGATTTCTCTAATTGTATGTAGAGAGTAAATAGGTATATAATTAAATACTCTGTGGCTGCATGTATAAAATTCCTAATGGGCAAATGCATAAACTTGCATATTGTTTTATATACTCACTTTTTGGAGGGTCAAAATGTACACCAAGATATTAAAAGCTCTGAAAGCCTAGAGTATGGAAATACACACTAAATCTTTCTCAAACTCATTTGACTATTAGCTTTCTGCATATTATTTTTTATAACCATTATTGACACTTCACAAAACACTCATAAAATAAAAATAAAACCCAAGTCTCAGGTCAGAGCATATTGATTAATTAAAAAAAAAACTATCTCAAAAGTTATTAGTTTGATTCCTAGCCAGTAACTTTTATGTCTTTGAACTTCGGTGTATTTATCCTACAAAATGAGTATCATGCAAATGATACCCACCTAACAGGGTAACTGTAAAAATTGAACAAGTATACAGAATTTAATTATAAATGATAAGGCACTAAACAATTAGGTAGAAAATGTATATTTTGAGAAGTATCCTTTTGAAGTTATAATTATCTTCACATCCTCACTATGCTATTTGCTACCTATGGGGCACTTTACAACTATCTTTTGATCAGTGAACATAAGTTTCCTCATATGTAAACTGAGGTTAATAACTTACATAGAAAGAATGTAATGGAGATAAAAGACTGAAGATCTGTAATACAGTTGTTTTCCAGTATATGATAATAATTTAATTTGGAATTTTATTTTTTAAATGTGTAATATTTGTTGTGAGAATGGTATCAGAGATGTGAAAAAAATGAGAAAATGCATGTGTTATCAGAAACCTTATTAAAAGAGAACATTTAATTTTTCTCACAGTATGAAAAAATAAATTACCATTGGTTTCAGTGTTTTCCAAGAAAAAAGAGAAAACAGTGCTAAAAACTGCAAGCCATTCTCTGTTTACCAGATCATTGAAAATAAAAATAATTATGAATAAATAATACTAAATTTAATAGTTTGCATTGAGTATCACACATTGTGATAAGAATTCTACATTCAAAAAAAAATAATTCTATATTCAGTATCTAATAGACTCCTTGAAGTAGTTCTATGACATGGGTATTTTTTTTTTCTTTAAAGGACTCAGATATATAAATGTAGTAGTCAATAGAAATTCTTTTTTTTTAATTAATTTATTTATTTTCTGAAGAACAGTATTCATTATTTTTTCACCACACCCAGTGCTCCATGCAATCTGTGCCCTCTATAATACCCACCACCTGGTACCCCAACCTCCCACTCCCCCACCACTTCAAACCCCTCAGATTGTGTTTCAGAGTCCATAGTCTCTCATGGTTCACCTCTCCTTCCAATTTACCCCAACTCCCTTCTCCTCTCTAACACCCCTTGTCCTCCATGCTATTTGTTATGCTCCACAAATAAGTGAAACCATATGATAGCCTACTCTCTCTGCTTGACTTATTTCACTCAGCATAATCTCTTCCAGTCCTGTCCATGTTGCTACAAAAGTTGGGTATTCATCCTTTCTGATGGAGGCATAATACTCCATAGTGTATAAGGACCACATCTTCCTTATCCATTCGTCTGTTGAAGGGCATCTTGGTTCTTTCCATAGTTTGGTGACCATGGCCACTGCTGCTATAAGATATTTGCAAATGACAGTACAGACAAAAGATTGATATCCAGGATCTATAATGAACTCCTCAAACTCAACACACACGAAACAGGCAAACATATCAAAAAATGGGCAGAAGATATGAACAGACACTTCTCCAATAAAGACATACAAATGGCTATCAGACACATGAAAAAATGTTCATCATCACTAGCCCTCAAGGAGATTCAAATTAAAACCACATTGAGATATCACCTTACACCAGTTAGAATGGCCAAAATTAACAAAACAGGAAACATGTGTTGGACAGGATGTGGAGAAAGGGGAACCCTCTTCCACTGTTGGTGGGAATGCAAGTTGGTGCAGCTTCTTTGGAGAACAGTGTGGAGATTCCTCAAGAAATTAAAAATAGAACTTCTCTATGACCCTGCCATTGCACTCCTGGGTATTTAACCCAAAGATACAGATGTCTTGAAAAGAAGGGCCATCTGTACCCCAATGTTTATAGTCAATAGAAATTCTTATTAATTATTTACAACACTTTTCTAGCTGAACACGGTTTAGGGGTACTTGCTAAGTGAAGAATTTTAACTGAGGTCAGTGAGTTTTGACTAAAAGTCAAGGAATTAATTGCCAGTTCAAAATCTTCTAAAATTTTCTTTGTTTTCTGGAATAATTACAATGAATATTCAACTATGGCTGCCTTCCATCTTTTCCCATGAATGACTGGAATGAACAGTTTATATTTCTATAAATAAGCTTGAATGGACATGCTGCAGGAGGAACAAAAAAAAAAACCTCTAATATATCAGAAATATATTCATAGTTGTATAGCTATTAAATGAAAAATCTGGTATTTGAACTATTCTCTAATACCAGAACTTCAGCTCATATTCTTTTATCTATTGTACCTGCCTACATAAGTACAGTACAAAATAGATCTAAGAATTATGAAAGATGTTTTCTGATGACACTGAAAATTCTGGTGACACTGAAAATTGATTCTGGGCTGAATCAATAGCACCCATGTTTACAGATGTTACTGTCAAAGCATATAAGTTTAATAAGTATTTTTGTGAAGATTTGTGATAAAATGATGAACAAATACATTAGAAACCCAAAGAAGCTCAACTGTAGGTTGGGTACGTATATCCCTTTGAAGAAAAACACGATATTTTGAACTCTACTTTCCTTAAGAGCTAGCTCAACTTCATCTCTGTTTCATGAACTTATACTAATTTTCATATTTCAAGTAGAGTTTTTGTGTAGGACTGTCATAGTGACATGCAAGGGCAGTGAAAAGAATCTATCGTAGTAGCACTCAAAAGAGTACTTTTCCCAAGTTTCTTCTCAGGACTTTTTAAACCACAGAAATTATTTAAAAGAATATTAAAAGATGCAAAAGTAAGTGATCCATCTTATAAAAGAAAATGGAAAAGTAAAACCAAGATTGGACTGAGCTGGTAATTTAGACTAAAAAAAATTTAATTTAGAGGAAATACAACTTAGACTTGCAAATAATAATTTTAGGGTTTGGGGATGGAGATTTTGAAAGATTTTTGGCCAAGTCATTACTAGGCCTCTATTCTAAAAGATTTATAATTTCAAAAACACAAGTTATGGAATACAGAAGTAGGAAGACGTTTATCAGAAGAGACAGAAAGCAGGCATATCCTGTATAGCCAGAGAAATTAGCTGGAGACATATTACCATGAAATACCTTGAAATGAAATACTCGACAAGAACCTCAGAATTCAATGTTTTTATATCTTATTAAAGGAATGCTTTGTATTTTACAGCAATTTTGTACTTGGATTTCCAAATACTTTAGAAGCAGATTATTATTTTCAGTTATTCTATAAATGTGAAATAGAGCTTCAGCTAAATTGGTAAAGTTACAACACATAAATATAAGTTGAAGTGAAACCAAAGACTGAAGATTTTAACCCAGTGTATATAAGGCAAAGATACATTAATTTTAATTCAACTCATACCTTTCTTTGATCATGATAAATAATTACACACCACAGAAGAATAATCCTTCAAAGACAAATGACCTATTTTAATTCAAGGAATATTTTTTTCTTTATTCAATCATATTGAATTTTAAAATGCTAATATTTGAAATTAATGCTTTACAGATCACCTGACTGGCTCATTTGTTAGAGCATGTGACTCTTGATCTCAGGGTTATGAATATTGCCCCACGTTGGGTGTAGATATTACTTAAAAATACATTCCTTTTTTTTTTTTTTTTTAAGATTGTATTTATTTGATAGAGAGCATGAGATGGGGGAGAGTCAGAGGGAGAAACAGAACTCCATGCTGAGCAGGGATTCGAGAGACAGGTCTTGATCCTGGGACTCCTGGATCATGACCTGAGCTGAAGGCAGATGCCTAACTGAGCCACCCAGGCATCCCTTAAAAATAAATTCTTTTTTTTTTTTAAAGATTTATTTTTTATTTATTTGACAGAGAGAGAGATCAGAAGTAGGCAGAGAGGCAGGCAGAGAGAGAGAGAGAGAGAGAGGCGGAAGCAGGCTCCCTGCTGAGCAGAAAGCCCGATGCGGGGCTCGATCCCAGGACCCCGAGATCATGACCTGAACCGAAGGCAGAGTCTTAACCCACTGAGCCACTCAGGTGCCCCTAATTCTTTTTTTTTTTTCCACTTCCATGTATTTTATTTATGTATTTCAGACCAGTCAGCAATTGACTAAGAAGATCACATGTTCACAAAATTTCTTTAATAAACATGATTAAGGGAGGGAAAATTTTAAAACATGTGATGGCAGTATACATTTTTATGTGTTGTCCTATCTAAAATTTTATGTAAGCTGGACATAAATAATCTAGGATCTGTATGCATAAGTCTGTTTCTCAACATACTTTTCTGTACACATTATAGAGACTTATATCTTACTTAACCTATGTGTTCTGTTGTCTATCCCAGATAAATAAAATTGGTTTTAATCTTTTTATAACAACTTTACTGAGATACTAAATTCTTAAAAAATAAAAAGAAAGCTTAAAAATGCTTCATGATCATTCTTAAAAGAGATGTATTTAATTGTAAACTTTTATCCATTAATTTTTATTATATCAGTGCAGCCATTTGAATAAAATAAAATTTAAACCATCTTGTAGATAAAAACATCTTTCAATTTTCTAATTATTAAATTACCTTGAGCTCCAAAATTATTACCTTGAATGCAATACAAAATTCTTCATTTCTCTGTGTTGTTATAACTGATTGCCCAATACCTGAAAGACCTATAAATGAGGACTTTCTGAATACATAATGGCATATTACATTTATGAAAAAGTAGTTAAGCCAGTCTGTCATTGAGAGTAAAATGCTAGAATGTAGCAGCGTAAATGTCTGCTACACGGGCATCACACTTCCTGATTTCAAACTATAGTGTGAAGCATTAGTGATTAAAACAGCATGGCACTGGCATAAAAACAGACACATAGACCAGTGGTACAGAATAGAGGGTCCAGAAATAAACAGTTGCATATATGGTCAACTCATATTTGATAGGTGAGCCAAGAACATTCAGTGCAGAAAGGATAGTCTTTTCAACAAAGAGTGCTGGGAAAACTGGATAACCACATTTGAACCTCTACCTTATACCACTCAAAAAATGAATTCAAAATGGATTAAGACTTAAATATAAGACCTGATACAATAAAACTAGAATGAGAGATAGGGAAGAAGCTCTTTGACATTGTTATTGGCTTTCTTTTTTTTTCTTTTCTTTTCTCTCTCTCTCTCTTTTTTTTGACATGACTCCAAAAGCATAATCAACAAAAGCAGTAATCAAAAAATAAGACTACATAAACAAAAGTTTCTGCACAGCAAAAGAAACCATCAACAAAATAAAAAGGCAACCTATGTATTGCAGAAAATATTTGCCAACCATATATTGGATAAATGATTAATACCCAAATACAGAAAGAACTTAGGCAACTTAATGAAACTGTAATCAAATAAAAAATGGTCAGAGGAACTAAGTAGACATTTTTTCAAAGAAGACATACACATTGCAAACAGGTACATGCAGAGATGCTCAGCATAACTAATATCAGGAAGATGAAAATCAAAGTCACAATGAGAAATCACCTCTCACCTATTAAAGTGGCTATCATCAAGAAAAGAAGAGCTAACAAGGGTTGGTGAGGATGTGAAGTAAAGGTGACCCTAGTATACTTTTGGTGAGAATACCAATTGGTGCAACCATTATGGAAAATGACATTACATTTCCCCCCAAAATTAAAAAGAGAATTACCGTATGATTCAGCAATTTCACTTCTGAGTATATATACTAAGCAACTGAAAACAGGATATCAAAGAAATACTCACACTCCCATGTTAATTGCAACATCATTTACAGTAACTTAGACATGGAAACAACTGGCATCTGTCAACGAATGAAAGAATAAAGAAGATGTGGTCTATACATACAATGCAATATTAGTCATGACAAAGAAGATCTTGCCATTTGCAACAACATGGGTGGACCTTGAGGTTATTATGCCAAATAAGTTATGTCAGACAGAGAAAGACAGATGCTGAATGATGTTTCTTATAAGTGGAATCTAAAAAAGCTGAATTTGTGAAAACAGAGTAGAATCGTGATTGGAAACCCTCATGTAGACTTCTAATGCCATATTTCTGCTTAGCTGTTTCCTCTACTTTATCATACTTCACAAATCAGTCCACTCAATAGTGTTACTCTGCAAACTTAGTCTTCGGCTCAGTGAGGCCAAGTGCATGTGCTCGGACTCCAGATAGCTGCACCACAGACCAGAAAGTGCCTCTGCAGAAATTTGAGACAAATATGGGATCTCCTTATGTGTCCCCTTCCCTCATGTATCACAGTCCTGTAGTACCTCTTTTCTAATACCTGAAAACAGCTGTTTATAGATTTCTAAATACTGATTTCTTTCCTATATTAGTAGGAAAGCAAGGCTTATCCTAGTTAATCCAAGAGACTCGGAAGTTTTAAGACTTACGGATATTCTTAAAGATGCCATAGAAAGGTTACATGTAAGTGCATTTTCAAGAAGTTATATAGCTTATTTAAAAAGATTTTATTTATTTATTTGACAGAAAGAGAGATCAGAAGTAGGCAGAGAGGAAGGCAGAGAGAGAGGGGGAAGCAGGCTCCCCACTGAGCAGAGAGCCTGACACGGGGCTCCATCCCAGGACCCTGAGATTATGACCTGAGCTGAAGGCAGAGGCTTAACCCACTGAGCCACCCAGGTGCCCCTATAACTTTTAATATGACTAACTCCACTTAGAATTATGGTTTCATAGATGTTGAATTATTGGGGTGTTATGAAAGATAATGGGGCTAATATATTTAATTGTAAAGTTCATTTAGTTCTCTAAAGAAAGATGTGTTATTAGAAGAAGAGGGGAGTCTGGTTGGCTCAGTTGTTTGTGTTTGCCTTTGGCTCAGGTCATGGTCCCAAGTTCCTAGGATTGAGCCCCACATCGGACTCCCTGCTCAGTAGGGAGTCTGCTTCTCCCTCTGCCTTTCACCCTGTTCCTGCTGTCTCTCTCGTTCTTGCTCTCTTTCAAATAAATAAACAAAATTTTAAAAAGAAGAAGGAGGAAGAGGAGGAGGAGAAGAAGAAACTACCACCACCACTGCGACCACCATCCTCCTCTTTAATAAACCAAAAAAATTTAAGTGCACCTTCTGAAGTGTTTAGAAATGAAATAGAACTGAAGTAAATGTCTTCAGGTTCAATAATAACAGAGAAATCTGAAAGAGTAGACATGTTTTTTAGTATTGAACAATCCTACTTATCAAAAGTAAAATTGAAATGAAAACTTCTAAAGACAAAATTTCCTTAAAAACCATTAAATTTAGTTATTATACAAGGTTTATTTAAGGGTATTTTTTTTTTTTTTTTTTGGTGAGTGCTGTGAAGTGTTTAAACCTGGTGATTCACAGACCTGTACCACTGGGGATAAAAATACATGTTTATAAAAAATAAAAAATTATATTAAAAAAATAATAATAAATAAGGGTATTTTTAATATTAGCCAAACTTTGATTCCATTTCAGAGATCAAACTAACAAATAGCTCAACTATTCCAGTAATTAAATCACAGCTTGATAAATACTTCCTCAGTTTAACAATTTTACTAGAATAGATGCATACTTTAGTTAAAGAAAAATTAAATATAGATAACTGAAGACCCTTTTATTTCACTGATGTTTGTTTGCTTTTTAAATTTAATCCATCATAAATGTTCCTTTAGACTCCAAGGGCTACTGACAGAAAATCAGCTAGCTGTCAAGCAGAGTTCATGTTACTAAGCAATGTGAATTATTATTATTTTTTTATGTGAGGAAAAAGTAACACAAATGGAAAACAGCTGTCAGGCATAATTCAGTTCATTATTGTTTAATGCAATAGACAGAGGTAGAATCCATGAAATATTAATTCCACTAAAAATAGAAGCACAGTCATGGACATTTCTCTCAGTTCCTTACAGCACTAGGAAAGCCAGCATAAAGCTGTCTGATCAACAAGAGATACTGTGTCACCGATCTTCACTTTGTCACAGAAAGGGTTTCAGAAAAGTCACATTATTTGTGGGCAGGGATGTCAGAGGAGTCTTCCTTTTATTCTACAATCCAAATGGAATAATTATTAAAAAGTGCTGGATAAATAATATATCTAAAACACTTGATACTATTATAGATTATTTACAAGATAAATTTCATAATCATTTAAAAAGTATTTTTCATGGTGATCTTCACCTGATCTGGTTAACAAAGTAATTATCCATAACATAATTTTTTCCCAAACAAAACAATGGATCTCTTTTCCCACCAAGGAAAAAGTGATGAGTTCTGATATAGCTGTAATATTAATATACTCTTCTACTCTACTAATTTCTTCTTAATCTGAACAAGTCTATTTAAAGCACAATTTTACTTTTTACTCTCCTTTCCAAAATATTTCCATAGCTTTCTGTATTTTTTAGTAATTAAAAAATTGTATTATGGCATGTAACATAAGAGCTTATGACCTGATTCTTGTCTGTTTTTCCAGATTTATCCAAAATATTTCCATTTTCCAGTCTGAATTTTATCCTTGATAATTTTCTTACATTGTGCTTTCTTGACCTCAGAATCTTTGCATTAACCCTTCCACCTCCCTACTCCTTATAGTTGTAGGACCCACTGATTTTTATTTTCTGAATTCCTCTAAATTTCATTCTAAGTTTTCTTTTTTTAATATTTAATTAATTTATTTGACAGAGAGACCACAAGTAGGCAGAGCAGCAGACAGAGAGAGAGGGGAAAGCAGGCTCCCTGCTGAGCAGAGAGCCCAATGCAGCGCTCGATTTCAGGACCCTGAGATCATGACCTGAGCTGAAGGCAGAGGCTTAACCCACTGAGCCACCCAGGCACCCCTCACTCTTAATTTTCATTCTCTAAATTATAATTTCTAAATTATACATCATTTACTTCAGGGGACATTCTCTAAACTCCTTTCATGAGTAGAATCAATGTCTATTTGTCTTCTTACCTCTGTATTTTTTTGTAACTCTTACCATTCAATTTTAAATTTTATTTTTTAAAAGATTTTACTTACTTATTTACTTATTTGAGAGAGGGGAGGAGCAGTCAGAGAGGAAGAAGCAGACTCCCTGGTGAGCATGGAACCGGATGCAGGATGTGGGGCTTCATCCCAGAACTCCAGGACCATGACCTGAGCAGAAGGCAGTTAGCTGACTAAGTCATCCAGGTGCCCCAGATCATACCATTTTAAATTAACCGGTATCATGGTTCTTTGATTAAAGTGCATCTCTGTCATTATAATCTGAGCTCCATAAGGCCAAGTATAGTGTCGGATTTGATTCATTTCTTTATGGAATGTCTAGAACACTAGGCATTAATATTTGTGGAATAAATGAATGAAGGGTATAATTACTCCATGAACCACAGATTAGCAGTGGCATAAAAGGAAATAGTTTTTAGGCTAGCTATATCATCAGTAGAGTTAACACAAATATTTTCACTTAACCATTAGGCAATGGTTATATGATACGTATGAAGGGTAAACATATTAACTGGCAATAAATTTGGCCCTAAGTTTCATTCACTTCGTGATTTATTTATAAAGTTCTTTATTTGTTTCAAAAATGTAGGACTCTCTTCCCACTAAGAATCTACTATTTTATTTGCAATGATAGGTGTTCTTCAATATTTTTTCACATTCTTAATATATTCTACTTTTTTGGTTATTTTATAGACGTAATATATATTTGATTTATTATATTGAAATAGATTTTACATCTCTACATTTTAATACCAAAAACAGTAAATGCCATTGAGAAACATCACAGATACACATTTGATGATTTATTCTTCCTCTAGACAG
This sequence comes from Mustela nigripes, assembly GCF_022355385.1. Lineage (NCBI taxonomy): Eukaryota > Metazoa > Chordata > Mammalia > Carnivora > Mustelidae > Mustela > Mustela nigripes. The sequence goes on from NC_081559.1 coordinate 146,038,119, forward strand.
GGAAAACCAGTTTTGTACATTAAAATCATACTTTAAATCAGTTGTTTCCTCACTGTGGGGACACAAACATATCAACAGTGCACTGAGTCTCCCCTTTTCAAAGATTCTGTAGGTGGTAAGGGACAGAAGGAACTGGGCAGGGAGGACTATTTTCAGGCTGCTACTTAATCTCTGATTTCATTTATGGTTTTCTGTTGGGGAGAAGTATTCATCACAATCAGCAAGCAGCCTTCAGAGGAACTGAAAAAAACAGACGGTCTGTTTTGAAGGAGTGTGTGATGAGAAAATGGTAGTCATATAATGATAAGGGAAAAGTGATTCTCTGTGCTTAAAAAAGAAATTTTAATGTGAACTATTCATTTTGTGCAGTTACAGGTAAGAGAAGCATAGAAACTAAAACTAAAATCACTATATATATAGAAAAAGATAGTTTTAAATTAATTCAAATTAAAATCATGTTCCTTTTTTCTTTATTTTATAATCAAGTCTGTTTCCACATGAGTTTAGAAATTATAATAATTACAATACTTAAATAATCTATGTTTTACATAATAAAAAACCTTTTTAAATTTTCATAATACTCAAAGTGACATCTCAATCATAGTAATTTTCTTTCAAAGAACAGAAAGATTATTGTCAGGAACATTTTATTTTGTAGAAAATGAGAAAATTAAAAGTGTAATTATCTTTTCTTACTTTCAAATTAAAACACCATAGGTATAAAATTGTCAATTGAACAAATAACTATATTTTGGAATTACATTTTGGAACTCATGAGTACCTAGTATACTTGAAATTGTATTCAGTTTGCAGCCACAAAGAAAAAAACTGCATTTTTTTCTCTTGACCAATAAGATTGTTTTATTTACTCATAATGATTTAGAGCAAAACATATTTTCCAACTCAAAGCTTATTTTTTGTATGGTAAATGAATTCGTTTTTTTATTTTTTTTTTTTATTTTGGGGGGAGGGTATGTGCTTTGGTGAGTGCTGAATTAGTTTTGTGACGAACATATATGTATTTGGGTTCTCCAGAGAAACAGACCAATAAGATTATCTATATCTACATTTATACCTATATATAAATTAATTATAGGAACTGGCTCACCTGATTATAGGTTGAGAAATCCTCATGATCTGCTTCTCTAACTGGATACCCTGAAAACTTGGTGGTGTAATTCAGTCCGAGTTCCAAGGCTTGAGAACCAAGAGCACTGATGTCTGAGGATAAGAGAAGAATGAATATCCCAGCTCATACTAAGAGAGCAAATTTGTATTTCCTCCACCTTTTTGTTCTATTCAGACTCTTAACAGATTGGATGATTCCCACCCACACTGGTGAGGGTGATCTTCTTTACCTGGTCTACCAGTTCAAATGCTGATCTCTTCCAGAGACTCCTTCACAGATACACCCAGAAGTAATTTACTTTACCTGTTATCTTGGCATTGCTTAGCACAATCAGACACAAAATTAACCACTACAGTATAATATCAGGATAATAAAATATGTGAGGTAGGAAATATCTGATGATTTTCTTCCTAGATTTGCCATTATACCATTAAATTCCTTCATGCGTATCTAGGCTTGAATTTCAATTTAATTGAACTTAATTGAGAATTCATTCGGTTCTTACATGGTTTCTTCTTTTTATCACACCAAACCTACTGTATGCAAAAAATTATCTATCAGTAACTTATTCTTTAATATGTGTTCTCTTCTTTTTCTTGCTCCTCCTTCTTTAGTTGTAGAGGATGATTTACATGCAATATCCTAAAATAATTTAGTTGCTTTTTGTCGCTGGATATAAACATGATTTCCCTCAAAAAATTAAGCTTCTCTATGAAAAACTTACCATTGGATGTAAATTTTAAATTATCCATCTGGGTGTGTTGTATCATGAGACTTCTGAATTTACCCAGATGTAGAGGCACACTTTTCTGGGATTTTAGCATCAATTTATACTGTGCGATATGTGTGTAATCTCTATATACAGTTGTAAATTAAGATTACTGTATCCTTCATTTCACACTCAGGTATCTTTTAACCTATACCCTCTCTTCATTTTTTTTTTTTGAAGTAGACTTAATTTTTTAAAGCAGTTTTAGGTTCACAGAAAATATAGAGTTCCCTTATCTCCCTTACACTCACACATATAAGTGGCTCCTCAGTTATCAACATTCCTTCCTCCCCACCAGAGTGATACATTCATTACAGTTGATGAGTTTACACTGACACATTATTATGGGTCAAAGTCCATAATTTACATCAGGATTCACTCTTGGTGTTGTATACTCTGTGAGTTTGGACAAATATGTAATGAGATATATTCACCATTTAGTATGATTCAGAGTAGTTTTACTGTCCTTAAATTTTTCTGTACTCTCCCGGTTCCTTTCTCCCTCCTAACCTCTGGCAACCATTGATCTTTTTACTGTCTCCATAGGATTGCCTTTTCTAGAATGTCATGAAGTTGAAATTGTACATTATGTAACCTCAATTCCTTTTTGACAAGTACAGTATCCCGCATTTTCCATGCATACGGTCCTCTTTTGTAGTAAGAAATACACACTTAAATCAAAGTCACACATAGAAAATTATGTAATAAATTAATTCTTGAATTTTTCTGTGTCCAGCAAGTTATGGACTCTTCAGTATTTGGAAGAAAGAACTGCCTATTTTAACCTACTTAGGCATTAATTAAGCAGACTTCATCATACAAATATTTCTATTTGAACAATAAAAAATTGGTCTTGAGAAGAAGACATTTGGTATAAAGTTAGTAACATTTAAGAAATATTCATAGAGCACATATTAAATGTTCAATTGTATGATAGGTGGTACAATTCAGTTTTTGCTCATTTTTTTTTGTCTTTTCACTGCTTACAGAATGTTGCATTTTTTTTCTTTGAAAAGTGAGTGAAATAGGTTAAGGAGATTAAGAGTTACACTTATCTTGACAAGCAATAAGTAATGTACAGAATTGTTGAACACTATATTATACATCTGAAACTAATATAACACTGTATGTTAACTCTATTGGATTTAAATTAAGATGAAATAAATTAGCCTTGTTTCTAGCACCTCAACTACAGAAAATAAATCTACTCTTAGAGTTGCTGTAGTCATTAGAAATAAATGTAATTTTTCAGTAGGCTAGGAAAGAAATACATTTTGAACTCTTAAAATGTTTTACTAAATTTGGCATTTTCTGTAGCATCCATTGTAAAATCTCCTTTCAATTAAACATTTAAGAATCATATTATCGAAATCTGAGGCTTTTATCAGGGTGATATATAGTCAGTGTTCATCTATTAAAAGAAATATATGTGGGAACGTCTGTGTGGCTCAGTTGGTTAAGTCTCTCACTCTTGATTTCAGGTCAGGTCATGATTTCAGGGTTTTGAGACTGGGCACAAGTTGGGCTCTCAGCTGGAGTGGAACCTGCTTAAGATTCTCTCTCTGTCCCCATCTGCTCCACTCATCTCCATTTGTGCTTACTTTCTCTCTTTCTCTCAAAAACAAAGAAAATTTTAAAAATAAAAATAAAAAGAAAGACATGTGAGCTATGTGATAATAATCAAAAGCTTATGAACAATTGACTTTGAAATGTGATGTTTCACTTAAACTGGTTATTAATTCAAAAGTCTTTGGGGGTGCTTGTCTGGCTTAGTCGGTAAAGCAGGCAATTCTTGATCTCAGGGTCATCAGTTTGAGCCCCACATTGGGCATAGAGATTACTTCTAAATAAGTGAAAAAATAAAAGCCTTCAGTAAGTGCCATTAATCACCTACTACAGAATTTGCATGTGTGTTCAAATTGGAATAAGGCACAGACTCTAACCTAATAGATTTACAACCAAATAAGAAAATAGAAAATAGAAATAAATTAATATTGAAAATCACATACCATATAAATTTCAGAATAATGTGATACAAGTGTTCAGGAGTGAGAAAAATTATTTTAGTCCTATGTGGAATGAAGCTCTGACTGCAAGTTGCAAGTAGGTTCTTTTGATGATCTTTCAAATTTATTTGATTTTCAATATGCCTACTTTTTTCTTAACTTTCAAAAAAAAAGGCATGCTCATTTGAGTCAATCTGAGATATGAAAAATTTGGTAAAAACTTATTATTCACAATCCATAAATATTTGAATGTAGTTCCAAAATAATATTTCAACATGTAATCAATGTACACAATTAATTATTAGTTTTCTTATATTCCCTTTTTTGGTAGTAAATCTTTGAAACACCGTATGTAATTTACAATTATAGAATACTTTTTTTGTGTTTTTAGGGAGAGAAAGAGAGAGCCCATGGGAGCAAGTGGGAGGAAGGACAGAGGGAGAGGGAGAGAGAGAATCCTAAGTAGGATCCATGTCCAGCGCAGAACCTGACACAGGGCTTGATCTCATGACCCTGAGATCATGACCAGAACCAACATCAAGAACTAGATGGTTAACCGACTGAACCGCCCAGGCACTCCTACAATTATAGTATAGTTTGACTTTTACTAGCTTAAATTTAAGATCTCAGTCAATAGCCACCTGTGGGTAACAGAAAATACTGAGCAGTATAGGTCAATAGAGGATAAATAAATCAATATGAAAGTATTAATTCAGTTGTGTTCTGTGTTTCAGAAAATTTAATTTAGTTTAGTTTAGGGATGCCTGGGTGGCTCAGTTGGTTAAGCAGCTGCCTTCGGCTCAGGTCATGATCCCAGCGTCCTGGGATCGAGTCCCACATCAGGCTCCTTGCTCGGCGGGGAGCCTGCTTCTCCCTCTGCCTCTGCCTGCCATTCTGTCTGCCTGTGCCCGCTCTCTCTCTGATAAATAAATAAAATCTTTAAAAAAAAAAAAAAAAAAAAGAAAGATAGTTTAGTTTAGTTCTGTGTTTCACATAAGTCCTAAACATGTTCAGTCTTAAATTGTAAACAGTCTCCTTTTTTTCTTTGACTTAAGGAGACATAAACAGTCTATTTTTTTTTCTTTGTTGTTTCTTTCAATTTCTATTATATGACAATTATGTTTCATGCATTTTCTTAGTAGGCTTTTCATCTCAAAAATGTTTTACTTGTATGATTTCTTAGGGATTACCCTAGATATTTTTATATAAATAATACCTATTTCCTGTTTAGTCAATTATGTTTTAAATTCTACTTCAGTCTTAAAATTTTCTAATTTCCTTTCTGATTTCTTCTTTGACCAATGAAGTATTTAGAAATGTTTTTCATAATTTCCATATGTTGGGGCGAACTTTTTGACTGATTTATTTTTTACTGATTGCCAATTTAATTCCATTTTTTCTTTTTTGTTGTTGTTGATTCCATTTTTGTCTGCAGATGTTCTTGTGTGATTTCAACCTATTTACATTTATTGAGATTGATTTTGTGGCTTAGTGTATGTTCTGTTCTATAGAATGGTCCATATACAATTAAGGAGAATGTGTATTGTACAGCTTATTTGAACTGTTCTATGAATGTTAGTTGATTAAGCTGAATGATAGTGTTGTTACAGTCTTCTATATCCTCCTGAGTTTCTATTTAAATTGTTCTATAAATCAGTGAGTGAAGAAATACATCTTTAACTAATATTGTTGGATTATCTATTTCTTTTATATCTTTGAGTTTTTGATTGATGAATTTTTAAGTCCCTGTTCTCAAATGTGTATATATTTATAATTGTCATATTTTTTGGAAACAGTGACCATGTTATCACTATGAAATATTTCTTTTCATCATTCAAAAATTTGTCTTAAAGTCTGTTTTGTATATGATCTTCCTGATATGAGGAAGTGGTGATGCAACATGTATAAGCATTTAAAATCTTTCATAGTACTGTTTATGTAGAATACATTTTTTACTTTCAACCTATTTGTCAGTGCACTGAAGTATAGTCTTAAATACAACACATAGTTTAATCTTGCTTTTTAATCCAGTTTAATAATCTATGCATTTTGAGTAGAGTGTCCAGACCATTTACATGTGATTACTGATATAATTACATTCTTATTTGACAGTTTCATAAATGTTTTTCATATATCTCCTTTTCTTTTAAAGATTTATTTATTTATTTTAGAGAGAGAGAGAGAGAGAGAGAGAGTGCACATGCGAGCGCATAGGGGGCACAGAAGTAGAAGAGAATCTTAAGCAGACTCCATGCTAAGCATAGAGTCCTCAGTGCTCATTATAATGTCCAGGAAGTATCTCTGTTATGTGCTATATGCACTATGCTGCTGTGTTATGGCTGCTCAATCCCTCAGGTCAGTTCTCTGCAGAATTTCTCTTTGCCTCTGTGGGGAGTATTTGGACCTTGACCACAGTGTAGTGAGTGTTAACTAGGTGTGTCTTTGTCTGCTTGCTAAAAGAGACCTGATTCTCTTTCCACTAGAATTGAAGCTTTGCAAGCTTTATGGTAGGTGTGGTGCATGCAGGGTTTGTGCTGGTCTTCTGGGGGAGGCGTCCATGACACTTGTAGCCAGCTTGCCTGAGAAAAGCTATACCAGTGGAGCACATTGGGGCAGACTTGGTGTAAGCAGGTTAGATAGTCAGTATCAGCTCTGTGTTGTTTACTGAATTTGGTTTATGCTGAGGAGCGGGAGAGGGAAATGGCACTTGCTGGTTCTTTTGTCTGTGGACAGGCAATGCCACCTCTCACAGATGTGCTCCAAAAAGTACGCACTGTCTTTCCCTGTGCCCCTTAGGTGGTCCTCAGTTTATGCAGTCTGCCTGGGATCATTTGCCTGCCTCTGCTCAGGAGTAGGGCAGGGTCCCCAGGTCTCTATCACAGCTAAGTCTGGGGACCTTTGAAACTCCAGTCTCTGAGACCCACTGGTTGCAAAAACAGGAAATTCACCCGCTCTCCTTTTCCAAGCCAGTGGTTTTGGGGAACTCTTTGTGCTTGTCCCTGTGTACTCCATTCACTCTCTCTCACCTTTCTCCACTACCAGAATTCCCTCCCCTCCACAGCACCCACAGTCTGTTTCTCCTCTGTAACAAGTCTCTACACTTCCCATCTTCCTTGAAGTAGCCTCTTCTGTCCGTTTAGTTGTGCAGTTTGTTCTATCAGTCCTCACATTGCTTTCTTCAGTATTCATAATGATTTGATAATTATCTAGCTATGTTTGAGGGACAAAGCAAATCAGAGGTCCTCCTACTACACCACCATCTTTGCCTTAGTAAAATTTTTAAATTTTAATTACTGTTACTGTACTTTTTTCAACTTGAGAAATTCCATTTGGGTCTTTTTCATAATTTCTATCTCTATTGCTTACATACATTTTCCTTAATTTTTTTTAAAGTGTGCTTTCCTTTATTTCTTTTAATATAGTAGCTGTTTTGAAGTATTTGTCTACTGCTTATTAAGCAACATATGAGAACATTTGGAAACTTCCAAATTCTATGGACAATTCTATGGACAATTTTTCTCCTAAAATATGGATCACTTTCTTATTTCTTTCAAAATTGAATATTTTAGATGACATGTTGTACCAATTATAGATTTGATTTTCCCTCTGAAATTTGTTTTTGTTGTTTTGTGTCTCTTTTTCTATTTGTTTCTTTCTTTGATAACTTGTCAAACTAAATTTGTGAAACCACTCTCACTTGCAGTGAGGTACTGCAGATGTCTCTAATTTAGAAAAAATAAATGCTTTTGTTTTTAAACCTGACTTCATAGATGTCATTCTTACATTTTTTTAGATTCGTGCACAGGTAGATATTAGATAGAGATTGTGACTAACTACCTCAATCTAGTAAGCTTCTGTCTGATATCTCTATGCTTAAGGGAACACACTGAAAGCTCAGGCCATTTGTAAGTCTTTCTATCTTTTACATTTATTGGACTCTTTTGCATCTGCTATTCACATGTACTTATCCTCCATATTTTCTGGATTTATAAAGTTGGTTGGAACTCTGTCCATTTTTCATTATACATGTACACAGGCTTAGGGAAGCACATGCTTATTCAACCATGTAACTTCAGGTAGTTAAGGCTGAATCTTATTATAAGATATAATATTATTAATTATTAATTAATATTATATATATTATAATATAATATAATCTTATTATAAGATTACACTATGTCATTTCTACCAGTAATGCCCACTGAGTGTGACTATTACACACTGGTTTTGTAAGTTAGGTTGTTTTTTGTTTTTTTCCCAAATAGCTGAAAACCCACCACTTTTATGGCCTTTACTGTCTGAAAGAGCTTCCACACCAGTGTAGCTATACGGTAGGGATGGGAGAGAGATAGAAGCAGTCTTAAGGCACAATGTCACAGATTCAGATGTTCTTACTGAAGATCAGCAGTTTTTCAAGCACAAATAAATGCACTGACTGTTGTTCCCTTTGGTCGGTTGCCAGAGAAGTCAAATGGTTGCTTTTATTTTATCTAGCTTCATATTTATTTTTGGGGGAAAGCCTTTGTCAGTTTTCTCATGGCGGTGGGAGGGGCATAGACAGATGTTGCTATAGTATTTTTTCTTGCATGTGTTACAATATGCATTTGTGTTTTAAAATTTGTTTTGGGGAATAATGTGAGGCCTAGAATGATATTTTATTTCTCTAGAGATTATTTGGTTTTCTTCTCTCAGTAGCCCAAGCACAGTAGTACTGTGGATTAAAATGACTGCCAAAATTAGCTGAGGATGCTTTCTTGCAGCCCAAGTGTACTACTAGATTACAGTGCTTTAAAACTGTTTTCTCCTGCCCTCATCCCTTTGTTAGACTCAGACACCAATCTTATTATCTTAAATCTTTAATAGAATCAAGAATGTTGTTCATCCTCAAAATCTCCTTCCATTTCAAGTTACTAAGGGTAAAATATGGCTCTGAACTCTGCACTGAAATCCCAGGCCTTTAATGGGACAGTGGTTTCAGTTGCCTAATTTATCATTAATCGAATCCTAACTTATTATTATTTTATCATTAAATTTGCTACTTAGTTTTAGCCATTTTTATTTTAAGCAATACAGTTCTATTTTTTATTTCAACTTTTTAACACTTTCTATTAAGATTGTGTGTTATCTAATTTGAATGGTAGTAATCTTATTTATAATTCTACTAATAATTATCTGTGTATTTATAAGAATTAAGCTTAACTTATATTTATCCAATGGTGGTTATCTAAGGAAAAAATGGTAAATGATGTCTGCCAGAATGATTTTATCTGCTCTTAAATTCCATCTCTTATTATATGGACTGTTTTAATCTGGAATTGAAGAAAATTTATTATAATAGTTTTATCAAAAATCATTCTAGGATTTTCTTATAAGCTTGTTCTCATGTCTACAACATTCTGTTTTGTTCCATATGTTTAACTGATCACAAGTTTACTAGTAGTCCTTTGATATACTGACTTTCTTATTCTGAATATAAAAAGATGTGACTAAATATTATATAACTGACCCTTGAAGAACGCAGGTTTGACCAGCATGGGTCCACATAGACTTTTTTTGAGAAATACAGTATAGTAGTACAAATATATTTTCTCTTTCTTATGATTTCTTTAATAAATTTTTCTCTATCTTACTTTATTATAAGATTACACTATGTGCTATATATATATTATATAAAATATGTGTTAATCATATGTTTATGATATTGGTAAGGCTTTTGTCAAGAGTAGCTTTTTGGGAGTGAAAAGTTATAGGCAGATCTTTGACTTTGCAGGCAGGTTGGCATCCTTCACCACTGTGCTGTTCAGGATCAGTTGTATATTCAAGAAAGTTTCATTCATGAATTAAAGCAATAATGAGATAGTCTCACATACAATTATGTGGAGAAGAAACCACTCACTTGCTTCCTGAAAAATAAATATAATTGTTAACCTGCTTAGCAAAACACATTGTATGTATATGCATCCATTCCTATTGATTTAGGTTTTTTTTTCCAATTCAGCCATGAGTTGGAAATATTTATTCATGTTGTTAAATATTTTTTTTTCCAAATTACACCTTTAATGACTATGTAGAATTAAAGTACATAGATATATTATCATTTATTTAACCATTAATTTGTAAGTCAAGACAACAGAGTATTAAGAATGTTAGCTCTAGGATTTAATTGCTTGAGGTTGAATTCTAGCCCTGAAAATTAGTAATAATGTGAATTCCTAGGTAAGTAACTGAAATTCTTCCTGCTTACAAGAATAGCTAATTGATGGAGTTGGGAGAATTAAATAAGCTAACACACGTAAAGTTTATAGAAGAGTGCCTTGTACCTCATAAGTAATAATGCTTTTAAATTTTTTTTCTTGTTAAGCTTATTTGTTACCTGTAAGTTATTGAATAAGACCAGATTTCTATCAATTAATCTCATCCTTACAGTATCTAGCAGAAATTTCTTGAAGTATCTGGCATTTAAATGTCATTCTTCCCTAGTTTCATTTCTTCCTTGTTTTATACATTAATTTGGTCATTACAATGAGAAATGTTGAATGTGTGTGCTTGTGTCATCATCTCATCTGAAAGTCTGCCTAGTTTTTATTTGAATAGTTCGGCATTTTATAAAAAAAGCTTTACTTACTTCCCAGCACTAGTTTTTTTTTTTTTTTTTTTTTTTATCTCAGTGAGATTTTTAGCTTTTAAATAAGTCATCTGAGCGTCTCTTCCATTATATGTCTTATTTTGGATTGTGACACAGATTGTGACCTTGTGTGCACATTTTCACTAAAGTTCTTTTTAAAAAAATCTTTAGTTATAGGTAGAATGTAATGTATTGCACTACTGGAGAGATTAATAACCCAAATGCAATCTGAACACAATTTCAGGTGAAATAATAACTGCAAAATTCTCAGTCCCTGTTACAAGTAAGTTGTCTTTCTTAAAAAAAGAAAAGCAAAGTTAATAGTATATAGTATACATTGATAAAATAACAAAACGAAAACATTAACAACTTGAAATCTTATACCCAGGAATGACTCATCATCCTTGAATATTTATTTTTTTACTATCATATTATATCATGTCATTTTATTAATTCATCCTTTCAATAATTTTTTATCATTGTGTTTTGAGCATTTGTATATGCAAAACACTTTTCTAGGTACTGGGGATATAAAGTGTACAAAATAATACCACTGGGCTCATAAAGCTTACATTCTAATTGTAGCCTCCTGCTTAGAGTTTTATAAAGGGGTTTTTCTTTCTTCTAATTTATTCCTAGGCTCTGAGTCCAGCTGACTGACTTATTCTTTTTGATCTGCTAGTGTTCTTTTACAGGCATAATGTCTGTTTCCTCAGAGGCACATTCTTATCATGATAAAAAAAAAAGTTACACAATTAGGGTTTGTCATTAAATTTTCTGGCCTGAAGTATCAATGTATCTTTCTTTGGAGGGATTGAGCCAAAGGAGCTATGGAATTCTTATGTATAATGAAAATTGGTTACTTGCTTTTCAGTGGTATTGGATAAAATTGATCTGAAAATGCACAATTTAAAAACTGTAGTGAGAATATTTGATATACCCAAAGTCAGAATTTCTCTATAACTTAGTAGAAAGACAACATGTAAGATTTTGTTTGAATTTAGACACATAGGATTTGATGGGGTATTTCATTCACTCATAAAAAGAGGACAACATATTTAACTTCAAGGATTCTTTCGCAATAGTGAGCATCTTGCTAACGTACATAAAACCTAATAACCCGAAGGTTCAAGGTTAAAAAAGGATCAGGTTAAGGGTCAGGCTTGAACTTGGGATGTATCTATAATTTTGTGTATAATAAATTACAGAATTCATAAATTTTTTAAGAGATTAACATTTTAGTCTAAAGAAATTACTAGAAAATATGCCATTTTGCCAGGACTACCAGGTAATTTTATTCAGTTTACCTGTATATCATAACTCAGAATTGTCAGAATAATTTCCTGATGGAGAGTAAAAGAACCTGTCTTAAGATATGGCATATCAAACCTGAAACTTACTTTCTTTTTTTTTTTTTTCCTCCTCACCATAACACATACTCTCCGCAAGGCAGCAGAATTTGCATAATCATAATTGTAGGTGGCTCTGATATCTTGGAAAGAAACTAAGGAGAGATAGAAGATAATGAAGGCAAGCCAGGTTCTTTTCCTGAGTCTACCAAAACTAGATGTGCAGTCTTGCAAAGTCATCTAATGTCACAGGGCGGCACAGTTTACCCATTAACTGAAAATTGTGACTGGAGTTCTCTATGGCCACTCTTAATTGCTATAATCTAAATATAGTTTTCACATATTTTCTCCAGTTCTTTTTCATCAGACACAACAGAAGTATTTTAGATTGAACTGTAAAACTTATAAATACTAGATCCCCAATGGATGCATATATGGTAGAAAATAACACTTAATAGAAAACATTTTAATAGAATGCTAATATTTGCCAATTTTAGCCACCCATAGTCTGCATTTCAAATTCTACATACCTGACAAACTTTCTGAATGAATATGGGCAGAGGCACACAAGATAATTACATTAAAGTATTCATTAAATGATAGTGGTAAGGAACTCAATAAATGTAAATATAATATCCAAGACCTACTCTGCCACATTTCTGAAACATGGTTGTCACTCCAGAAACAGTATTTTTTAATGAATTTATAAATTGATAGAGAGGGAATTTAGCATCTGTATTAGGTATTCCAATTTAATTCGATTAAATTTATGAACCATAAACCTAAATGTGGTCAAAACCCACATTTGTAATGTTTTTAATGTGTTTAAAGGAGACCTTAGATCATATAGTGTAAAAAGCTTTGCCAGTGCTAACTCAATCATTTTAAACACCTCTAGGCTACACTGAAAAACTGACATCTTTGCCTGTTACCAAATGCCCACTGTGCTCAATAATTGTTCTAGGCTTGAGGAGGAGGGGTATTTGTAATCGAAGCTGATTTCTACCTCCAGTGGGCTGGTACTGGATATTGGGAAATCTCAGCAGTAAACTTAGAGCAGCATTGCATTATTCCACTTCTCAGGTATAAAAACAGCAGTACAGAAACAAAGAATAAACAGAAACACTGAGACTTACAATATACATTTATTGCATTTATTCACTTAAAAGTCATTTCACAGTCACTTTGAAGTAAGCAGTTTGACAAATGTTAATAAAACAAAGAACAAAAATGAAAATAGAACTGCCCTATGACCCAGCAATTGCACTATTGGGTATTTACCCTAAAGATACAAACGTAGTGCTCCAAAGGGGCACGTGTACTCGAATGTTTATAGCAGCAATGTCCACAATAGCCAAACTATGGAAAGAACCTAGATGTCCATCAACAGATGAATGGATCAAGAAGATGTGGTATATATACACAATGGAATACTATGCAGCCATCAAAAGAAATGAAATCTTGCCATTTGTGACAACATGAATGGAACTAGAGCGTATCATGCTTAGCGAAAGAAGTCAAGCGGAGAAAGACAACTATCATATGATCTCCCTGATATGAGGAAGTGGTGATGCAACATGGGGGCTTAAGTGGGTACGAGAAGAATAAATGAAAGAAGATGGGATTGGGAGGGAGACAAACCATAAGTGACTCTTAATCTCACAAAACAAACTGAGGGTTGCTGGGGGGAGGGGTTTTGGGAGAAAGGGGTGGTATTATGGACATTGGGGAGGGTATGTGTTTTGGTGAGTGCTGTGAAGTGTGTAAACCTGGTGATTCACAGACCTGTACCCCTGGGGATAAAAATATATGTTTATAAAAAATAAAAAATTATATTTAAGGCTCTAAAAAAAAAATAAAATAAAAAAAAATGCCCAGCTGCTGTTGTTATTGCTATAGCTAAAGAGAGTAAGTCTAGAAATCCTCTTTTTTCAAGTAGTTATGTCTGAGTAATAAATTGTGACTAGTCTTAAGAACTACTAGTATTGCGATGGCCTTTCTATCAACTGAGATCATTTTGATGTCTTTAAAGACATAATTTTCTTTAAACTTCGTCTTGTTGTGCCAAATAAATTTATGTTTTAAAATACATCATAATTTTCTAATTATTAATACCTACTTTCTAAAAGCTACTGAGTGGTTAATAACATTAATCTGAAAATGAGTTTTCCTTATTTGGGTGGGCAGAAAGACAGTGATATATACTCAGTTTAATAGAACATTATTATTTATTCATTTATTTATTTAAAAAGACTTTATTTATTTATTTGACAGAGAGAGATCTCAAGTAGACAGAGAGGTAGGCAGAGAGAAAGCGAGGAAAGCAGTCTCCCTGCTGAGCAGAGAGCCTGATGTGGGGCTCAGTCCCAGGACCCTGAGATCATGACCTGAGCTGAAGACAGAGGCTTAGCCCACTGAGCCACCCAGGCATCCTGGAATAGAACTTTAAAATCTAGTTCTACCATTAAAATATTGCCTCACCTTGCAGCAATAATATCCATCCCTTTTGAGCCTTATTTTCTATCATCATTATTATATTATTATTATTATTATTATTATTGTCATTATCATCAATAATGCAGTCACTGCAGCCAAAATTCAGGACTGATTTTTGAGATTTTTCTATATTCAACACATGGATAATTTTTTTTTCCTTGCTGTTCCATATCTAGAATCTAAACACTTTTTAATATCTTCAGTGTTAAAATCCAAGTCAAGGAAACCAATACCTCTCGCGGAGGCTACTATAATCTTCCTCTAACTGGCCTACTTGCTTCCTTTTTCCCACTTCATCCAAACACCAGCATTAATTTCAACTACTCTCAGATTGTTCTTTGTGTCCTTGAACATGCTAAGCCTACTTTCATAACAGAGTTTTCCCACTTGCTCTTATTTCTAATTGTAACATTCTTCCAATCCCTCCACTACCCATAAGATAGTCTCTACCACATTATTTTAATTTACTTCTTATCAGACTCAGAAATTAACAACTTAAATAGTAGGAAATGCTGTGTCAGAGTTCTGTCTCTTTACCCTAGAATGTAAGCTCCTTAAAAGCCATAGAATTTATGTTGATTAAATTACCCTGCCTTGTTTTTCATTCTATTTTCATTGCCTAGAAAAGCACATAATAAATAATTTATAAACACATAATTCGTGCTCCATAAATATTTGTTATTTAGCTGAATGGCTAATTCATATGAAAGATCAGAAAACACTTCTCAGAGGTAATACTAAGTTAAGTCTTCAAAAATTAGTAGGAATTAACCAAAGATGAGAGTGGATCTGAAGCAGAAGGATCAGAATTTACAAAGATATCATTAAAAACATCACTATTACCACAACTGAATAAAAATTTTTTTATTTATTTTTCCAAAATACTAAATACAAGTATGAAAAAATTTTAAGAACTGCCTTAGAGTAAAGCTGCTGGGATAGGTATGTAAAATTACCAATTCATTTGTGAAGGATAAAAGTCTAAAATTGTTGTGTTTTTATTTATCTATCTATCTACCTATCTATCTATCTATTTATTTATTTATTTGACAGAGATTACAAGTAAGCAGAGAGGCCGGCAGAGAGAGAGGAGAAAGCAGGCTCCCCTCTGAGAAGAGAGCTGGATATGGGCTGGATCCTAGGATCCTGGGATCATGACCTGAGCCTAAGGCAGAGGTTTTAACCCACTGAGTCACCCAGGTGCCCCAAATTGTTGTGTTTTAATGAAAGAAATTGTCCAATTGATACTGTTCTTACTGGCTTAAATTCAGACTTGTACATCTAGTGAACAATATCTGTCAACTTCAGTAATCATCAGTTTAACCTCATTTTAACAACAAAAAATACCACCTTTCTGCTGCCAGGAAACTGACTCAATCTCTTTTATATAATGTTTCCATTTTAATTAGCCTTTTCTCTCTAGATAGATAGCTGTGTCCTAGGTAGGTAATTACCCTAAGCCTACTCCTATAGACCACAACACTTTGATAACTTATTTCTTTAGCTCAGTGTATCCCAGTACAGCAACATGTATTAGATAAGCAGATATACACAGACGTACTTATCCATTTGGCCTTGTCTGTGAAATCAGATTTCATGACTTCTAGGCAAAACTCATCAGTGACTTGCCATTGTACTTAGAGAAATATCTATATTCTTCCCTTGACTCATAAAACCCAATATGATCCAGCCACTAAGTCCTCTGGCTTTGTTGCAGTTCTTCGAATACCTTACAGCACGGGAAGTTTTCACTTTGCCTGAATGCTGTTTTCTCAAATACTCATATTGTTTATTCCCTCACTTCATTCAAACCTCTACTCCACTGTTACCACTTCAGAGACATCTTCACTAACCACTCTATCTGAAATAGGCTGGAAAGAGACTGGGAACCCCTTGCCAGCCTCTTTCCAGCCTTATTTACTGTTTTATTTTTTCTTTTATGAATTAGTCACAGACCAATATCATATTTGATTCTTTAATTATTTTTGCCTCTCTCCCCCACTGAAATGTAATCTCCATGAAGGAGGATATTCTGTAATAGTGTAGCCCCTGTTCTTAAAATGATGCCTTCCATGTATTAGGAATTAAATAAGTGTTTGTGAGTGAATGGATGAGCTCAAGAAAATAATATTCCAAGCAAGGTAGCCTAGCAATTAAGGAAGTTTTGCTAAAGAGACTTAAAGAAAGTTAGAGATGACCAAGAATAGTAGCTGCTGGAATACTTGGTAACATTTATTTGACCTTCATCCTTTCTGAAAACAGGGTCCTTTAACGTTCAGGAACATTATCAATCAAGCTGACTACAAATATTTAATTTACCTTCACTTGAGGAAGCTCATCTGCTTTGTTAGTTCATTCTCATGCACAATCATCTTACATTTTATTCTTTTCTTTCATTTAGTGTTGTTTCTATGTTATATTTGGTCTTCCACTTCCATTTGCAAAGCAGTTTCATTTCCTTTTATATGTGCCATGATGTTATACTCTTTCAATTACAATCTGAAAAATGTTTTTTTCAGGGAAAAACAAAGAACTACATATATATATTTTTCTACTATATATATTTTATATTATATATGTATATATATGCTTTTTAGATATAAGTGTATATAAATGGTGTATTATCTCTAATATTTCTATTATTTAATTAATTATTTTTTCCTAAAATTAGATTATAGCCATGCTTGCATAACTGTTTATTTAAAAATATTGACTGCACACTTAAAATGAGTGTATTTTATGGTATGTGATACCTTGATAAATCTTATTTTAAAAAATCGGGGCACCTGGGTGACTCAGTTGGTTAAGTGACTGCATTCGGCTCAGGTCATGATCCTGGAGTCCTGGAATCGAGTCCCACAGCGGGCTTCCACAGGGAGTCTGCTTCTCCCCCTGACCCTCCACTTCTCATGCTTTCTCTCTCTCTCAAATAAATAAAATCTTTAAAAAAAAATTTTTTTTAAATCAATATTTGGGCACCTGGGTGGTTCAGTCAGTTAAGCATCTGCCTTCAGCTCAGGTCATGATCTCAGGGTCCTAGCATCAAGCCCAGTGTCAGGCTCCCTGCTTCAGGGAGTCTGTTTCTCCCTTTCCCTCTGCTCCTTCCCCTCACCCCCTGCCCTGACTCCTCATGTGCACTTTCTCAAATAAATAAATGAAAATCTTTTAAAAAAAATCAATATTTGTGCTTGGTATTAGGTCATTGCATCAGAGTAGTGAGACATTTTTTCTCCCTGAATCTTTGCACAGTTAGATTGTGTAGACACACACAGGTGCACGTGGAATACATCCTTACTTTTTCAAAAAGTGTCCGTCAAAAAACACTTTTTTACTATCCCTTAAATCATGTGAAGTGTACCAGAAATTGAGAGGTTATTTTTGTCAAGTTTCCACCTAGATAGCTATAACTATACTCAGTGTTCTGGGTAAAGTGTCCTGATTTCAAAGAAAACAAACTAGCTCAACTACAGCCCTATTTCCACCTACTACCTCTCTCCAACCTACCTCTCTTCTTACACACCAGTGAATCCTGTGTCCTGATCTAGCATTTTCAGCCATCAACTAATTAGTATTTTGTCTCTGAGTTCTCACCGTCAATATAAAGGATTTCTTTGAACACTGGCTAGAGAAGTAAGCACAGCATGTGCCCCCTCCAGATCCAGTCTGTTTGTGTCTGGTTTGTGGCTTTATTATCAATGAAGAAAAGTCATGAGGGTTGGCAGACATTCCAGGTGTGTCTATTCAAATATGAACAAACTATACCATGTTTTTAAAAGACATTTTCTCAAGCATAGTATAAGTTTGCCTTCAATTTTATGGACTAAGTTTACATAGGAAAGGAGTTTTTAGAAACAATCTTCATTAAATTCTTTATTAAATCAAGAAGGAATTTTGAGCCCTCCATTTGTGCAGCCTTTATCAACCATAGTGCTTACTCTGTTACACTTTAATTACAATATTTATCTAGTCCATCAGTATGGTTTTCCAAATCAGTTATCTGCTCTTTTTAAAGACTGATTACAACTTAATTCCTGTATATTTTTCTGGCTTGTTATAATAAGTAGCTGCTAATTAATATACTCAAAATGATATATATATGGTGACTATTCACATCCTTTCTTCTAATTTACAACTACATTCTCACCACTTCCCTTCACATTGTGGTATAGTCTTTTACAGGAAACAGAGTCTATAATTATGAGTTGTGAATTTCCTTATAATGACATTTGTATGTGATTTAATGATATTCATAAACCCAGTAGTGAGATTTATAGGATTATAGGATGTATCATCATCAACAATCAAGTGAAATTCACTTGATTTAAGAATGATTTCTGATATATCACCATGATTAAGTTAACAATGAAAGTTAAGAGCAAAGTTAACAGCAGAAAACACCAAGGAAAGAAATGACAATCTCACGAAAAGACTGCTTATGTACACAATTATCAGTATGACAAAGACAGGAAACTTAAGAATAAAATCGTTATATATATATCTGTTATATCTGATACTTTCAAAATTAGGAAAGAAAAATGAAGGTCTCTGGGAAAATGTAGGACGCTGTGGATCATTGGATTGAAATCTGTGAGTAATGGCCTTTAGTATTCTGTGCTTAAGATATGAATGTTTTTTAAAATATTTTATTTATTTATTTGACAGACAGAGATCACAGGTAGGCAGAGGCAGGCAGAGAGAGAGAGGAAGGGAAGCAGGCCCACCGCCGAGCAGAAAGCCTGACGTGGGGCTCCATCCCAGGACCCTGGGATCACGACCTGAGCCAAAGGCAGAGGCTTTAACCCACTGAGCCACCCAGGCACCCCAAGATATAAATATTTTTAATGATAGCTTTAGGTTTACTTTTATATCTAGATTTATTCCTGAGCTGTGACAAATTTTCTTTTTATTCTTCTTTATCCTCCTAATTCCAAATATATGTATAATTTTTGATACAGCAGTGAAAGAAGCATACATTTGGAGGATTAAATAATCTACCCTCCCACACACACACACAAATTAATATTAAAATGGATCAGTCGGAGGACCAGAAGTCTTTTCAGTTTTGTTTACTCATCTTTCTCTTTGAGTTGGCACTCACAGATTCCAATGTTAGATAAAAATCCCGTCAAAACATGTAGACTTATTTTGGAGTGCATAGAATAGTAGTTAATAATTGAGTATCCTCAGTACAGGCCTATGCTAGAATACTGGCTGTGCACTCCCTGACACTGTGACTTTATCCAAGATACTCTCTCCAGCCTGCGCTTTCTCTGTTGTAAGGAGATAATAACACTAACTTCAAAAGTTAATTGGAAAATTAAATAAAATAATGTATGCATGTGTGAAAGATCAATTGCAAAAATGGCTATTTACCCCCAATGGTGTGATTTTGAAACCCCCTCTGATTAGGTAGTGCTGTCTCTTCAACTCCTCTTGCTTGGCCAATACACTGTGGTAGAAGTAACTGGGTGCTCATTTTGAGCTTTTACTTGAGGAAGCCTTGTGCACTTCTTTCTTTTGAAATCTGCCCAGCTATCATGAGCATAAGTCCAGGCTAGTCTATTAGACAATGAGAGATTCCCCAGTTATTCCTATCACCCCAGCTGATACCCAGCTGATAACAAGACATATTAATGGGGCCATCCTAAATGTGTCAGTCCCAGATGAGTTACCCAGTGACAGTAGACACATGAGTGAACCCACCTAGGATATCTAATACCAGAAGAACCATCTATCTGAACTCATCTTAAATTGCCAATTAACAGAATTAAAGGGTATTTAAATTATTGTTGCTTAAAGACACAAAGGTTGGGGTGGTTGCAGTAATAGTTAATATTCAGAACTCAGTGTGCAAGTAATCTGTTCAGTATTATCAAAAGTTAAATATATTATCAGAAGTTAAAATTTGTGTTTCAGGTGGTCTCTTAATGAGTAATAGATGCAAACTTTTAAATTTGGTCTTTCTATGAAAAGTTAAGACATAAAAATTGAGATTACTTAAAGTAAATGCTGTACTTTATTAGCAATTTTTGTATCTTTTTATGCATTAGTGAACTAATTGCACTCAAAAACTACATTATTCATAAAAGGGCTATTTTTGACTTTTAAATTTTTCATTTCAAATACTGCATCTACTTAATTGAAGTCAATTTTCGTATATGGATGAAAACTTTCACTTCTCTGTGTTGAAGCTTTAGTATTCTTGCTTCTCAGACACTACTGTAACACATCATCTTAAAAAGCCGCATGTGGTAAACAGTTTGTGTTTAATCCTTCATGTTATCTAAGAAATACTTAGTTTTTAACTGTTTGATAGGTACATGGAAGTTTCAGGAGGCCAACAATGAGATAAAAAAGATTCTGGAATAAAAATCAAGTTTCAGACTTCACTTCAAATAGTTATCTAGACTATTAAAATGATTAGACTAGACTAGATGAAGACTAGACTACTTCAAATGATTCCAAAAACCCTCTGAGATCTGAACGTAAAATCTTAAGATTTAAAATCTGACATTTAAGCAAAGTTAAAAGTTGAAAAAAAAAATCCAAATTTCAAAACTTACCTTGTTGTCATTAATATCCTTGAGGACTTCCAGGTGAGATTATTAAAAATACAATAAATGATTAAAGAATAGAATGGAGAAAAAGAGGGCAAAAGAAACCTGCAAACTTACTTTTAGCTGAAGTACTCTAAGTTATTTTTTGTACCCTAGACATTTCTATTTATAAAAATAACAAATGGGGCATCATGGCCTTTTTCTTGAATGGCTACAAAAACAGACTGACTTTTTAATTGTAATTAATTAATTCCGTTACATAATTTTAGAAAATAGAGCAAGATTTAGTGATTATACACAACTATAGAGTTAAGCCTTCTCTATGTGAGATCTCTGCTTCTGAAGGTCTAACAGGATGAAGTCAAGCCTGCCCAGGATAAACACACTTTTGCCTTAAAATGTAACATAGTCATAGGTGTGATATCATATATATGGGGTCCATGTACATCAAAGGAGAGGGGACTGTAAAGGAGAATCTGTCACTGGAGATTATCTTAGAATTATGCTTATAACAATGACTTTTTCCTATGAAGGAAACACCTTCTTACATGGTAAACAAACACATCCTTTGCTTCTTATAGTGACCTCTCTGTATCTTCCAAAGTGGCATTTGTTCACCTCATGGAAATATGAAGAAAAGCAGTAAGGTTTGGGGAGAAGTCTACAAGTATTGTGAGGTGTTTGCTTGGGGGGTGTAAGTTTGGGGACCATCTGCTGCTGATTCAAACTTTATGAGAAAGGTTTAAAGAAATAAGCAATCAAATCATGGGCAGAGTAATCTGGCATGGGATGGTTAATGCCGTAGTCAATTAAATTTAAAGCAGTAGAAACAATTTGGGAAAGATGCACCAGGTAATTTTCCTTCAAGAGTAATGCTCTAAGGCAATTAGCAGTTCTGAATGATAAATCTCATTAATGGCCTTTTCTCCCCATAATTGGGATCTGAGGTGTTCCTTTATTAAGTTCTGAAATTTGTGCTCCCTTGACTCCAAAGATCTGTGTGTTCTATTCCAGGAGCCATAAGTTTTCCACTTTCTCCAGTCATTTCATACATATTCCCACACATTTTATCTAGACGTGTCAGGTGGAAGAAAGACAAGGGAACTTTTACAAAATTTATAAATACCATGATGGGCCAATGTAGTGGGATATAACAGTGTAGTCAATTATGCAGTTATTACCCTTTATATTCCAGAACCATGCTAATGCAACAAGGAAATCCAGGTAGCTAAACAAGAATTTAAGTTGGAATCCTTTAGGCCTCCCTTTGGCTAGACTGCCATTCAGAGCGTATATCAACCAGTCTAAATAGGTATTATTATTAGGGATAAGAAAGATTGATTGTGCCCCAAAATGGCCAGAGCACAGTCTCAAATTTATAAAAAAAAATTTTTTTTTTTGTAAACTCCAGTCCCTTTTGTTTTGATTATTATACGCTCTGAATGTCAATGACTAACCTACAATACTAAAGTTTAAGGACCAAGAGAAAAAGAAGGAGGTAAAATCAGAAATTGCTTTGAGAAATTTTGGGGGGAGGCCACCCCACGACTCTGGAATATAGATGTCTGTGGATGGTAGGGATAATGAAAAGTCCATCAGACACCTTGACTGTTGTGCGATTTTTGCAATAAATGGTCATAGTACAAAAAGACTTAAAGCCAAAAACATGACACAAATAAGTTTCCAGGGCTAGAATGAGGTAGCCAGAGTCAACTAACGTGCTAAAGTTTCATGAATGCTGGTAGAAGATATGAGAATCTGGAGTCAGAGCTAAAGGATGGGTTATTACTCAGAATAATAACAGTAGCTAGAGTATCAGCATTTTTGTTCTATTTTCTGAGGCTCAGTTCCCACAGTTATGTTAAGAAAGCTAGTTGATATTGCACATACATTAGGTTGCATTACAGGAAAGGAACTCCTATCTTAGAGAACCCAAATCTTTTTAAATTGACAATGTATTTGCCTTTTCTTCCAAGGGATATATTATCTGTATGTTCTGGACAGTAATGCTTGCCTTTGTTTTGGAAAGAGACAGTAATTCCTTCAAGATGGCCAGGAAGTCTGTCTTTCTCTATTTCAAGGCTGCTCATTAGACAAATATCTTGGAAAATATTGTCTAAAATTAAAGGGACCAAATGTCTTCCTTATACCACCTGCATGGCAAGTGAGAGGGACAAAAACATGAGAGACCCTTTTGCAGTTGTCTTTCAACACTATTTTTACATAACAAGAATTAAAGGAAGCTTGGCTTCACCACTTGAGACCTTGATCAACGTTGGGTTAGGTGAAAGCCTTTAGAATTTTTAATTTAGAAATCTACCACCTTTAATTTTATATAATTTTCAATTTATATATTTTTTAATTTAGCTTTTGCAGTTTGTTGGAATCTGTCCTCATTTATCATGGAAACATCTGTGGATGGATGGAACCATTTAGTATGGTTCACAACTGGCTATGCAAATAGCCAGTCTTATCACTCTGAACATTCATTCAACTGCACAAACTGATGGGTATCTTGGGTAGGCTCCTTTTATCTGTATCAAATGAGTTGCTTAATTGGAGACCTCATTTTTTATATGTGATTTTAGAATTGACAAGCTCGTTTTGGTTTTTGTATAATTTTTTCCCTCCATTTCCCTCAAAATGGAGCATTCCATAGGCAAAAAAAAAAAAAAAAGAAAGAATTTGATTTATTCATCAAATTAGGTCTATGTTTTCATTATATTTGTGCTAAAGTTCACTGGCAGAACAAGTTTTATGTGTAAAATACAATGTTTTATGTTTTATCCCATTGAATGATACATTTTTAATGAATTTTTAAACAAGAATGTCTTAAACTATAATTAGTGATAAAAGAAGCAGAGGATACATTTTCATTCATTTGCACACTTCTGATGGGAAAATTTGTTCATTTAGTGTAGTATTGAGAAAGAATAAAATCTACACATGGTGTGCAGACAGATCTTGGTACGGATTAAATTCTTTTGTCAGTTGTGGTCTGGAAAAAAAAAAAAGTAAGAGACTCTGAGTGGGAGCAGAAAGGGAAAGAATTGACAATGAATTGTACCACGCTAGCCTATAGTGTCTTTGGGGGATTTGTGACTAATCTTTGCAGAGGTATATTTTAGTGTGTTTTCTTCTGAAGTAGAATGAAGCATTCAGCACTTCAAAGGGCACAGAAGGATTAAAGAAAAGTGGAATATGGCAACTTGGAAGAGGAAGAAAAATCACTGGGGCACCTCTTTCATTATTTCTTTGACTGTTTTAAGTCAGGAGGTCTTTTGCAACATAATGCAAATTAGTAGCAGTGGGAGAATCTGAAGTTTCAAAAAATCAAACCTTCAATTATTTTTGTTTCAAGTGGGGTGATTTTCAAAAGTACAAAGAGTCATCCTAAGAATAAATCATAATAACCTAGAGTCATTTAATAAATTACGTGTGACTGAACTGTTGGTTTATGACCAGCAAGTCATACTCAGTAGTATTATAAAATATTTAAAATGTAGAGTATTAAGCCTATTCCCACTTAATGATGAAAAGTTATGAATCTATACATGCAAAACATTATGTTTTAATATAGTGATGTAGTTTAATTTTCTCAGTTAAAAAGAAATGAAGTATAAGAGCAAATAATTCATTCATGGTGGGAAAGAATAGGATGAGACAATTGTGACATTGGTGGAAACAGAAACAACAAATTTAAAATAAGAAAGAAAAATAGAGAATACATTGACCAATCCTGAATGTGGAAGATGATTTATGGAACACAGAAGAAAAACAGAGGAGGGGACAAACCTTTCTTCATGTAATCCTACAACACTAATGTTAGTTTACTTCTTCCATTCCCATTCTACTCACCAGTAATGTCTAGGAGGAAGAAGAAAGTTTGCTAGCGGTACAGAGGGCTCTTTTTTTTTTTTTTAAGATTTTATTTATTTATTTGACAGAGA
>NC_081559.1:146063099-146067673 GCF_022355385.1 Mustela nigripes
CAAGCAGGAGGAGTGGGAGAGGGAAAAGCAGGCTTCCTGCCAAGCAGAGAGCCTGATGTGGGACTCCATCCCAGTACCCTGGGATTATAACCTGAGCCAAAGACTGACACCTAATGACTGAGTCATCCACATGCCCCAGAGAGGGGTCCTTTTGTTTATTATTTTTATTCTGTTTATTATTTGTTTATTATTTTTATTCTGAAGAAGATATAAAATGACTTAGTCTCTTTAATAGAGCATATCCTGATATGAATGTTCATTTTGGGTACAATATGAGATATATTTGAGAGGGATCATGAATTATAAAGGAAGAACCTTACCAAGAATATGAGTCAGATTCATAGTCATATCAGTTATTAACCATATGATATTTTGTACAGGTTACTAAATCACTCTGGTCCCAATTGCTTTCAATGTAAAATGTACACACTGATGAAGATGAAATAAAATATGAAAATATATGTCCCCATAAACAAGATGGCAGAAGAATAGAGGACCCTGTTTGTCTGGTTCCTGGAATTCAGCTAGATAGTTATCAAATCATTTTGAACACCTACAAAATCAGTCAGAGAGCTGAGAAAAGAAATGCTGCAATTCTACAAATTTTTAGAAAAGTGACCATTTTTTGGAAGGTAGTATGTGCAGAGATTGAATCTGGAGCAATGTATCAGAGGATAGGACAGTGAGGAAGGAGCTGCCTTAAGGAGGCTACTACAAAGTTTTAAAGGAGCAGAGCACAAAAATGGAAGTTTTAGAGGTCTGCTACAGCAAGGGACATCCCTGTCTTAAAAGTGCTCAGGTGGTGAAGCAGGGTGAAATTCTAGATAGGACAGCATGATCTCAGGATCCTGGGGGTCAAAAGAACAGGGGTGCCTGAGTAAAGCAGAGTTCATGGACATTGGAGTGGAGAAGCTGTCTGAAAACAGTCTAGGTGCTGGTTTTTTGGTCAGTGTTGCCATAAACTGCAAACTGCTGTTCAGTCTTATGACTGCTCTCCTGGCAGGGTCCAGAGAAAGGCAGAAGCCTGGAAGACCATCCTCCTTCCCCTTGGGAAGAATAGCACGGGTCCATGTTGCAGGAGTCCATAAAATTTGGAGACTTGAAACTCAGTTTTCTGCCTGAGATAAAAATGCTTTGTCACAGGCTGGTTGAACACAGAGTTTGGTCAGAAACCAGGAAGACAGAAATGATTGATTGCTTTTCTGCGAGGGCTCACTAAAGAGTTGGGGGTGTGAATTTTCAGTATGGGGCTGTAGTGGGTTACCACCAATTTCATCCTGCCCATTGGTGCTGAAAGCCTTCAGGTAGCAAAACAGTGCCACATAGTGGAAACTGGAGCCCCTTATACTGAACCTAGCCCCAGGGAAGGTAGACATATTTCTACCAGGGTAATAGCACCTGAGAATGAATGCAACAGGCCCCTCCCTAAGAAGACCAGCAGGAACAACTGGCCAACACCAAATTTACTGATCAAAGAGAACTGTGAAACTTCAGGTCTTAGGAAAAACAGTGTGTAGCATTTGTGGCTTTTTGTGGGTTTTTTTAGCTTTTATTTTTCTTTAGTTTTTCAGTATTATTTTTTTCAGCTCTTTGCTTATTTTTTAAATTTGTTTTAAATGTATTAAATTATATATACACACAATACATACACACACGTGTGTGTGTGTGTGTGTGTGTATGTGTGTGTATTTGGTTTCTTTTCATTATATCTTATTTTTATGTCTATATATATGTTTTTCTTTCCTTCCTTTTTGGGTTTACGGGATCATTTCTTAACAAGCAGACCAAAATACACCAAGGTCTAGTTTTTTGTTTAGTTCTGTTTTGTTTCTTGTTTGGTTTTCTCTTTGTTTTTGTTTTGTTCAGGTTTCTTGTGTCTTTCTGTTGTTGCTTTTGTTGTCTTTTCCCTCTTTTCTTCTGTTCATTTCTTGACATAATGACAAGGTGAAAAAATTCACCCCAAAAGAGAGAGCAGGAGGTAGTATTCAGTGCCAGGGATTTAATCAGTGCGTACCTAAGTAAGATGTCTGAACTGGAATTTAAAAGAATGATTGTAAAGATACTCTGGTTGTAAAAAGCACAGAAGACACTAGAGAATATCACTATAGAAATAAAAGAACTAAAATCTAATCAGGCCAAAATTAAAAATGCTGTTACTAAGACAGTCAAAAATGGAGGCTCTAACAGCAAGGATAAATGAGGCAAAAGAGAGGTTAGTAAGAGAATACAAAATAACGGAAAACAAGAAGGCTGAGGAAAAGAA
This sequence comes from Mustela nigripes, assembly GCF_022355385.1. Lineage (NCBI taxonomy): Eukaryota > Metazoa > Chordata > Mammalia > Carnivora > Mustelidae > Mustela > Mustela nigripes. The sequence goes on from NC_081559.1 coordinate 146,065,363, forward strand.
AAACAACTACTGGATCACGAAGGGAGACATTGAGAAATCAGTGATACCATAAAGCAAAATACTATCCAGATAATAGGGGTCCCAGAAGATGAAGAGAGAGGGGGAGTGGTAGAAGATTTATTTGAACAAATTATAGCTGAGAACTTCCCTAAACTGAGGAAAGAAACAGGCATTTAAGTCCAGAAGGCACAGAGAACCTCCCTCAAAATAAATAAAAATAGATCAGCACCTGAACATATAATAGTGAAGCTTGCATTTCACTATTAATCCTGAAAGCAGCTCAGGACAAGAGGTCCTTAACCTACAAGGGTATAAACACAAGGCTGGCTACAGACCTGACTACAGAGACCTGGCAGCCCAGAGGAGGCTGGCATGATAACTTCAGTGTGAGAATTGGGAAAAATATGCAGCCAAGGCTACTTTATCCAGCAAGATATTCAGAATGGAAGGAGAGAGAAAGTATTTCCAGGATAAGGAGGAAAAAAGGTGTTGGATGAGTAGGGGACTTTATTTCAGCTGGTCTCCTTAATTGAGCTGGATACCTACCAGACCAATCTGAATACCCACGTAATCAGCCTGAAATGTAAGAAGACTTATCTGGATCTCTACAAACAGAATATCTCTGGTGGTTGGCCTTGAGGTATGAAGCAGGGAGCCATGATTCTTCGGGCAGATATGGGGAGATAAACAGAAGGCAGAGGGAGCCTCTGTGAACTTGCGCCAGGAAGGCAAAATCCTCCCACACTGGGTATTGGGCACAAATCCACAGACCAGTAGGGGCTGAGAGAGGATTTTAGGACAGCCCTCGAGTCTGAAACCTGGAGCTCCAGGAGTGTGTGTGTCTGAACCAGGTGCATTTTGTGGTTTTAGAAGCACAAAGGGCACAGATGTGTCTGGCCCTGGGAGCAGCAACTGGGGGTGCTGTTGTGGGATGCACAAGTTAGGAGACTGCTGTTTTTAGCAGCATAGACAGAAATGGAGACAGTATGGGCTGGAGAGCTCAGTGAAAAGCAGACTGCGATCTCTCTGTTCTGAGACATAGGCTTGGTTGTGGTTACATCTGCTTTTACTCTTGGAAGAGACAGGGAGAGCCACCAGAGAACAAAAGCCCTCCAAACCGGTTTTCATTGAATCCATCCATCTCCCACAGGTGGCAGGGCAGCTCTACCCAAACAGGGTTACCTGAGTAATAGCATGGCAGGCCCCTCCCGCACAATAGAAGCTAGAAGAACAAGAGGCTGACCACCTGTAAAACAGATGCCTCTTGCTTAGGTTCTCATTAATATTTTGGACTCTATAAATTCCCTCAACCACCCCTCAACAGAATGACTAAGAGTAATAACCTCTAATAAAGAAAAGGATCAGAGACTGTGCCTCTGCCACAGAGGTAATGGATATGGATATAACCAAGATGTCAGAAATAGACTTCAGAGTAACAATTATGAGGTCAATATGCAGGCTTCAGAAAAATATTAACAAAAATGTAGAATCTCTAAGGGCAGAAATGAGATCTAATCAGGCTGAACTTAAAAATGCTATGAATGAAATATAGTCTAAACTAGTTATTCTGACTGCCAGGGTAAATGAGGCAGAAGAACAAATTAAGGAGCAGGAGGATAAGAGGATAGAAAAGATGGAAGCCGAGGTGGCGTGGGAAAAACCAATTAAAGCCCAAGGGATTAAAATGAGAGATTAATGACTCAATGAGAAGTTCCAATATCAGAATTATTGCAATCCCTTAGAGGGTGGAGAGAGGAGAGGTCTAAAAAGATATATTTGAATAAATCATAGCTGCAAACTTACCTAATCTGGGGAAGGAAACAAGAATTCATTTCCAAGAGGCAGAGAGGAGCCTTTCTAAGTTCAGCAAGAGCAGACCAACACACAACATGTAACAGTACAATTCACAAATCGTAGATCCTATGAAACAATCTTAAAGTGGCAAGGGGGAAGAGATTTCTTACATATAGAGGGAGGAACATCAGAATAACATCAGACCTGTCCACAGAGACCTGACAATCAAAAAGATTGTCAAGACATATTCAGGGTACTATATGAGAAGAACATCCGCCAAGAATATTTTATCCAGCAAGACTGTCATTCAGAATGGATGGAGAAACAAGGAGCTTCCAAGATTGGCAGGAAAACAAAGAATGTGTGACCACCAAGTGGGCCCTGCAAGAAATCTTAAGGGCTGAGGTATGTAAAAGGAGAAAGATCCCGAGAGTGATGTAGAGCAGAGTTGACCACAGTTCACAGCACTTACCAAAGCACATACCCTCCCCAATGTCCATAATCCCACCCCCTTCTC
>NC_081559.1:146067773-146110014 GCF_022355385.1 Mustela nigripes
GTGAGATTAAGAGTCACTTATGGTTTGTCTCCCTCCCAATCCCATCTCGTTTCATTTATTCTTCTTCTGCCCACTTAAGCCCCCATGTTGCATCACTACTTCCTCATATCAGGGAGATTATATGATAGTTGTCATTCTCTGATTGACTTATTTCGCTAAGCATAATACGCTCTAGTTTCATCCACATTGTCGCAAATGGCAAGATTTCATTTCTTTTGATGGCTGCATAGTATTCCATTGTGTATATATACCACATCTTCTTTATCCATTCATCTGTTGATGGACATCTAGGTTCTTTCCTTAGTTTGGCTATTGTGGACATTGCTGCTATAAACATTCCGGTGCACGTGCCCCTTCAGATCACTACATTTGTATATTTAGGGTAAATACCCAGTAGTACAATTGCTGGGACATAGGGTAGTTCTATTTTCAACATGTTGAGGAACCTCCATGCTGTTTTCCAGAGTGGTTGCACCAGCTTGAATTCCCACCAACAGTGTAGGAGGGTTCCCCTTTCTCCGCATCCTCGCCAGCATCTGTCATTTCCTGACTTGTTAATTTTAGCCATTCTGACTGGTGTGAGGTGATATCTCATTGTGGTTTTGATTTGTATTTCCCTGATGCCAAGTGATATGGAGCATTTTTCATGTGTCTGTGGGCCATCTGGATGTCTTCTTTGTAGAAATGTCTGTTCATGCCCCTCTGCCCATTTCTTGATTGGATTATTTGTTCTTTGGGAGTTGAGTTTGATAAGTTATTTATAGATTTTGGACACTAGTCCTTTATCTGATATGTCATTTGCAAATATCTTCTCCCATTCTGTCAGTTGTCTTTTGGATTTATTAACTGTTTCTTTTGCTGTGCAAAAGCTTTTGATCTTAATAAAATCCCAATAGTTCATTTTTTCCCTAGCTTCCCTTGCCTTTGGCGAGGTTCCTAGGAAGATGTTGCTATAGCTGAGGTCGAAAAGGTTACTGCCAGTGTTCTCCTCAAGGATTTTGATGGATTCCTTTCTCACATTGAGGTCCTTCATCCATTGAGTCTATTTTTGTGTGTGGTGTAAGGAAATGGTCGAATTCCATTTTTCTGCATGTGGCTGTCCAATTTTCCTAACACCATTTATTGAAGAGGCTGTCTTTTTTCCATTGGACATTCTTTCCTGCTTTGTCGAAGATTAGTTGACCATAGAGTTGAGGGTCTATTTCTGGGCTCTCTATTCTGTTCCATTGATCTATGTGTCTGTTTTTGTGCCAGTACCACACTGTCTTGATGATGACAGCTTTGTAATAGAGCTTGAAGTCCGGAATTGTGATGCCACCAACTTTGGCTTTCTTTTTCAATACCCTTTTGGCTATTCAAGGTCTTTTCTGTTTCCGTATAAATTTTAGAATTATTTGTTCCATTTCTTTGAAAAAGATGGATGGTACTTTGATAGGAATTGCATTAAATGTGTAGATTGCTTTAGGTAGCATAGACATTTTCACAATATTTAATCTTCCAATCCAGGACCATGGAACATTTTTCCATTTCTTTGTGTCTTCCTCAATTTCTTTCATGAGTACTTTATGGTTTTCTGAGTATAGACTCTTTGCCTCTTTGGCTAGGTTTATTCCTAGGTATCTTATGGTTTGTGGTGCAATTGTAAATGGGATTGACTCCTTAATTTCTCTTTCTTCTGTATTGTTGGTGTAGAGAAATGCAACTGATTTCTGTGCATGGATTTTATATCCTGACACATTACTGAATTCCTATCCGAGTTCTAGTAGTTTTGAGTGGAGTCTTTTGGGTTTTCCACATATAGTATCATATCATCTGCGAAAAGTGATAGTTTGACTTCTTGTTTGCTGATTTGGATGCCTTTAATTTCCTTTTGTTGTCTGATTGCTGAGGCTAGAACTTCTAGTACCATGTTGAATAGCAGTGGTGATAATTGACATCCCTGCTGTGCTCCTGACCTTAGCGGAAAAGCTTTCACTTTTTCTCCATTGAGAAGGATATTTGCGGTGGGTTTTTCATAAATGGCTTTGATAATTTTGAGGTATGTGCCCTCTATCCCTACACTTTGATGAGTTTTGATCAGGAATGGATGCTGTACTTTGTCAAATGCTTTTTCAGCATCTATTTAGAGTATCATACAGTTCTTGTTCTTTCTTTTATTGATGTGTTGTATCACATTGACTGATTTGAGGATGTTGAACCAACCTTGCAGCCCTGGAATAAATCCCACTTGGTCGTGGTGAATAATACTTTTAATGTACTGGTGAATGCTATTGGATAGTATTTTGGTGAGAATTTTCGCATCTGTGTTCATCAAGGATATTGGTCTATAGTTCTCTTTTTTGATGGGATCCTTGTGTGGTTTTGGGATCAAGGTGATGCTGGCCTCATAAAATGAGTTTGGAAGTTTTCCTTCCATTTCTATTTTTTTTGGAACAGTTTCAGGAGAATAGGAATTAGTTCTTATTTAAATATTTGGTACAATTCCCCTGGGAAGCCATCTGGCCCAGGGCTTTTGTTTGTTTGGAGATTTTTAATGACTGTTTCAATCTCCTTACTGGTTATGGGTCTGTTCAGGCTTTCTTATTCTTCCTGGTTCAGTTTTGGTACTTTATATGTTTCTAGGAATGCATCCATTTCTTCCAGATTGTCAAATTTGTTGGCGTAGAGTTGCTCATAGTATCTTCTTATAATTGTTTGTATTTCTTTGGTGTTAGTTGTGATCTCTCCTCTTCCATTCATGATTTTATTTATTTGGGTCCTTTCTCTTTTCTTTTTGATAAGTCGGGCCAGGGGTTTATCAATCTTACTAATTCTTTCAAAGAACCAGCTCCTAGTTTCATTGGTTTGTTCTATTGTTTTTTTGTTTCTGCTTCATTGTTTTCTGCTCTGATCTTTATTATTTCTCTTCTCCTGCTGGGTTTGGGTGATCTTTCTTGTTCTTTCTCCAGCTCCTTTAGGTGTAGGGTTAGGTTGTGTACCTGAGACCTTTCTTGTTTCTTGAGAAAGGCTTGTACCGCTATATATTTTCCTCTCAGGACTGCCTTTTTGTGTCCCACAGATTTTGAACCGTTGTGTTTTCATTATCATTTGTTTCCATGATTTTTTTCAATTCTTCTTTAATTTCCCGGTTGACCCATTCATTCTTTAGAAGGATGCTGTTTAGTCTCCATGTATTTGGGTTCTTTCCAAATTTCCTCTTGGGATTGAATTCTAGCTTCAGAGCATTGTGGTCTGAAAATATGCAGGGAATGATCCCAATCTTTTGATACCGGTTGAGTCCTGATTTAGGACCGAGGATGTGATCTATTCTGGAGAATGTTCCGTGTGCACTAGAGAAGAATGTGTATTCTGTTGCTTTGGGATGAAATGTTCTGAATATATCTGTGATGTCCATCTGGTCCAGTGTGTCATTTAAGGCCTTTATTTCCTCATTGATCTTTTGCTTGGATGATCTGTCCATTTCAGTGAGGGGAGAGTTAAAGTCCCCTACTATTATTGTATTATTGTTGATGTGTTTCTTTGATTTTGTTATTAATTGGTTTATATAGTTGGCTGCTCCCACATTGGGGACATAGATATTTAAAATTGTTAGATATTTTTGTTTGACAGACCCTTTGAGAATGATATAGTGTACTTCCTCATCTCTTATTATAGTTTTTGGGTTAAAATCTAATTGATCTGATCTATGGGTTGCCACCCCTGCTTTCTTCTTGACACCCCTGCTTTCTTCCATTAGCATGGCAAATTCTTTTCCATGTCCTCACTTTAAATCTGGAGGTGTCTTCAGGCTTAAAATAAGTTTCTTGTAGGTAACATATAGATGGGTTTTGTTTTTTTATCCATTCTGATACCCTGTGTCTTTTGATTGGGGCATTTAGCCCATTAACATTCAGAGTAACTATTGAGAGATATGAATTTAGTGCCATTGTATTGCCAGTAAGGTGACTGTTACTGTATATTGTCTCTGTTCCTTTCTAATCTAACACTTGTAGGCTCTCTCTTTGCTTAGAGGACCCCTTTCAATATTTCCTGTAAAGCTGCTTTGGTGTTTGCAAATTCTTTCAGTTTTTGTGTTTCCTGGAAGCTTTTAATCTCTGCTTCTATTTTCAATGATAGCCTAGCTGGATATAGTATTCTTGGCTGCATGTTTTTCTCATTCAGTGGTCTGAATATATCATGCCAGCTCTTTCTGGCCTGCCCGGTCTCTGTGGATAAGTCTGCTACCAATCTAATATTTTTACCATTGTGTGTTACATACTTCTTTTCCTGGGCTGCTTTCAGGATTTTCTCTTTGTCACTAAGACATGTAAATTTTATTATTAGGTGACGGGGTGCGGGCCTATTCTTATTGATTTTGAGGGGCTTTCTCTGAACCTCCTGAATTGTAATGCTTGTTCCCTTTGCCATATTGGGGAAATTCTCCCCAATAATTCTCTCCAGTATACCTTCTACTCCTCTCTCTCTTTCTTCTTCTTCTGGAATCCCAATTATTCTAATGTTGTTTCATCTTATGGTGTCACTTATCTCTCGAATTCTTCCCTCGTGGTCCAATAGCTGTTTGTCCCTCTTTTGCCCAGCTTCTTTATTCTCTGTCATTTGGTCTTCTCTATCGCTAATTCTTTCTTCTGCCTCATTTATCCTAGCAGTGAGAGCCTCCATTTTTTATTGTACCTCATTAATAGCTTTTTTTATTTCAACTTGGTTAGATTTTAGTTCTTTTATTTCTCCAGAAAGGGCTTTTATATCTCTCGAGAGGGTTTCTCTAATATCTTCCATGCCTTTTTCGAGCCCGGCTAGAACCTTGAGAATTGTCATTCTGAACTCTAGATCTGACATATTACCAATGTCTGTATTGATTAGGTCCCTAGCCTTCGGTACTGCCTCTTGTTCTTTTTTTGTGTGTGTGTTGAATTTTTCCATCTTGTCATTTTGTCCAGATAAGAGTATATGAAGGAGCAAGTAAAATACTGAATGGGTGGTTACAACCCCAGGAAAATATGCTTTAACCAAGCAGAAGAGTTCCCAAATCGTGAGGGGGGTGAGGGGGGAGAAAGGGGATAAAAAAAGGTTCAGAAAGAAAGAGAGAAAAAAGAAAAGAAAAGAAGAGAATTAAAAAAAGAAAATGAATAAAGAAAAGTATCATATATATATATATATATATGTTGAAAAAGAAAAATGTAAAAGTTAAAAAAATTTTAGCAGAAGAGAAAAAAAAATGAAAAAAAGAAATTAAATTAACTGCAAGACTAAAGACTCACAGGGAGAAAGCCATGAGTTCCGTGCTTTGCTTTCTCCTCCTCTGGATCTCTGCTGTTCTCCTTGGTATTGAAACTGCACTCCTTGGTAGGTGAACTTAGTCTTGGCTGGATTTCTTGTTGATCTATTGGAGGAGGGGCCTGTTGAAGTGATTCTCAAGTGTCTTTGCCACAGCAGGAATTGCACCACCCTTACCAGGGGCCGGGCTGAGTAATCCACTCGGATTTGCTTTCAGGAGCTTTTGTTCCCTGAGCGCTTTCTGTAGAGTTCTGGAGGACAGGAATACAAATGGTGGCCTCCTGGTCTCCTGCCCGGAGGAGCCGAGAGCCCAGGGCCCCACTCCTCAGTGAGCCCTCAGAGAACAGCGCCCAGTAACTCCCGTCTGCCTGACCTCTGTCCACACTCTGAGCTCACCGAGCCTGCGTCTGGTTCTAGGTAACCCCAAGCTGTGAGCTTACCGTTGGCTTTGTCTCTGTAGCCGGCTTCCCCGTTCTAATACCTGTAAGCTCTTTGACACTCAGACACCCTGATCCTTTTGTGACCCTGTGGGACCTGAGTCCACGCTGACCCCGCATGGGCTTTGCCCCGGTTTAGCCTCTGGAGCGATGTCCCTCAGGGAACAGACTTTTAAAAGTCCTGACTTTGTGCTCAGTTGCTTCGCCACTTGCCAGGAGCCGGCCCCTCCCCCTGGGATCTATCTTTCTGTCGCTTTGGATTCACTTCTCTGCCAGTCCTACCTTTCAGAAAGTGGTTGTTTTTCTGTTTCTAGAATTGCTGTTCTTCTTCTCTTCGATCTGACAATGGATTTGCAGGTGTTCGCAATCTTTAGATAAGCTATCTAGCTGATCTGCTAGCTGAAGTAGTCTCAGCCTGCTACTTCTCCGCCATCTTGACTCCCGCCCCCCCGCACACTATATCATTCTTAAAGAGTCTATCCAACAAATGGATCTAACAATTGTAAATATCTATGCCACCAACATGGGAGCAGTCAACTACATAAGCCAACTGTTTACCAAAATAGAGACATATTGATAATAATACATTAGTTGTAGGAGACCTTAATACTCCACTCTCAGCAATAGACAGATCATCTAAACAGAAAATCAACAAAGAAACAAAAGCTTTGAATGACATAGTAGACCAGATGGACCTCGTAGATATATACAGAACATTCCACCCTAAATCAACAGAATACTTTTTCTTCTCATGCGCACATAGAAATTTCTCCAGAATAGACCACATACTGGATCACAAATCGGGTCTCAGCCAGTACCAAGAGATTGAGATTATTCCCTGCATATTTTCAGACCACAATTCTTTGAAACGAGAACTCAATCAAAAGAAAAATTTGGAAGAAATTCAAACACTTGGAAGCTAACAACTATCCTGTTTAAGAATGTTTAGGTCAACCAGGAAATCAAAGAACTTAAATCATGGAAACCAATGAAAAAAAAAAAACACATCAGTTCAAAACCTGTGGGATACTGCATAGACGATCTGAAGGGGGAAGTGCATAGCTATCTAAGCCTCACTCAAAAAATTAGAAAAATCCCAAATACACAAACTGTCTTTACACCTTTAAGAACTAGAGAAATGAGGCGCCTGGATGGCTCAGAGGGTTAAGCCTCTGTCTTCCGCTCAGGTCACGGTCCCAGGGTCCTGGGATAGAGCCCCACCTCGGGCTCTCTGCTCAGCAGGGAGCCTGCTTCTCCCTCTCTGCCTGTTGCTCTGCCTACTTGTGCTCTCTCTTTTTCTGTCAAATAAATACATAAAATCTTTTAAAAAATAAAATAAAATGTTAGTCTTGAAGACAAATCTCTAAAAAAAAAAAAAAAAGAATTAGAGAAAGAAAAACAAATAAAGCCTAAGCAATGCTGGAGAAGAGAAATAAGATTAGATCAGAGATCAACGAATTAGAAACCAGAAATACAGTAGAGCAGATCAACAAAACTAGAAGCTGGTCCTTTGAAAGAATTAATAAGGTAGATAAACCACTGGCCAGACTTAATTAAAAAAAAAGAGAGAGAGAAAGTGCCCAAATTAATAAAATTATGAATGAAAGAGCAGAGATCATGACTATCTCCAAAGAAATAGAAACAATTATTATAAGTTATTATCAATAATTATATGCCAATAAATAAGCAACCTGGAAGAAATTGATGCCTTCCTAGAAAGTGTGAACTACCAAGACTGAAAAATAGGAAGAAATTGACAATCTGAATAGACAAATAACCAGTAGAAATTGAAGCAATGATCAAAAACCTCGCAAAAAAACAAGAGTTCAGGGACTGCTGGATTCCCAGGGGAATTCTGCCAAACATTCAAAGAAGAAATAATACCTATTCTCCTGAGGCTGTTTCAAAAAATAGAAATAGAGATAAAACTTCCAAACTCATTCTATGAGACCAGCATTACCTTGATCCCAAAACCAGGCAAAGACCCCATCGAAAAGGAGAATTAAAGACCAACATCTCTGATGAATATGGATGCCAAAATTCCCAACAAGATCCTAGCTAATAGGATTCAACTGTACATTAAAAGGATTATCCATCATGACCAGGTGGGATTCATTCCCGGAATGCAAGTGTAGCTCAACATTCCCAAATCAACCAATGTGACAGAACACATTAGTAAGAGAAGAGACAAGAAACATATGGGTCTCTCAACTGATTCAGGAAAAGCACTTGAAAAATATAGCATCTTTTCCTGATTCAAACTCTTCAGAGTGTAGGGATAGAGGTAACATTCCTCAATTTCTTTTTCTTTTAATAAAAAATTCTTTTATTACTTACTTGACAGAGAGAGAGAGATCACAAGTAGGCAGAGAGGCAGGCGGGGTGGTTGGGGGAAGCAGGCTCCCTGCTGACAGAGAGCCTGATGTGGGGCTTGATCCCAGGACCCTGAGATCATGACCTGAGTCGAAGGCAGAGGCTTAACCCACTGAGCCACCCAGGTGCCCCAACATTCCTCAATTTCATAAAAACTATCTATGAAAAACCCATAGCAACTATCATTCTCAGTGAGATAAGCTGAGAGCCTTTCCTTAAGATCAGGAACACAATAAGGATGCCCACTCTTGGCATTGTTGTTCATTGTAGTACTAGAAGTCCTAACAACACCAATCGGACAACAAAAAGGAGAAAAGGTATTCAGATTGGCAAAGAAGAAGTCAAATTCTCCCTCCTCACAGGTGACATGATACTTTGTGTGGAAAACCCAAAAGACTCCACCCCCAAATTACTAGATTTCATGCAAGCAATTCAGTAATACGGCAGGATGCAGAATGCACAGAAATCAGTTGCTATCCCATACACTAACAATGTAACTATAGAAAAAGTAGTTAAGGAATCATTTTCATTTACAATAACACCAGAAACAATAAGATACCTTGGAATAAACTTAACCAAAGAGGTAAAGGATCTGTACTCTGGAAACTCAGAACACTTATGAAAGAAATGGAAGGAGACACAAAAAGATGGAAAAGCATCCATGCTCATGGGCCAGAATAATAAGCATTGTTAAAATGTCTGTGCTTCCCAGAGAAATCTAGGCTTTCAATGACATCCTGATCAAAATACCAATGGCATTTTTCAAAGTGCTGGAACAAACAATCCTAAAATTTGTATGGAACCAGAAAGTACCCCAAATCACCAAGGGAATGTTGAAAAAGAACAACAACAAAAAATCTGGGGGCATCACATTGCATGATTTCAAGCTATATTGCAAAGCTGTGATCACCAACACAGCAAGGTACTGGCACCAAAACAGACACATAGATCAATAGAAGAGAGAGCCCAGATAGGGACCCTCAACTCTGTGGTCAGCTAATCTTCAGGAAAGCGGGAAAAAATAGCCACAGTCTCTTCAATAAATGATGCTGGGAAAATTGGACAGGTATGTATAGAAGAATCAAACTTGAACATTATCTTAAACCGTACACAAAGATAAACTCTAAATGGATGAAAGACCTCAATGTGAGACAGGAATGCATCAAAAACCTAGAGGAGAACATAGGCAGTAACCTCTTTGACATTGGCCACAGCACCTTCTTTCAAGACACGTCTTCAAAGGCAAGGGAAACAAAAGTGAAAATGAACTTTTTGGTCTTCCATTAAGATAAAAAAAACCTTCTGCACAGCAAAGGAAATCATCAACAAACAAACAGGCAATCCAGGGAATGGAAAAAGACATTTGCAACTGACACTACAGATAAAGAACTGATATCCAAGAGCTATAAAAAATCTTCTCAAATTCAACATTCAAAAAACAAATAATCAAGTCAAAAAAAAAAAAAGGCAGAAGACATGAACAGACACTTCTTCAAAGAAGACATACAAATGGGCAAGAGACACATGAAAAAATTTTCGACATCATATGCCATCAGGGACATTCAAATCAAACCCACATTGAGATACTACCTTACACCACTTATAATGGCAAAAATTGTAAAGGCAAGAAACAACAAATGCTGGAGAGGATGTGGAGAAAGGGAAACACTCTTACACTATTGGTGAGAATGCAAGTTGGTGCAGCCACTTTGGAAAACAGTGTGGAGGTTCTTCAAAAAGTTAAAAATATAGATACCCTATGGCACAGCAATTGCAGTACTGGATATTTACCTTAAAGATACAAATGTGGTGAAAAGAAGGGCCACATGCACCTCAATGTTCATAGCAGCAATATCCATAATAGCCAAACTGTGGAAGGAGCCAAGATGACTTTCAACAGATAAATGCATATAGAAGATGTGGTCCATATATACAGTGGAATATTACTCAGCCATCAGAAAGGCCAAATATCTACCATTTGCATTGACATGGATGGAACTGGATGGGATTATGTTAAGTGAAATAAGTCAATCAGAGAAAGACAATTATTATATGATTTCACTTATATGTGGAACATTAGGAAAAACACAGAAGACATTAGGAAAAGGAATGGAAAAATGAATGGGGGAAATCATAGCGGGAGATGAGCCATCAGAGACTATGGACTATAGGAAATAAACTAAGGGAGGGGATGGGGAATTGGTTAGCCCAGTGATGGGTATTAAGGAGGGCATGCATAGCATAGATCACAGGGTATTGGATGCAAACAATGAATCATGAAATACTACATCAAAAACTAATATGCTGTATGATGGCTAACATAATAATAATAATAATAATAATAATAAAGGCATTCCCAGAACAAAAACTAAAGGAATTTGTGAACACTAAATAAGTCCTGCAAGAATATTAAAGGGGATCCTTTGAGGAAAGAGAGAGCCCTAAAGTAAAAAGGCTAGAAAGGAACAGAGACAATCTATAGAAACAGTGACTTTACAGATAATGCAGTTGCACTAACTTCATTTCTTTCAACATTGACTCTGAATGCAAGTGGACTGAATGTTCCAATCAAAAGGCATATGGTATAAGATTTGATTTATTAAAAAAAAAAAAAAAAAACATCGGGGCACCTGGGTGGCTCAGTGGGTTAAGGCTCTGCCTTTGGCTCACGTCATGACCTCAGGGTCCTGGGATCGAGCCCTGCATTGGGCTTTCTCTGCTCAGCAGGGAGCCTGCTTCCCCCTCTTTCTGCCAAACTCTCTTCCTATTTGTGATCTCTCTCTCTCTCAAATAAATAAAATCTTAAAAACAAAACAAAACAAAACAAAAACATTAATATGATCTCTACAAGAGACTCATTTTAGATCCAAAGACACATCCAGATTGAATGTGGGTTCTCAACCATTTATCATGCTAATGGGTATCAAAAGAAAGCTGGAGTAGCAATCCTTTTATCAAAGAAACTAGATTTTAAACCAGACTGTAATGAGAGATGAAGAAGGACACTATATCATAATATAAAGATCTGTCCAACAAGAAGATCTAGCAATTGTAATATTTATTTCCCTAACTTGGGAGCAGCCAATTATATAACCAATTAATAGTAACATTAAATAGACACATTGATAATAATACAATAATAGTAGGGGATTTTAACATCCCACTCACAGCAATGGACAGATCATCTACACAGAAGATCAAGAAACAAGGGTGTGGAGGCACACTGGACCAGATAGAGTTCACAGACATATTCAGAACATTCCATCCTAAAGCAACAAAATATACATTCTTTTCATGTGCACATGGAACATTCTTCAAAACTGATCCCATATTGGGTCACAAATCATGTCCCAACTGTTGCAAAGAAGATTGCGATTATACCATGCATATTTTTAGATCAAAATGCTTTCAAACCTGAATTTAATCACAAAAAAAGTTTGGACAAAACAGAAATATGGAGGTTAAACAGCATCCTACTAAAGAATGAGTGGATCAACAATAGGTTAAGAATTTAAAAGAAAATAACATGGAAGCAAATGAAAATGAAAACCAGACCACTGGGATGCAGCAAAGGTGGTCCGAAGAGGGGGATATATAGCAATAAAGGCCTGCCTCAAGAAATAAAAAAAGTCTCAAATATGCAACCCAACCTACACCTAAAGGAGCTGGAAAAAGAATAGCAAATAAAGCCTAAATCCAGCAGAGGAAGAGCAATAATAAAGATTAGAACAGAAGTCGGTACAGAAATTGGAAAAACAAACAAACAAAACCAGTAGAAGAATGAAGCTAAGAGCTGGTTCTTCAGAGAATTAACAAAATCAATAAACTTCAATCAGACTTATCAAAAAGAAAATTAAAAAGACCCAAATAAATAAAATCATGAATGAAAGAAGAGAGATCCCAACCAACGCTGAAGAAATACAATTATTTGATTTCTTTTAGGAGTTTATTTATTTGACAGAGATCACAAGTAGGCAGAGAGGCACTCAGAGAGAAAGGAGGAAGCAGGCTCACCACCCAGCAGAGGCCCGGAGCGGGACTCAATTCCAGAAACCTGGGATCATGACCTGATCTGAAGGCAGAGGCTTAACCCACTGAGCCACCCTAGTGCCCCCAAATACAAACAATTATAAGAACAATTATATGCCAACAAATTAGGCAACGTGGAAGAAATAGGTCCATGCTTAGAAACATATAAACTACCAAAACTGAAACAGGAAGAAAAAGAAAACCTGAACAGACCATAACGAGCAAAGAAATTAAATCAGTAATCAAAAATCTCCAAAAAAAAAGAGTTTAAGGACAGAGGGCCTCCCAGTGGAATTCTACTAAATATTTAAAGAAAAATTAATATCTACACTTCTGAAACTGTTTCAAAAATAGTAATGGAAAGAAAACTTCCAAATTGATTCTGTGAGGTAACATTGCCTTGATCCTCAAGTCAGACAAAGACCCCAAGAACGGAGAATTACAGCCCAATATCCCTGATGAAAATGAATGCCAAAATTCTCACCAAGATACTAGCTAATAAGATCCAACAGTACATTAAAAGGACTATTCACCAGGAACAAATGGGATTTACTCCTGGGCTGAAAAGTGATTCAACATCCACAAATCAATCGACATGATACACCACATCAATAGAAGAAAGGACAAGAATCATATGATCCTCTCAATAGTTGCAGAAAGAGCATTTGAGAAAGTGTAGCATTCTTTCATGATTAAAACTCTCCACACTGTAGGGAGAGAGGGAACATACCTCAATATCATAAAAGCCATATATGTAAAGCCCACGGCAAACATCATTCTCAATGGGGAAAAACTGAGAGCTTTTCCTTTAAGGTTGGGAATATGACAGAGATGTCCACTCTCACCACTGTTGTTCTACACAGTACTGGAAGGCCTAGCCTCAGCAATCAGACCAAAAAAAAAAAAAAAAAAGGCATCCAAATAGGCAAAGAAGAATTCAAACTTTCACTCTTTGTTGATGACATGACATTCTATGTATGAAATCCAAAAGATTCCATCCCAAAATTTCTAGAATGCATACAGGAATTCAGCAAAGTGGCAGGATATAAAATCAATGCACAGAAATCAGTTGCACTTCTATACAGTAACAGTGTGGCAGAAGAAAGAGAAATCAAGGAATCCATCCCATTTACCATTGCACCAAAGCCCATAAAATACCTAGGCATAAACCTAACCAAAGAGGTAAAGGAGCTGTACTCTGAAAACTATAGAGCACTTAGGAATGAAATTGAAGAAGACACAAAGAAATGGAAAAAATATAGGCTCATGGACTGGAAGAATAAATATTGTTAAAATGTGTATGCTACCCAAAACAATCCATACATCCAATGCAATCCCTATCAAAATACCATCAACATTTTTTGTAGAGCTGAAACAAATAATCCTAAAATTTGTATGGAATAGAAATGACCCCGAATAGCCAAAGGAAAGTTGAAAAAGAAAATCAAAGCTGGAGGCATCATAATTCTGGACTTCAAGCTCTGTTACAAAGCTGTAATCATCAAGACAGTATGGTACTTGCACAAAAACAGACACATAGAGCAATGGAACAGAAAAGAGCCCAGAAATGGACCCTCAATTCTATGGCCAACTAATCTTTGACAGAGCAAGAAAGAATGTCCAATGGATAAAGACAGTCTCTCCAAGGAATGGTGCTGCGAAAATTGGACAGCCACATGCAGAAGAATGAAACTGAAACACTTTTTTACATAATACACAAAAATAAACTCAAAATGGATGAAATGTGAGATAGGAATCCATCAAAACCCTAGAATAGAACACAGGTAGCCACCTCTTTGACCTCAGCTGCAGCAACTTCTTGCTAGACATGTTTCCAAAGGCAAGGGAAACAAAAGCAAAAATAAACTATTGGGACTTCCTTAAGATAAAAATCTTTTGCACAGCAAAGGAAATAGTCGACAAAACCTAAAGAGAACCTACAGAATGGGAGAAGATATTTACAAATATCATATCAGAAATAGGTTAGTATCAAAAATATAAAAATAATTTATGAAACTCAACACCCAAAGAACAAATAATCCAATCAAGAAATGGGCAGAGGATGTAGACTGACATTTCTCCAAGGAAGACATCCGGATGGCCAACAGGCATATGAAAAAATGCCCAATATCACTGGACATCAGAGAAATACAAATCAAAACCACAATGAGATACCACCTCACACCTGTCAAAATGTCTAAAAATTAACAACTCAGGAAATGACAAATGTTGATGAGGATATGGACAAAAGAGAACCTTCTTACACTGCTGGAGGGAATGAAAGCTGCTATAGGCATTCTGGAAAACAGTATGGAGATTCCTCAGAACATTAAAAGTAGAGTTATCCTATGACCCAACAATTGCACAGCTACATATTTACCCCAAAGATACAAAAGTAGTGATCAGAAGGGGCACCTTTTTGCATCCCAATGTTTATAGCAGAAATGTCTACAATAGCCAAACTATGGAAGGAGCCCAGATGTCCATCAAAAGATAAATGAATAAAGAAGATGTGATACACACACACACGTCTGTGTGTGTGTGTGTGTGTGTATGGAATATTACTCAGCCATTAAAAAATGAAATCTTGGGGGCACCTGGGTGGCTCAGTGGGTTAAGCCTCTGCCTTCGGCTCAGGTCATGATCCCAGGGTCCTGGGATCGAGCCCCACATCAGGCTCTCTGCTCAGCAGGGAGCTTGCTTCCTCCTCTCTCTCTCTGCCTGCCTCTCTGCCTACTTGTGATCTCTGTGAAATAAATAAATAAAATCTTTAAAAAAATAAAACAAAACTGAGACATTGCCATTTAAAAAATGGTAGCAATTAAAATGCCTTTTTAAAAAAATGAAATCTTGTCATTTGCAACAATAGGTATGGAGCTAGAGAGTATTAGGGGAAGGGAAATAAGTCAATCAGAGAAAGAATTACCATACGATTTCACTTGTAGGTGGAATTTTAAAAACAAAACAGAGGAATATAAAGGAATGGAGGTAAAAATAAAACAAGATGAAATCAGAAAGGGAGACAAACCGAAAGAGACTTAACCATAGGAAACTTAGGGTTGCTGGAGGGGAGGGGGCTGGGGGATGTGGTAACAGAGTGATGGGCTCTGGGTGTTATATACAACAGATGAATCATTGAACTCTACCTCTGAAACTAGTAATATACTATGAGTTAATAAACTGAATGTAAATAAAGTTAAATTAAATTTTAAAAATAAAGATTAGTTATCCAAAATGTTAATACTAACGCTCTATTAGTATTTGCCAAATTCAATGTGTAAATACCCACACATGCTAGTTTCAAGCATGGAGCCACTAGAAACAGAACACAGCATACAACTGGCCTTGAGTTGACCTGAAGAGGAAACGTAGATTCTCATAATTCTAGGTGGTTCAGATCAGTTCAGTAGGAGAGTGCTTTTCTGTCTGTACAAAAGCTTTACTTAAATTAAAACATGCAAAAACTGGTTTAATATGGATGATCAAGTTAGATTTTTAGGTGAGAACAATGTAAAAGGCATTTTTCCATTACATGAATATCCATAGGACAATGACAATTTTTTATTGTGTAGGTCTGTTCTGTCTTATTCTTTAACATTAGCTGATTTTTCAAATAAAAAATAAATAAGGGAGAGGTGACTGGGTGGCTCGGTGGGTTAAACCTCTGCCTTTGGTTCAGGTCATGGTTTCAGGGTCCTGGGATCAAGCCCTGTGTCAGGCTCTCTGCTCAGCAGGGAGCCGGCTTCCCCCTCTCTCTCTGCCTGCTGCTCTGCCTACTTGTGATCTCAATCTCTCTCTCTGTCAAATAAATAAATAAGTAAATAAATAAAACGGAATATTATCCTGGTTTTTGTTCATAACTTTTAACAAGGCTTTTAAACACAGAGGAAAATAACATCACCAAAAGCAACACTATTCCTGGTATTTTAGTTGCCAATAAATTATATCTTTATCAGTCATTTGTTTTGTCCCATAAGCTCCTCTCTTCAATAAACTACACCAAACCCACATTTCATTCCCAACTCTACCAAGAAAGTGATCTTTTATAATTTAAATAAATAAATTTCTTATTTAATCTCCCATTCTCCATATTCCATGAGAAAAGAAAGAGGAAATAATCATTTTACTTGCTCCATTTCCTTACAAACTATTGCTAGTTTTTTAAGCTTTATTTTTTTAGGGAAGTATTAGGTTCACATAAAATTTATCAGAGTGTATGCAGAGTTTCCATATATGCCTTCCAGCTCCACCTTCAGTTTCTTTTATCATTAATATTTTACATTAGTGTGATATACTTGCTAAAACTGATGAAATAGTACTATATTATTATTAACTAAGTACATAATTTACATTAGGGCTCAGTGTTTACGTGGTACAGTTCAATGAGTTTTGACAAATGCATAACGTCACCACCCTGAAAATCTCCATGATCCACCTACTCATCTCTTCCACCCTCCTTCAAACCCCTGGCAATCACTGATCATTTTATTGTCTCAATAGTTTTGCCATCTCCAGAGTGTTATATAGTTGAAATCATACAGTATGTAGTTTTACAGACTGGTTTCTTTCATTTAGACATATGCATTTAAGGTTCTTCCATCTCTGTTCATGGCTTAAAGTCTCATTTCATTTTATCACTGAGTAATATTGCTTAGATGGATGTACCACAGTTATTTATCCTTTCAATCTATGGAAGGACATCTTGGGTGCTTCCAATTTTTTTGGCAAACTGTGAGTAAAGCAGCTGTACAAATTCATGTGTAGGCTTTTGTTTGTGAATAAGCTTCCAAATCATTTTATGATTACTGGATCATATAGTAAACCTATCTTTAACTTCTTAGGAACTGTTAAAAACTGTCTTTAAAAGATAGCTGTACCATTTTCCATTCCCAACATCAATGAATAAGAGTTTCTGCTCCTCCACATATTCAACAGCATTCGATGTCATAAGTAGTTTAAATCTTGGCCATTTTAATAGGTGTGTTTTAATTTGCAATTCCCTACAACATATGATGTTGAGTATTTTCCTATATGCTTATTTTCCATATATATATCTTCTTTTTGAGGTGTCCATTCAGACCTTTGTCCTATTGTTTAATTGGTTATTTGTTTTCTTACTGTTGAGTTTTAAAATGGCTGTATATTTTGAATATCAGTGGTTTATCATATATGTGTTTTGCAATTATTTTCTCACATTCTGTGGCTTGTTTTTTCATTCTCTTAATACTATTTCTCACAGAGTTGGTTTAGTTTTTATGTTTTTTTTTAATTTTAATGAAATCCAATTTATTTTTATCTCTCATGGATCATGATTATTAAGACTACTGCTTTTATATTCCCATTTAACATATAGTCATTATGCTACTATATACAGTCCTTTTTATGTTTTTTTACATTTTGAAATGATTTTAGATTTTTATGTATTTTTCTTAAGATTATTTATTTATTTATTTGACAGAGAGAGAGATGACAAGTAGGCAGAGAGGCAGGCAGAGAGAGAGGAGGAAGCAGGCTCCCGGCTGAGCAGAGAGCCTGATGCAGGTCTTGATCCTAGGACCCTGGGATTATGACCTGAGCCAAAGGCAGAGGCTTAACCCACTGAGCCACCCAGGTGACCCAATGATTTTAGATTTTTAAAGAGGTTGCAAATATAATGCAAAGGATTTCTAAAAAGTCATAATAATAATAATAATAACACTAAAAAGGATTTCTGTATATCTTTTACCCAGATTCCCTTTATAAGATCTTCCATAACCATGATATGTTCATTGAGATCAGGAGTTAGTTAAAACCAGGAGTACCTGTGTGGCTCAGTCAGTTAAGCGTCTTCCTTCAGCTAACATCATGATATCAGGATCCTGGAACTGAGCCCTGTCTCCACTCTATGCTCAGCAGTGAGTCTGCTTGCCCTCTCCCTCTTCCTCTGCCCCTCCCCTTCTTCTCCAATCCCCCGCCTGGTCTCTCTCAAAAAAGAAAGAAAGAAACAAACAAACAAACAAAAACAAAAACAAAAAAGAGTTAACACAGGTATATTACTATTAGCTAACCTACTGATGATTCAGATTTCACCAATACCCACTGTCCTTTTCCATTCAAGAATCTAATCCAGGATTCTATATTGCATTTAGATATCCTGGCTCCTTAGTTTCCTCATACCTACGACAGTTCCTCAGGCCTTCCTTGTTTTTTGTACCACTGATAGACACTTTTAAAAAATGTTGGTCAGAGATTTTGCAGAATGCCTTTTAACTTGGTTTGTCTGATGTTTTCTCAAAACTGGGATTGTAAATTTGGGGAAGAATATAAAAGAATAAACTGCACTCCTCTTTATACCATTAACAGGGATAAATGATATCAAAATAAGTTATGACTGGTCATTTTAACTAAGATCTTTTGATTGTAAAGATGTCTGTCAGGTTTTTCTATTGTAAATTACTATTTTTCCCTTTTCATACTTTATTTGCAGAGGTAAGTAATACTTGCAGAGGCAGAGTATTTGTGGACATAGGTTACAATCCCACAGTAAGATATAAACACTTCAGAAAAGAGCAACGGGATACCTTGTATGTATCCTGTCTTTCTTTAAAGTTCCACCCACTAGCTTGCTTTAGCATTCATCAGGGGACCTTGCCTGAGGCAATTTTTACTGTGGTGTTCTAAGAATACTTTTCTATTTCCCACATCCTTTCTGTATTTATTATTTGAAATTCTTCTGCAGGGAAGAATTCTCACATTTATTTTTTCATGTAATCATTTATATCAGGACGGGTTAATGGCTATCTATTTTATTGTCTGGGTAGTAATACATTATTTCTTTTATTATTCAAATCACAGTTATTTTTAATTATTGAAAATACCATACTCCTCAATGTTTAAGCTTCTTGCATATTTTCATTCATTCTAAACATTCCTGCTTCTATCCACTCCTCTTCGTTCTTCAAGACTCAACTCAAGTTTTGCCTTCACTAGTTTTTCAATCTAAACAATCTAGTCTGGTTTAAATGTCCCTTCTCTTGACCTTACTAGCATAAACAGGCATTTTTAAGTTACTGATCTATTTTTCTGTTTCTCTTGGGGAATCTGTGTCTTTTATATATGTGCCCATGACCCCTAGAACTATGACTAGTAAAGTACATGCACTCAATTTGTCTTTTTAGAACTACTGCAATTATTGAGAGGTAGTGAAATAGAAGCAATGAACTGGGACTATTCTTTCATGAAGCTTAGGTTTGCAAAGCAAGAAAGAGTATACTGACAAGGGAGAAATTCAAGTTAAGAGTATAATTCAGTTTTGGTAAATGGAAATGAACTGAATATACATAAAGTGAAGGGAAAATCCACAGAGAAAGAGATTGGGATGCTGAAAAGCTTTGTCATGGCTAACAAAGAATGTCCCCAGAGGAAGTAAAGGGAACAAGATCACAAAAAATCAAGAAGGCAAGATAAAAACGCTATCCTTGGTCAGATAAACAGGTAAATGTGGCTATATAATTGTTGCAAGTGGAAGATGACAGAGAACTGAAAAAGTTCAGAGCAGTGATGTTTCTGTGAAATAGAAGATAATATGAAATTATGGAAACAAGATGAACTTTTGCTTTTGCTAGTATAACTTAATATATAAAAGTGGCCAACGATGGAGTGACAGAAAAAGGAGGAGAGATACTCACTTTCGCTGAACACACCTCTTCTTAGAAATCTTGCTAAAAGAAATTTTACCATCTCCAATTGTTTCCACCTGAATTTCCCTCACCACAGCCAATCCAATCCATTACACACACACACACACACACACACACACATTGGTCCTCTCCAAAATCCCATGTTTCATTTGGGTAACATTTTAGTATAGCACAAAGTATACTGTAACATAACACCATAGCACCCAGATTATATCTAGCTTCCCAAGCAGATCTCGTAACACTTTCCCCAATCTGGCCATGACCCATATCTCATTCCTCATTATATCAACAGTGTTAAGACAGGACCCTGAATATAGTAGATTTTAGAAATACTTTTCTGGATTTAAAAATTACACATAAATAATTACAGAAAACATATATACAGCATTTTTTATGTAATCATATGAGCTTTGTTGTATTCCTACTTCTTAGAACAGTACATGATGAAAAGTAGGTGTTAAACATCTATTTGTTAAATAAATGAGAGAAAATGATCAGAATTTTATGGAGACCTTGAATTCATTGCTCAGAGGTATAAAGAGCTATTAACTCCCCCTCCCAATGCTTAAGGCTAAACAATAAAATATTTCACTAAGGAAGAGAAAACCAATTTCATTTTAATGGGTGAGATTGAGAGACTCAGTAAATTTGAAAAACAGAATTAAATCCATTCCAAAACAATCAAGTAAGTTATTCTTAATGATTGAGAAAAGATTTACACAAGAGGAAAACCAGTCTTACGAATTAATCAATAGCAAGTATACGAGCATCAGCTAAACAAGATAAACCACTAGGATTCTGAATGTTGCCAAAGTTATTTGTAGTCAAGAGTGAGAAATAATGTCAATCTATGCTTTAACAGCATATCAAATTCTAAACCAGTTTCCATCATTTGGGAGTCAGGAAAAAAAACAAACAAAAAATATACTATGAGCTAAGCACAGTTTTATAGAAATCCTGAATAAGAAAGGGCTAAATAAAACATTAAATCTTAGGAAAAAAAATGAAGGAAAGTGCTGTTTTTTCCTTGGTATAATCAATTTTATCTTTCCAGAGAAGGATCAAAGGATTTGAGGATACACAGAATACAAATTTGCTGTATGGCCATATGGTTGAAATCTCACTATCACTTAGTTAGGAAAATTCAACTCTTGCACGTGATATTTTCCTATAGAAAATGCTCTCCCCCCCCCCCCCAAAAAGTATCCTATACATTTTAACACAGTTTTTTGAGTTACAGCAATAATGTAAAGTATATTTCATGTCAATTCTGTTTTCATATATCATAATTCAGGTTTATCTTTTTACCAAGGCTCAAAAATTGGGCTTTCATGGTATTGTTTTTATTTTGCATTAAAATAATACCTCTGGTACCTGCTATTTGGTGATATCACTGAACCTTTACTTTTTATTTGAAAAATTAGAAACTTCTTTTGAATTTAAATCCATAGAAATATTAAAATAATTATGTACCTTAGAACTTTATTCTTACTTAGCCATCAATAAATATTAATTTTCACTTCCCTTTTTATAAACAAGTATCAAATTATTAATAAAGAATCATTATAAACAAGTTTCTTTTTTTCTTTTCTTTCTTTTTTTTTTTTTTTTGAGCAAGTTTCTAATCAAAGAATGCAGTATGCAGTATCTTCTTTCTAGACTGCAATATAAAAAAGTCTGGAATTACACAAGCCATGATCTAATTCCTATAAATAGCTTATGCTTTTAAAATTTTTGTTATGAAAAATCTCAAACATGTAATGATAGTACATAAAGTCTTATAAAGAAGTTTATGTTATAGGGTGCCTGGGTGGCTCAGTGGGTTAAGCCGCTGCCTTCGGCTCGGGTCATGGTCTCGGGGTCCTGGGATCGAGTCCCACATCGGGCTCTCTGCTCAGCAGGGAGCCTGCTTCCCTCTCTCTCTTTTTCTCTCTCTCTCTCTCTGCCAGCCTCTCTACCTACCTGTGATCTCTCTCTGTCAAATAAATAAATAAAATATTTTTAAAAAAGAAGTTTATGTTACAATCTGTCAGCTTCAACAGTGATCAAACGACAGTGATACATTTTTCATCTATATGCATTCATTCCCTTCATACTCAAATTATTTTGAAACAAATTCCAAATATTATGAAATCTTATCAAAAATATTTTAGCATTTCAGGGGCACCTGGGTGGCCCAGTCAGTTAAGCATCCAACTCTTGATTTCACCTCAGGTTATGATCTTAGGCTCATGAGATAGAGCCCTGTGTTAGGTTCTCTCTCTCCCTGTCCCTCTGATCCTCCCCCAACCCACTCTCTCTCTCTAAACAAACAAACAAACAAAAAATAACATTTCTGTATAAAAAACAAAGTCTATATTAAAAACATTAGGACAATTTTATTATCTTGCTAAAAATAAAATATATTCCTTAGTATCATTTATTTTAAAGTTAGTTTATTTAAATCTGATTTTATTAATGAAATGGAAACCATAAGAACAGTAGAACAGTTAGACAAAAAGAGGAGCTCATTCTTTGAAAGAATTAGTAAGACTGATAAACCTCTGGCCAGACTTATCAAAAAGAAAAGAGAAAGGACCCAAATTAATAAAATCATGAATGAAAGAGGAGAGATCACAACCAACACTGAAGAAATACAAACAATTGTAAGAACATATTATAAGCAACTATATTCCAGCAAGTTTGACAATCTGTTAGAAATGGATGCATTTCTAGAGACATATAAACTACCACAACTGAACCAGGAAGAAATAGAAAATATGAACATACCCATAACCTGTAAGGAGATTGAAGCAGTCATCAAAAATCTCCCAACAAGCAAGAGCCCAGGGCCAGACAGCTTCCCAGGGGCATTGTACCAAACATTTAAAGAAGAATTAATACCTATTCTCCTGAAACTGTTTCAAAAAATAGAAATGGAAGGAAAACTTCCAAACTCATTTTTTGAGGCCAGCATTATCTTGATCCCAAAATCAGACAAAGACCCCTTCAAAAAGGAGAATTGCAGACCCATATCCTGATGAACATGGATGCAAAAATTCTCATCAAAATATTAGCCAATAGAGGCACCCGGGTGGCTCAGTGGGTTAAAGCCTCTGCCTTCGGCTAAGGTCATGATTCCAGGGTCCTGGGATTGAGCCCCACATCGAGCTCTCTGCTCAGCGGGAAGCCTGCTTCCTCCTCTCTCTCTCTGCCTGCCTCTCTGCTTAATTGTGATCTCTGTCTGCCAAATAAATAAATAAAATCTTAAAAAAGAAATACTAGCCAATAGGATCCAATACTTGGTTATTCACCACGACCAAGTGGGATTCATTCCTGGGCTGCAAGATTGGTTCAACATTCTCAAATAAATCAATGAGATACAATACATTAATAAAAGAAAGAACAAAAACCATATGATACTCTCACTAGATGCTGAAAAAACATTTGGCAAAGTACAGAATCCCTTCTTGATCAAAACTCTTCAAAGTGTAGGAATAGAGGGTACATACATCAATATAATAAAAGCTACTTATGAAAAACCCACAGCAAATATCATTCTCAATGGGGAAAAACTGAGAGCCTTTCCCCTAAGGACAGGAACATGGCAGGGATGTCCACTATCACCACAGCTATTCAACACAGTTACTAGAAGTCCTAGCATCAGAAATCAAAAACAAAAAGAAATAAAAGGTATCTGAGCCAGCAAAGAAGTCTAACTCTCACCCTTTGAAGATGATATGATACTTTATGTAGCAAGCCTAAAAGACTCCACTCTAAAACTGCAAGAACTCATACAGGAATTCAATAAAGTGTCAGGATATAAAATCAATGCACAGAAATCAGTTGTGTTTCTATACACCAACAAGACAGAAGAAAGAGAAATTAAGGAGTTGATCCCAGTTACAGTTGCACCCAAAACCATAAGATACTTAGGAATAAATCTAACCAAAGAGGCAAAGAATTTATACTTAGAAAACAATAAAGTATTCATGAAAGAAATTGAGGAAGACATGAAGAAATGGAAACACATTCCAGGCTCATGGATTGGAAGAACAAATATTATGAAAATGTCTATTCTACCTAGAGCAATCTATATATTTAATGCAATTCCTACCAAAATTCCATCAAGTTTTTTTCAAAGAAATGGAACAAATAATCCTAAAATTTATATGGAACCAAAAGGACCCCAAATACCCAGAATGTTGAAAAAGAAAACCAAGGCTGGAGGCACCACAACTCTGGACTTCAAGCTCTATTACAAAGCTGTAATCATCAAGACAGTATAGTACTGGCACAAAAACAGACAAATAGATCAATAGAACAGAAAAGAGAGCCAAGAAATGGACTCTCAATTCTATGGTCAACTAATCTTCAACAAAGCAAAAAAGAATGTCCAATGGAAAAAAGTTTCTTCAACAAATGGTGTTGGGAAAATTGGACAGCCACCTGCAGAAAACCGAAATTGGACCATTTCCTTACACCACACACAAAAATAGACTCAAAATGGATGAAGGACCTCAATGTGAGAAAGGAATCCATCAAAATCCTTGAGGAGAACACAGGCAGCAACCTCTTTGACCTCACCTGCAGCAACTTCTTCCAAGGAACATTGACAAAGGCAAGGGAAGCAAGGGCAAAAATGAACTATTGGGACTTCATCAAGATCAAAAGCTTTTGCACAGTAAAGGAAACAGTCAACAAAACCAAAAGACAAGTGACAGAATGGGAGAAGATATTTGCAAACGACATATCAGATAAAGGGCTAGTATCCAAAATGTATTAAGAACTTATCAAACTCAACATCCGAAGAACAATATATCAAGAATCCAATCAAGAAATGGGTAGAAGACATGAACAGATATTTCTGCAAAGAAGACATCCAGATGGCCAATTGATTCATGAAAAAGTGCTCAACACATCAACATCAGACAAATACAAATGAAAACCACAATCAGATTTAGTAAGAATGGCTAAAATCAACCAGTCAGAAAATGACAAATGTTGGCGAGGATGCAGAGAAAGGGGAACAAACCCTCTTACACTGTTGGTGGGAATGCAAGCTGGTGCAGTCACTCTGGAACCACAGTAGGGAGGTTCCTCAAAAAGTTTAAAATAGAGCTATCCTATGACCCAGCAATTGTGCTACTAGGTATTTGCTCTAAAGATACAAATATAGTGACCCAAAGGGGTATTTGCACCCAAATGTTTATAGCAGCAATGTCCACAATAGCCAAACTATGGAAGGAGCCTAGATGTCCCTCAAAAGAGGAATGGATAAAGAAGATGCGGTATATATACACAATGGAATACTATATACAGCTGTCAAAAACACCGAAATCTTGACATTTGCAATGACGTGGATGGAACTAGAGGATATTATGCTAAGTGAAATAAGTCAGTCAAAGACAATTATCACATAATCTCACTGATATGAGGAATTTGAGAAACAAGACAGAGGATCATAGAGAAAGGGAGGGAAAAATGAAACAAAATGAAACCAGAGAGCTAGGCAAACCATAAGACACTCTTAATCTCAGGAAACAAACTGAGGGTTGCTGGAGGAGAGGAGGGTGGGAGGGATGGGGTGACTGGATGATGGACACTGAGGAGGGTATGTGCTATGGAGAGTGCTGTGAATTTGTGAAAGACTGATGAACAACAGACCTGTACCCCTGAAATAAATAATATATGTTAATAAAAAAATATGTTTTCAGATGTCTTATGTGTTGTAAATAATATATCTCTTCATTACCTTTTTCTAATTATTAGAAAAATTTATTCAGCTCTGAATTATGTGAAATAAAATAAATCTATTTTGATTAGGGAGCTTTAATGAATTTTGACAAATATATTCACTCCTATAATCTCGACCCAATCAACACATAGATATATTCCCCCAAATGTTGATGTTCTAAAAATATGTATAAGAACAGGTTAAATGATAACATTATTTGTGTTACTTTATCTTTACTGACCTTCTGTTTATTTGATCCATAAATTACTTGATCTATAAAATTATGATTTTCAGTATAGTTTAGATATTGTGTTTTGTTGATATACATCTTAAGTCTCTTTATTTTATAGATACCAAGTCTTAAATATTGAAGAATTTATAATTTTTGTCCTGTAGAATTTCCTAAAGTCTGGATTATTCTTATGTTAATGTAATAATTTAATTTATCCTGTTTCTTTATAGTTCATATTTCCTGAAAATATCTACTGTGCTCATCAACTACACTGGTCATGAACATACCTCTGACAGCAATTCCACATCCATGAAAACCTCCATAAATATATACGTATATGTATATATATATTATCATATAAATTATTCATATAAATAACAAAATATGATTATACACATAATTATATATTGCATATATATTGCATACATTTTACATACATATGATATGTAAAGATAATCACAGGCAGATTATTTTAATAACCATAAGATGAAAACAATCAAAAACTATTCAACCATAAATGGGATAATTTTTTTTATATTCACCTAGCACACTTACACACTTCTTTATACCTAATTTGAATAAATCTAATAAACATTTTGAAGAGCATATTATCAGATATGAGAGAGCATACCCTCTATCATTTCATTTAAAGTATAAAAATAAGCTAAATTACTATACAGCAATGGGAATCAGATTAATAGATAAATTTAGGATAGTGACAATTAGGAAGAAACCAATGGCAGCTTCTGAGTGTTGCCAGTATTTTATTTATATGTTTAAGGTAAGGCTTTATGGGAGTATTCACTTCATGACAATTTGCTAAACATCTTTCCTATATTGTACATCAGTAAAATATAATGTTTAAGTAAAAAATAAACTTATGGAGACTATTTAAGTTTTTATTTAAATTCAATTTAATTACTATTTATTGTATTATTAGTCAGAGGTAGAATTTAGTGACTCCTCAGTTGTATACAACACCTAGTGCTCATTACTTCCAGTGTGCTCCTTCACAACCATCACACAATTAACCCATTCCCCATCCACCTCCCCTCCAGCAACTCTGTTTCCTAAAGTTAAGAGTCTCTTATGATTCGTCTCCCTCTCTGTTCTCATCTTACTTTTTTTTTCTCTTGCCCTACGTTCATCTGTTTTCTTAAATTTCACATATGAGTGAAATCATATAATTGTCTTTCTATATGACTTATTTCACTTAGGATAATGTGCTCTAGTTCCATCCACATGGTTGTAAATGGCAAGATTTCATTCTTTTTGATGGGTGAGTAATATTCCACTGAATAGATGTACCAAGTGTTTCGTTTTTGTTGTTTGGGTTTTTTTTTTTTTTTTTTTAAAGAATATATTGAGAGAGAGAAAGACGGAGAGAGAGAGAGCACAAGTGAGGGGAAGGGCAGAAGGAGGAGAAGATGCTGAGGGAAAAGAAGCAGACTTCCTGATGAAGGTAAGAAACCAACATGGGGCTCAATCCCAGGATGCTGGGACCACAACCTAAGCCAAAGAAAGAGGCTTAACCAACTGAGCTATCCAGATGCCCCTATACACATGTTCTTTATCCATTCATCTGTCAACAGACATCTCGGATTTTTCCATATTTTGGCTCTTGTAGACATTTCTGCAATAAACACTGGGTGCAATGCTGTTTGAATCACTATGTTTGAATCCCTTGAATAAATACATGGTAGTGCAATTGCTGGGTTGTAGGGTAGTGCTATTTTTAACTTTTTGAGGAACCTCAACACCAGTTTCTAGAGTGGCTGCACCAGTTTGCATTCCACTAACAGTGTAAGAGAGCTCCCCTCTCTCTGCATCCTCACCAACATGCTGGTTCCTGAGTTGTTAATTTTAGCCATTCTGAACTGTGTGAGGTGTTATGGTTTTGATTTGTATTTCCCTGATGCCAAGTGATGTTGAGGATTTTTTCAAGTTCCTGTTGGCCATTTGGATGTCTTCTTTGAAGAAATGTCTGCTCATGTCTTCTGCCCATTTCATGACTGGATCACTTGTTTTTTAGATGTTGACTTTGATAAGTTCTTTTTAGATTTTGAATACTAGCTTTTTTTTTTAAATTTTTTTATTTTTTATAAACATATATTTTTATCCCCAGGGGTACAGGTCTGTGAACCACCAGGTTTACACACTTCACAGAATACTAGCTTTTTATATGATAAGACATTTGCAAATATCTTCTCCCGTCCTATAGGTTGTCTTTTAATTTTGTTCATTGTTTCTTTTGATATGCAGAAGCTTTTGATCTTGATGAAGTCCCAATAGTTCATTTTTCCCCTTGCTTCCCTTGCCTTTTGCAATGTTTCCAGAAAAAAAAAAAAAATGCTGTACCTGAGACTGAAGAGATGGCTGCTTGTGTTCTCCTTAAGAATTTTGATGGATTCCGGGGTGCCTGGGTGGCTCAGTGGGTTAAGCCGCTGCCTTCAGCTCAGGTCATGATCTCAGGGTCCTGGGATCGAGTCCCGCATCGGGCTCTCTGCTCAGCAGGGAGCTTGCTTCCTTCTATCTCTCTCTGCCTGCCTCTCAGTGTACTTGTAATTTCTCTCTGTCAAATAAATAAATAAAATCTTAAAAAAAAAAGAATTTTGATGGATTCCTATCTCACATTGAGGTCTTTCATCTATTTTGAGTTTATTTTTGTGTATGATGTAAAAAAGTGTTTCAGTTTCATTCTTCTGCATGTGGCTGTCCAATTTTCCCAACACCATTCCTTGAAGAGACTGTCTTTTTTCCATTGGACATTCTTTCTTGCTCTGTCAAAGATTAGTTGGCCATAGAATTGAGGGTCCATTTCTGGGCTGTCTTTTCTGTTCCATTGCTCTATGTGTCTGTTTTTGTGCAAGTACCATACTGTCTTGATTATTACAGCTTTGTAATAGAGCTTGAAGTCCAGAATTATGATGCCTCCAGCTTTGATTTTCTTTTTCAACTTTCCTTTGGCTATTCGGGGTCATTTCTGTTCCATACAAATTTTAGGATTATTTGTTCCAGCTCTACAAAAAATGTTGATGGTATTTTGATAGGAATTGCATTGAATGTATGGATTGTTTTGGGTAGCATACACATTTTAACAATATTTATTCTTCCAGTCCATGAGCCTATATTTTTTCCATTTCTTTGTGTCTTCTTCAATTTCATTCCTAAGTGCTCTATAGTTTTCAGAGTACAGCTCCTTTACCTCTTTGGTTAGGTTTATGCCTAGGTATTTTATGGGCTTTGGTGCAATGGTAAATGGGATGGATTCCTTGATTTCTCTTTCTTCTGCCACACTGTTACTGTATAGAAGTGCAACTGATTTCTGTGCATTGATTTTATATCCTGCCACTTTGCTGAATTCCTGTATGCATTCTAGAAATTTTGGGATGGAATCTTTTGGATTTCATACATAGAATGTCATGTCATCAACAAAGAGTGAAAGTTTGAATTCTTCTTTGCCTATTTGGATGCCTTTTTTTTTTTTTTTTTTGGTCTGATTGCTGAGGCTAGGCCTTCCAGTACTGTGTAGAACAACAGTGGTGAGAGTGGACATCTCTGTCATATTCCCAACCTTAAAGGAAAAGCTCTCAGTTTTTCCCCATTGAGAATGATGTTTGCCGTGGGCTTTACATATATGGCTTTTATGATATTGAGGTATGTTCCCTCTCTCCCTACAGTGTGGAGAGTTTTAATCATGAAAGGATGCTACACTTTCTCAAATGCTCTTTCTGCAACTATTGAGAGGATCATATGATTCTTGTCCTTTCTTCTACTGATGTGGTGTATCATGTCGATTGATTTGTGGATGTTGAATCACTTTTCAGCCCAGGAGTAAATCCCATTTGTTCCTGGTGAATAGTCCTTTTAATGTACTGTTGGATCTTATTAGCTAGTATCTTGGTGAGAATTTTGGCATTCATTTTCATCAGGGATATTGGGCTGTAATTCTCCGTTCTTGGGGTCTTTGTCTGACTTGAGGATCAAGGCAATGTTACCTCACAGAATCAATTTGGAAGTTTTCTTTCCATTACTATTTTTGAAACAGTTTCAGAAGTGTAGATATTAATTTTTCTTTAAATATTTAGTAGAATTCCACTGGGAGGCCCTCTGTCCTTAAACTCTTTTTTTTTGGAGATTTTTGATTACTGATTTAATTTCTTTGCTCGTTATGGTCTGTTCAGGTTTTCTTTTTCTTCCTGTTTCAGTTTTGGTAGTTTATATGTTTCTAAGCATGGACCTATTTCTTCCACGTTGCCTAATTTGTTGGCATATAATTGTTCTTATAATTGTTTGTATTTGGGGGCACTAGGGTGGCTCAGTGGGTTAAGCCTCTGCCTTCAGATCAGGTCATGATCCCAGGTTTCTGGAATTGAGTCCCGCTCCGGGCCTCTGCTGGGTGGTGAGCCTGCTTCCTCCTTTCTCTCTGAGTGCCTCTCTGCCTACTTGTGATCTCTGTCAAATAAATAAACTCCTAAAAGAAATCAAATAATTGTATTTCTTCAGCGTTGGTTGGGATCTCTCTTCTTTCATTCATGATTTTATTTATTTGGGTCTTTTTAATTTTCTTTTTGATAAGTCTGATTGAAGTTTATTGATTTTGTTAATTCTCTGAAGAACCAGCTCTTAGCTTCATTCTTCTACTGGTTTTGTTTGTTTGTTTTTCCAATTTCTGTACCGACTTCTGTTCTAATCTTTATTATTGCTCTTCCTCTGCTGGATTTAGGCTTTATTTGCTATTCTTTTTCCAGCTCCTTTAGGTGTAGGTTGGGTTGCATATTTGAGACTTTTTTTATTTCTTGAGGCAGGCCTTTATTGCTATATATCCCCCTCTTCGGACCACCTTTGCTGCATCCCAGTGGTCTGGTTTTCATTTTCATTTGCTTCCATGTTATTTTCTTTTAAATTCTTAACCTATTGTTGATCCACTCATTCTTTAGTAGGATGCTGTTTAACCTCCATATTTCTGTTTTGTCCAAACTTTTTTTGTGATTAAATTCAGGTTTGAAAGCATTTTGATCTAAAAATATGCATGGTATAATCGCAATCTTCTTTGCAACAGTTGGGACATGATTTGTGACCCAATATGGGATCAGTTTTGAAGAATGTTCCATGTGCACATGAAAAGAATGTATATTTTGTTGCTTTAGGATGGAATGTTCTGAATATGTCTGTGAACTCTATCTGGTCCAGTGTGCCTCCACACCCTTGTTTCTTGATCTTCTGTGTAGATGATCTGTCCATTGCTGTGAGTGGGATGTTAAAATCCCCTACTATTATTGTATTATTATCAATGTGTCTATTTAATGTTACTATTAATTGGTTATATAATTGGCTGCTCCCAAGTTAGGGAAATAAATATTACAATTGCTAGATCTTCTTGTTGGACAGATCTTTATATTATGATATAGTGTCCTTCTTCATCTCTCATTACAGTCTGGTTTAAAATCTAGTTTCTTTGATAAAAGGATTGCTACTCCAGCTTTCTTTTGATACCCATTAGCATGATAAATGGTTGAGAACCCACATTCAATCTGGATGTGTCTTTGGATCTAAAATGAGTCTCTTGTAGAGATCATATTAATGTTTTTGTTTTGTTTTGTTTTGTTTTTAAGATTTTATTTATTTGAGAGAGAGAGAGATCACAAATAGGAAGAGAGTTTGGCAGAAAGAGGGGGAAGCAGGCTCCCTGCTGAGCAGAGAAAGCCCAATGCAGGGCTCGATCCCAGGACCCTGAGGTCATGACGTGAGCCAAAGGCAGAGCCTTAACCCACTGAGCCACCCAGGTGCCCCGATGTTTTTTTTTTTTTTTTTTAATAAATCAAATCTTATACCATATGCCTTTTGATTGGAACATTCAGTCCACTTGCATTCAGAGTCAATGTTGAAAGAAATGAAGTTAGTGCAACTGCATTATCTGTAAAGTCACTGTTTCTATAGATTGTCTCTGTTCCTTTCTAGCCTTTTTACTTTAGGGCTCTCTCTTTCCTCAAAGGATCCCCTTTAATATTCTTGCAGGACTTATTTAGTGTTCACAAATTCCTTTAGTTTTTGTTCTGGGAATGCCTTTATTATTATTATTATTATTATTATTATGTTAGCCATCATACAGCATATTAGTTTTTGATGTAGTATTTCATGATTCATTGTTTGCATCCAATACCCTGTGATCTATGCTATGCATGCCCTCCTTAATACCCATCACTGGGCTAACCAATTCCCCATCCCCTCCCTTAGTTTATTTCCTATAGTCCATAGTCTCTGATGGCTCATCTCCCGCTATGATTTCCCCCATTCATTTTTCCATTCCTTTTCCTAATGTCTTCTGTGTTTTTCCTAATGTTCCACATATAAGTGAAATCATATAATAATTGTCTTTCTCTGATTGACTTATTTCACTTAACATAATCCCATCCAGTTCCATCCATGTCAATGCAAATGGTAGATATTTGGCCTTTCTGATGGCTGAGTAATATTCCACTGTATATATGGACCACATCTTCTATATGCATTTATCTGTTGAAAGTCATCTTGGCTCCTTCCACAGTTTGGCTATTATGGATATTGCTGCTATGAACATTGAGGTGCATGTGGCCCTTCTTTTCACCACATTTGTATCTTTAAGGTAAATATCCAGTACTGCAATTGCTGTGCCATAGGGTATCTATATTTTTAACTTTTTGAAGAACCTCCACACTGTTTTCCAAAGTGGCTGCACCAACTTGCATTCTCACCAATAGTGTAAGAGTGTTTCCCTTTCTCCACATCCTCTCCAGCATTTGTTGTTTCTTGCCTTTACAATTTTTGCCATTATAAGTGGTGTAAGGTAGTATCTCAATGTGGGTTTGATTTGAATGTCCCTGATGGCATATGATGTCGAAAATTTTTTCATGTGTCTCTTGCCCATTTGTATGTCTTCTTTGAAGAAGTGTCTGTTCATGTCTTCTGCCTTTTTTTTTTTTTGACTTGATTATTTGTTTTTTGAATGTTGAATTTGAGAAGATTTTTTATAGCTCTTGGATATCAGTTCTTTATCTGTAGTGTCAGTTGCAAATGTCTTTTTCCATTCCCTGGATTGCCTGTTTGTTTGTTGATGATTTCCTTTGCTGTGCAGAAGGTTTTTTTTATCTTAATGGAAGACCAAAAAGTTCATTTTCACTTTTGTTTCCCTTGCCTTTGAAGACGTGTCTTGAAAGAAGGTGCTGTGGCCAATGTCAAAGAGGTTACTGCCTATGTTCTCCTCTAGGTTTTTGATGCATTCCTGTCTCACATTGAGGTCTTTCATCCATTTAGAGTTTATCTTTGTGTACGGTTTAAGATAATGTTCAAGTTTGATTCTTCTATACATACCTGTCCAATTTTCCCAGCATCATTTATTGAAGAGACTGTGGCTATTTTTTCCCGCTTTCCTGAAGATTAGCTGACCACAGAGTTGAGGGTCCCTATCTGGGCTCTCTCTTCTATTGATCTATGTGTCTGTTTTGGTGCCAGTACCTTGCTGTGTTGGTGATCACAGCTTTGCAATATAGCTTGAAATCATGCAATGTGATGCCCCCAGATTTTTTGTTGTTGTTCTTTTTCAACATTCCCTTGGTGATTTGGGGTACTTTCTGGTTCCATACAAATTTTAGGATTGTTTGTTCCAGCACTTTGAAAAATGCCATTGGTATTTTGATCAGGATGTCATTGAAAGCCTAGATTTCTCTGGGAAGCACAGACATTTTAACAATGCTTATTATTCTGGCCCATGAGCATGGATGCTTTTCCATCTTTTTGTGTCTCCTTCCATTTCTTTCATAAGTGTTCTGAGTTTCCAGAGTACAGATCCTTTACCTCTTTGGTTAAGTTTATTCCAAGGTATCTTATTGTTTCTGGTGTTATTGTAAATGAAAATGATTCCTTAACTACTTTTTCTATAGTTACATTGTTAGTGTATGGGATAGCAACTGATTTCTGTGCATTCTGCATCCTGCCGTATTACTGAATTGCTTGCATGAAATCTAGTAATTTGGGGGTGGAGTCTTTTGGGTTTTCCACACAAAGTATCATGTCACCTGTGAGGAGGGAGAATTTGACTTCTTCTTTGCCAATCTGAATACCTTTTCTCCTTTTTGTTGTCCGATTGGTGTTGTTAGGACTTCTAGTACTACAATGAACAACAATGCCAAGAGTGGGCATCCTTATTGTGTTCCTGATCTTAAGGAAAGGCTCTCAGCTTATCTCACTGAGAATGATAGTTGCTATGGGTTTTTCATAGATAGTTTTTATGAAATTGAGGAATGTTGGGGCACCTGGGTGGCTCAGTGGGTTAAGCCTCTGCCTTCGACTCAGGTCATGATCTCAGGGTCCTGGGATCAAGCCCCACATCAGGCTCTCTGTCAGCAGGGAGCCTGCTTCCCCCAACCACCCCGCCTGCCTCTCTGCCTACTTGTGATCTCTCTCTCTCTGTCAAGTAAGTAATAAAAGAATTTTTTATTAAAAGAAAAAGAAATTGAGGAATGTTACCTCTATCCCTACACTCTGAAGAGTTTGAATCAGGAAAAGATGCTATATTTTTCAAGTGCTTTTCCTGAATCAGTTGAGAGACCCATATGTTTCTTGTCTCTTCTCTTACTAATGTGTTCTGTCACATTGGTTGATTTGGGAATGTTGAGCTACACTTGCATTCCGGGAATGAATCCCACCTGGTCATGATGGATAATCCTTTTAATGTACAGTTGAATCCTATTAGCTAGGATCTTGTTGGGAATTTTGGCATCCATATTCATCAGAGATGTTGGTCTTTAATTCTCCTTTTCGATGGGGTCTTTGCCTGGTTTTGGGATCAAGGTAATGCTGGTCTCATAGAATGAGTTTGGAAGTTTTATCTCTATTTCTATTTTTTGAAACAGCCTCAGGAGAATAGGTATTATTTCTTCTTTGAATGTTTGGCAGAATTCCCCTGGGAATCCAGCAGTCCCTGAACTCTTGTTTTTTTGCGAGGTTTTTGATCATTGCTTCAATTTCTACTGGTTATTTGTCTATTCAGATTGTCAATTTCTTCCTATTTTTCAGTCTTGGTAGTTCACACTTTCTAGGAAGGCATCAATTTCTTCCAGGTTGCTTATTTATTGGCATATAATTATTGATAATAACTTATAATAATTGTTTCTATTTCTTTGGAGATAGTCATGATCTCTGCTCTTTCATTCATAATTTTATTAATTTGGGCACTTTCTCTCTCTCTTTTTTTTTAATTAAGTCTGGCCAGTGGTTTATCTACCTTATTAATTCTTTCAAAGGACCAGCTTCTAGTTTTGTTGATCTGCTCTACTGTATTTCTGGTTTCTAATTCGTTGATCTCTGATCTAATCTTATTTCTCTTCTCCAGCATTGCTTAGGCTTTATTTGTTTTTCTTTCTCTAATTCTTTTTTTTTTTTTTTTTAGAGATTTGTCTTCAAGACTAACATTTTATTTTATTTTTTAAAAGATTTTATGTATTTATTTGACAGAAAAAGAGAGAGCACAAGTAGGCAGAGCAACAGGCAGAGAGGGAGAAGCAGGCTCCCTGCTGAGCAGAGAGCCCGAGGTGGGGCTCTATCCCAGGACCCTGGGACCGTGACCTGAGCGGAAGACAGAGGCTTAACCCTCTGAGCCATCCAGGCGCCTCATTTCTCTAGTTCTTAAAGGTGTAAAGACAGTTTGTGTATTTGGGATTTTTCTAATTTTTTGAGTGAGGCTTAGATAGCTATGCACTTCCCCCTTCAGATCGTCTATGCAGTATCCCACAGGTTTTGAACTGATGTGTTTTTTTTTTTTCATTGGTTTCCATGATTTAAGTTCTTTGATTTCCTGGTTGACCTAAACATTCTTAAACAGGATAGTTGTTAGCTTCCAAGTGTTTGAATTTCTTCCAAATTTTTCTTTTGATTGAGTTCTCGTTTCAAAGAATTGTGGTCTGAAAATATGCAGGGAATAATCTCAATCTCTTGGTACTGGCTGAGACCCGATTTGTGATCCAGTATGTGGTCTATTCTGGAGAAATTTCTATGTGCGCATGAGAAGAAAAAGTATTCTGTTGATTTAGGGTGGAATGTTCTGTATATATCTACGAGGTCCATCTGGTCTACTATGTCATTCAAAGCTTTTGTTTCTTTGTTGATTTTCTGTTTAGATGATCTGTCTATTGCTGAGAGTGGAGTATTAAGGTCTCCTACAACTAATGTATTATTATCAATATGTCTCTATTTTGGTAAACAGTTGGCTTATGTAGTTGACTGCTCCCATGTTGGTGGCATAGATATTTACAATTGTTAGATCCATTTGTTGGATAGACTCTTTAAGAATGATATAGTGTGCGGGGGGGCGGGAGTCAAGATGGCGGAGAAGTAGCAGGCTGAGACTACTTCAGCTAGCAGATCAGCTAGATAGCTTATCTAAAGATTGCGAACACCTGCAAATCCATTGTCAGATCGAAGAGAAGAAGAACAGCAATTCTAGAAACAGAAAAACAACCACTTTCTGAAAGGTAGGACTGGCAGAGAAGTGAATCCAAAGCGACAGAAAGATAGATCCCAGGGGGAGGGGCCGGCTCCTGGCAAGTGGCGAAGCAACTGAGCACAAAGTCAGGACTTTTAAAAGTCTGTTCCCTGAGGGACATCGCTCCAGAGGCTAAACCGGGGCAAAGCCCATGCGGGGTCAGCGTGGACTCAGGTCCCACAGGGTCACAAAAGGATCAGGGTGTCTGAGTGTCAAAGAGCTTACAGGTATTAGAACGGGGAAGCCGGCTACAGAGACAAAGCCAACGGTAAGCTCACAGCTTGGGGTTACCTAGAACCAGACGCAGGCTCGGTGAGCTCAGAGTGTGGACAGAGGTCAGGCAGACGGGAGTTACTGGGCGCTGTTCTCTGAGGGCTCACTGAGGAGTGGGGCCCTGGGCTCTCGGCTCCTCCGGGCAGGAGACCAGGAGGCCACCATTTGTATTCCTGTCCTCCAGAACTCTACAGAAAGCGCTCAGGGAACAAAAGCTCCTGAAAGCAAATCCGAGTGGATTACTCAGCCCGGCCCCTGGTAAGGGTGGTGCAATTCCTGCTGTGGCAAAGACACTTGAGAATCACTTCAACAGGCCCCTCCTCCAATAGATCAACAAGAAATCCAGCCAAGACTAAGTTCACCTACCAAGGAGTGCAGTTTCAATACCAAGGAGAACAGCAGAGATCCAGAGGAGGAGAAAGCAAAGCACGGAACTCATGGCTTTCTCCCTGTGAGTCTTTAGTCTTGCAGTTAATTTAATTTCTTTTTTTCATTTTTTTTTCTCTTCTGCTAAAATTTTTTTAACTTTT
Organism: Mustela nigripes; assembly: GCF_022355385.1. Lineage (NCBI taxonomy): Eukaryota > Metazoa > Chordata > Mammalia > Carnivora > Mustelidae > Mustela > Mustela nigripes. The sequence goes on from NC_081559.1 coordinate 146,104,836, forward strand.
ACATTTTTCTTTTTCAACATATATATATATATATATATGATACTTTTCTTTATTCATTTTCTTTTTTTAATTCTCTTCTTTTCTTTTCTTTTTTCTCTCTTTCTTTCTGAACCTTTTTTTATCCCCTTTCTCCCCCCTCACCCCCCTCACGATTTGGGAACTCTTCTGCTTGGTTAAAGCATATTTTCCTGGGGTTGTAACCACCCATTCAGTATTTTACTTGCTCCTTCATATACTCTTATCTGGACAAAATGACAAGATGGAAAAATTCAACACACACACAAAAAAAGAACAAGAGGCAGTACCGAAGGCTAGGGACCTAATCAATACAGACATTGGTAATATGTCAGATCTAGAGTTCAGAATGACAATTCTCAAGGTTCTAGCCGGGCTCGAAAAAGGCATGGAAGATATTAGAGAAACCCTCTCGAGAGATATAAAAGCCCTTTCTGGAGAAATAAAAGAACTAAAATCTAACCAAGTTGAAATAAAAAAAGCTATTAATGAGGTACAATAAAAAATGGAGGCTCTCACTGCTAGGATAAATGAGGCAGAAGAAAGAATTAGCGATAGAGAAGACCAAATGACAGAGAATAAAGAAGCTGGGCAAAAGAGGGACAAACAGCTATTGGACCACGAGGGAAGAATTCGAGAGATAAGTGACACCATAAGATGAAACAACATTAGAATAATTGGGATTCCAGAAGAAGAAGAAAGAGAGAGAGGAGTAGAAGGTATACTGGAGAGAATTATTGGGGAGAATTTCCCCAATATGGCAAAGGGAACAAGCATTACAATTCAGGAGGTTCAGAGAAAGCCCCTCAAAATCAATAAGAATAGGCCCGCACCCCGTCACCTAATAATAAAATTTACATGTCTTAGTGACAAAGAGAAAATCCTGAAAGCAGCCCAGGAAAAGAAGTATGTAACACACAATGGTAAAAATATTAGATTGGTAGCAGACTTATCCACAGAGACCGGGCAGGCCAGAAAGAGCTGGCATGATATATTCAGACCACTGAATGAGAAAAACATGCAGCCAAGAATACTATATCCAGCTAGGCTATCATTGAAAATAGAAGCAGAGATTAAAAGCTTCCAGGAAACACAAAAACTGAAAGAATTTGCAAACACCAAAGCAGCTTTACAGGAAATATTGAAAGGGGTCCTCTAAGCAAAGAGAGAGCCTACAAGTGTTAGATTAGAAAGGAACAGAGACAATATACAGTAACAGTCACCTTACTGGCAATACAATGGCACTAAATTCATATCTCTCAATAGTTACTCTGAATGTTAATGGGCTAAATGCCCCAATCAAAAGACACAGGGTATCAGAATGGATAAAAAAACAAAACCCATCTATATGTTACCTACAAGAAACTTATTTTAAGCCTGAAGACACCTCCAGATTTAAAGTGAGGACATGGAAAAGAATTTGCCATGCTAATGGAAGAAAGCAGGGGTGTCAAGAAGAAAGCAGGGGTGGCAACCCATAGATCAGATCAATTAGATTTTAACCCAAAAACTATAATAAGAGATGAGGAAGTACACTATATCATTCTCAAAGGGTCTGTCAAACAAAAATATCTAACAATTTTAAATATCTATGTCCCCAATGTGGGAGCAGCCAACTATATAAACCAATTAATAACAAAATCAAAGAAACACATCAACAATAATACAATAATAGTAGGGGACTTTAACTCTCCCCTCACTGAAATGGACAGATCATCCAAGCAAAAGATCAATGAGGAAATAAAGGCCTTAAATGACACACTGGACCAGATGGACATCACAGATATATTCAGAACATTTCATCCCAAAGCAACAGAATACACATTCTTCTCTAGTGCACACGGAACATTCTCCAGAATAGATCACATCCTCGGTCCTAAATCAGGACTCAACCGGTATCAAAAGATTGGGATCATTCCCTGCATATTTTCAGACCACAATGCTCTAAAGCTAGAACTCAACCACAAAAGGAAGTTTGGAAAGAACCCAAATACATGGAGACTAAACAGTATCCTTCTAAAGAATGAATGGGTCAACCGGGAAATTAAAGAAGAATTGAAAAAAATCATGGAAACAAATGATAATGAAAACACAACGGTTCAAAATCTGTGGGACACAAAAAGGCAGTCCTGAGAGGAAAATATATAGCGGTACAAGCCTTTCTCAAGAAACAAGAAAGGTCTCAGGTACACAACCTAACCCTACACCTAAAGGAGCTGGAGAAAGAACAAGAAAGATCACCCAAACCCAGCAGGAGAAGAGAAATAATAAAGATCAGAGCAGAAAACAATGAAGCAGAAACAAAAAAACAATAGAACAAACCAATGAAACTAGGAGCTGGTTCTTTGAAAGAATTAGTAAGATTGATAAACCCCTGGCCCGACTTATCAAAAAGAAAAGAGAAAGGACCCAAATAAATAAAATCATGAATGGAAGAGGAGAGATCACAACTAACACCAAAGAAATACAAACAATTATAAGAAGATACTATGAGCAACTCTACGCCAACAAATTTGACAATCTGGAAGAAATGGATGCATTCCTAGAAACATATAAAGTACCAAAACTGAACCAGGAAGAATAAGAAAGCCTGAACAGACCCATAACCAGTAAGGAGATTGAAACAGTCATTAAAAATCTCCAAACAAACAAAAGCCCTGGGCCAGATGGCTTCCCAGGGGAATTGTACCAAATATTTAAATAAGAACTAATTCCTATTCTCCTGAAACTGTTCCAAAAAAAATAGAAATGGAAGGAAAACTTCCAAACTCATTTTATGAGGCCAGCATCACCTTGATCCCAAAACCACACAAGGATCCCATCAAAAAAGAGAACTATAGACCAATATCCTTGATGAACACAGATGCGAAAATTCTCACCAAAATACTATCCAATAGCATTCACCAGTACATTAAAAGTATTATTCACCACGACCAAGTGGGATTTATTCCAGGGCTGCAAGGTTGGTTCAACATCCTCAAATCAGTCAATGTGATACAACACATCAATAAAAGAAAGAACAAGAACTGTATGATACTCTAAATAGATGCTGAAAAAGCATTTGACAAAGTACAGCATCCATTCCTGATCAAAACTCATCAAAGTGTAGGGATAGAGGGCACATACCTCAAAATTATCAAAGCCATTTATGAAAAACCCACCGCAAATATCCTTCTCAATGGAGAAAAAGTGAAAGCTTTTCCGCTAAGGTCAGGAGCACAGCAGGGATGTCAATTATCACCACTGCTATTCAACATGGTACTAGAAGTTCTAGCCTCAGCAATCAGACAACAAAAGGAAATTAAAGGCATCCAAATCAGCAAACAAGAAGTCAAACTATCACTTTTCGCAGATGATATGATACTATATGTGGAAAACCCAAAAGACTCCACTCAAAACTACTAGAACTCGGATAGGAATTCAGTAATGTGTCAGGATATAAAATCCATGCACAGAAATCAGTTGCATTTCTCTACACCAACAATACAGAAGAAAGAGAAATTAAGGAGTCAATCCCATTTACAATTGCACCACAAACCATAAGATACCTAGGAATAAACCTAGCCAAAGAGGCAAAGAGTCTATACTCAGAAAACCATAAAGTACTCATGAAAGAAATTGAGGAAGACACAAAGAAATGGAAAAATGTTCCATGGTCCTGGATTGGAAGATTAAATATTGTGAAAATGTCTATGCTACCTAAAGCAATCTACACATTTAATGCAATTCCTATCAAAGTACCATCCATCTTTTTCAAAGAAATGGAACAAATAATTCTAAAATTTATACGGAAACAGAAAAGACCTTGAATAGCCAAAAGGGTATTGAAAAAGAAAGCCAAAGTTGGTGGCATCACAATTCCGGACTTCAAGCTCTATTACAAAGCTGTCATCATCAAGACAGTGTGGTACTGGCACAAAAACAGACACATAGATCAATGGAACAGAATAGAGAGCCCAGAAATAGACCCTCAACTCTATGGTCAACTAATCTTCGACAAAGCAGGAAAGAATGTCCAATGGAAAAAAGACAGCCTCTTCAATAAATGGTGTTAGGAAAATTGGACAGCCACATGCAGAAAAATGGAATTCGACCATTTCCTTACACCACACACAAAAATAGACTCAATGGATGAAGGACCTCAATGTGAGAAAGGAATCCATCAAAATCCTTGAGGAGAACACTGGCAGTAACCTTTTCGACCTCAGCTATAGCAACATCTTCCTAGGAACCTCGCCAAAGGCAAGGGAAGCTAGGGAAAAAATGAACTATTGGGATTTTATTAAGATCAAAAGCTTTTGCACAGCAAAAGAAACAGTTAATAAATCCAAAAGACAACTGACAGAATGGGAGAAGATATTTGCAAATGACATATCAGATAAAGGACTAGTGTCCAAAATCTATAAATAACTTATCAAACTCAACTCCCAAAGAACAAATAATCCAATCAAGAAATGGGCAGAGGGGCATGAACAGACATTTCTACAAAGAAGACATCCAGATGGCCCACAGACACATGAAAAATGCTCCATATCACTTGGCATCAGGGAAATACAAATCAAAACCACAATGAGATATCACCTCACACCAGTCAGAATGGCTAAAATCAACAAGTCAGGAAATGACAGATGCTGGCGAGGATGCGGAGAAAGGGGAACCCTCCTACACTGTTGGTGGGAATTCAAGCTGGTGCAACCACTCTGGAAAACAGCATGGAGGTTCCTCAACATGTTGAAAATAGAACTACCCTATGTCCCAGCAATTGTACTACTGGGTATTTACCCTAAATATACAAATGTAGTGATCTGAAGGGGCACGTGCACCGGAATGTTTATAGCAGCAATGTCCACAATAGCCAAACTAAGGAAAGAACCTAGATGTCCATCAACAGATGAATGGATAAAGAAGATGTGGTATATATACACAATGGAATACTATGCAGCCATCAAAAGAAATGAAATCTTGCCATTTGCGACAATGTGGATGAAACTAGAGCGTATTATGCTTAGCGAAATAAGTCAATCAGAGAATGACAACTATCATATAATCTCCCTGATATGAGGAAGTAGTGATGCAACATGGGGGCTTAAGTGGGCAGAAGAAGAATAAATGAAACGAGATGGGATTGGGAGGGAGACAAACCATAAGTGACTCTTAATCTCAC